>NC_090253.1:27854277-28144277 GCF_037325665.1 Littorina saxatilis
ACTGATACATCGACAAGGAACAAGTTTTCGAAATGGTTTAGGGCAGTGCAAGAGTCGAGGTGGATATAACATGTGTTATTCTGTACAAGTGAGAGAGAGAGAGAGAGAGAGAGAGAGAGAGAGAGAGAGAGAGAGAGAGAGAGAGAGAGAGAGAGAGATACATACACACACACACACATACATACATACACACACTAACACGTAGACAAAAATGTGTCATTCATTCACAATTTAAGATAAAATAGGGTATAGTTGAATCAACAAACAAACAAAAAACACCCAAAGTTGTTTTCAAAATGTGAGTCCTTATCGTGACTATCATCTCTCAGATGATAACCCCACGTCCGATAAAGACCCCCCTGCGTGTTGAAGGGGGGGGGGAATTCATTTGTTTTTTGTGTGTTTAGATTGCAGTATACCCACCATATTGAAAACCCAACACGTCTTCCTCCATGTAGACTTCAATGAAGTGCTAAGTGCAGTGAGGAAAGGCTCTTTCGAGCTAACACATGACGGGGTTCACAGTGTGACTTTTTATGTCTAGAAGAAACCAAGTTTTTCAAAATTTAAGTCCTCATCGGACTGGGGGTGTTATTTTTAACTGTGTTTATAACAACAAACAATACAAATATCAACAAACAATACAAATATTAACAAACAATAACAACAAACAATACAAATAATAACAAACAATAACAACAAACACAAGCAATTGTGAACACTTTTTATTTGACTGTCCATTGTACACGAATGTTAGAGCAACCACTATTGATACTCTACCAGATAATAATAATATTACTGTTTTGTGTGCTGTGTACGGTACTAGTGACAAGTCCTTGGATGAAAACGCAGCGCTGTTTCATCAGATTCAGAAATTTATATTAGACAGCAAACGTTTTTGTTAATACCATATGTTTAGTCCTTTTGCTATTAGAGCATCGAATTGATCTATTGTGGATGCAATCTCTCTCTCTCTCTCTCTCTCTCTCTCTCTCTCTCTCTCTCTCTCTCTCTCTCTCTCTCTCTCTCTCTCTTTCTCTCTCTCTCTCTCTCTGTCTCTCTCTCTGTCTCTCTCTCTCTCTCTCTCTCTGATTGTCCTCTGTGTCTCTATGTGTGTGCCTCTATGTGTGTGTGTGTGTGTGTGTGTGTGTATGTATATGTGTGTGTGTGTGTGTGTGTGTGTGTGTGAGATTTCTGTACCACTGTTGCTATAGTTAACGTTGTTGTTCTTGTTTTCATTTGTTTAAATATCATGCATTTATAATATTGTCCGCCACATTACTCGTTTGTTTCTAAGAGCACATTTATAAGTTTATCTCGTTGTTCTCCCCGAATTACAACTTTCAATTACGGCTTTGTATCTATGCAACTGAATAAAAACTGTTTAAACCAAGCAGTAGGATATCCCAGGACCGGGAAGGGATACGTCGTCAAGCCTCTTTTTCTCTGTAGTAGGTTGCTTGTGCAAATTATTCGAGTTTCTGTCTTTGAATTAAAACCCCATTTTAAAAAATTCGTCGTTTCATATTTGTTGCGTTTGTTCACTTTTTAAAACGGGAACTCACCAAAACCACACACTACTTCACACACATTTTATTTATTTATTTTTTTACTCAGAAAGAGAATGAGAGGTCAGAGAGAGAGCGTGCCGTACTACGCAGCGACTTTATTAATTAGGAGCCGCTTGTTGTCTGCTGACGGCTGGGGTATCGCGAAATAAAAGCGAGCTCCCCGCTCGCAGATCGCCTAAGTAGGAGATTAAATAGGTGGTAAGCACAGCTGGTGTTGTTGAAAGTAAATAACCAAGCTATGCGCGACCGTGTACATAGAAATAATGAATAGAGAGAGAGAGAGAGAGAGAGAGAGAGAGAGAGAGATTAAAATCAACGCTATTCAGCTCGTCGTTGCCGGCTTGCTTGGCAGAAACATTCGCCGCGCCAGTTGATACCACCAGCCCCGTCCCAACAAATTCTCGCCACTCTTTATTTTCTCTCATTTTCCTTTCCAAGCCTAACAACTAAACGGGGACATGTTCTCTCGCTCTGAGAATCGCTCTCACCACAGAAACAATATCACCAGCCCCGTCCCAACAAATTCTCGCCACTCTTTATTTTCTCTCATTTTCCTTTCCAAGCCTAACAACTTAACAAGTCGCGTAAGGCGAAAATACAATATTTAGTCAAGTAGCTGCCATTTTTCAGCAAGACCGTATACTCGTAGCATCGTCAGTCCACCGCTCATGGCAAAGGCAGTGAAATTGACAAGAAGAGCGGGGTAGTAGTTGCGCTAAGAAGGATAGCACGCTTTTCTGTACCTCTCTTTGTTTTAACTTTCTGAGCGTGTTTTTAATCCAAACATATGATATCTATATGTTTTTGGAATCAGGAACCGACAAGGAATAAGATGAAAGTGTTTTTAAATTGATTTGGACAATTTAATTTTGATAATAATTTTTATATATTTAATTTTGAGAGCTTGTTTTTAATCCGAATATAACATATTTATATGTTTTTGGAATCAGCAAATGATGGAGAATAAGATAAACGTAAATTTGGATCGTTTTATAAATTTTAATTTTTTTTTACAATTTTCAGATTTTTAATGACCAAAGTCATTAATTAATTTTTAAGCCACCAAGCTGAAATGCAATACCGAAGTCCGGGCTTCGTCGAAGATTACTTGACCAAAATTTCAACCAATTTGGTTGAAAAATGAGGGCGTGACAGTGCCGCCTCAACTTTCACGAAAAGCCGGATATGACGTCATCAAAGACATTTATCGAAAAAATGAAAAAAACGTATGGGGATTTCATACCCAGGAACTCTCATGTCAAATTTCATAAAGATCGGTCCAGTAGTTTAGTCTGAATCGCTCTACACACACACACAGACACACACACACACACACGCACACACGCACATACACCACGACCCTCGTTTCGATTCCCCCTCGATGTTAAAATATTTAGTCAAAACTTGACTAAATATAAAAACGGGGACATGTTTTCTCGCTCTGAGAATCGCTCTCACCACAGAAACAATACCACCAGCCCCGTCCCGACAAATTCTCTCCGCTCTTTATTTTCTCTCATTTTCCTTTCCAAGCCTAACAACTTAAAAACGGGGACATGTTCTCTCGCTCTAAGAATCGATCTTGCTCTCTTTTTTATTTTTATTTCCAACCACAGACACACATTCTGGTTTATCAACGCTGCTGGTGGTGCTGAGTGCAACAATTAGATGCTTGGGGCGGAGAGAGAGAGAACAAAAAATTCGTATTAAACGCAACCACTCAAAAAAGAGTGTTCTGAAACTATCTCGTCATAGCTCCTACGACTCAACTTTTGTTGTTTAGTTTTGGATCTCACAAATTTTGGCTCGGAATTGTTACTATTCATTGTGCAATTTTAGTGATAATGTATTACTCAGAGAATGAGAGATTGCCCGTTTTTTTTTAGTTTTTTTTTTTAGTCATGGTAACACCGCCTTCAAAAGGTATCAACACTACTGGTGCGTGCCACAAGGAAAACAGAATAATAATAATATTGCCAGTTCCTTTTCCACACCAACGAAAACGTATGTTCTCTTTCTTTTCTCTCATCAACAACAAATCACGCTCACATTTCTCCAGGAGTGTTTGGTGTCTATGTAAACTGTGTTCACTAGACTATATGCGATGAGATCAAGAGCGTTGCAACTGGGAATATTATTTTATCTATGAAAAACAACAAATGCAGTGTGTTTCCCCCACAGACTCAAAAAATGGCAGAGTTAGTATCAGCATATAAGGCCGCCGCCAAATCCTCTATTATTAAGTGTCCAGCCAGCTTGGAAAACCGCAGCTGTCGAATTTGACCCACTGCTGGGAGATTAATGACTGGCCCGCACCTGGGCCACTCAGCCCAGCTGGCAGAAATAGCATAGAAGCACTGTACAGCGCGCGCTTTGCTGAGGCCTTTTCGTTGTAATCTTAAAAGTGTCAACATGCACGGCCACTGTCTTTGCTTGTTGCAGAGAAACTGAGCACAAGATGTAACCAGTTTCTCAACGACAATTTAACTGTACATTTTTGATTTGTTGATGATTCCATTATTCTTGTTATTTTACTTTGAGACGATGATAAACTTGACACACCGCCGAAGCGCTCATTTATAAAAGATCATCACAAGACAAGCGACAGACGAGATGTACTGAGAACTTTTGTTTGTTTATATTTCGTTTAAACTTACTAAGTGATCTCCAAATTATTATGCTTTCTCTGTAAGTTTAATTTTGTGGGAAGCATTCTCCATTTCTCGTGTTTTGAATTTGGCGCAGTGAGAGTTTGTTTACATCCGCGCTTGCGGCATTCAACTACGGCTTGACCTTCCCTTTGTAATTGGGACATTTCTAAAACGTTATGACGCACGTATTTTCCATCGGCCGCGCCCTGTACTGATTTTCTGAAAGTAAAGTTCTTACTTTAAACTTTTAATGCCAACAATGTTAAATACACGACCACTTTAGCAGCTTTCAAGCTGATGTGGAAACAAATTATTTTTGTAATCTCTAGCCGGCCGACACTAGCCTGGGTTCACTTCTGGAAAAGTTCAAGTTGATCACGGAAGTAACATATTTTCGACTGTTTAATTTTGTCTCCCAACACGCTCCTCTTAAATATGAGCGTATAATTAATTCAATGTTAAACTTTAATATTACTCTAAACCGAGTTCTCGTTCCAACGGAGTTTGTTGCCATGGAGAAATAAACAAGCAGCCATGCATCGTCTGCTAAACTGCGGCCCAGCCCGTCGCAGGCAGGCTTTGATAATAGAAATAAAATGTTCCCCAACTAACAGCGGCTTCGTGAGTTGCCAGGCCGTTGAGGGTAATCATTCTTGGCTTCTCTGTCAGCGCCTGGTGATACTGCTGCAGGGGCTTCGCCGTTCGCGGCTTTACGACACCCTGACGATCTTATTTGGCAAAGAGTGTATCCCTACGGATTCCGTATAAGCTGACCGGGTGTAATAACAGCGTGTTCGCAGGTCCACTCAGGAGATTAGATCCGCGGTAGCGCAGGTGCCAGCTGGTGTTGTTAAAAGTAATGAGGCAAGGTATGCGCTGCCGTGTATTCTGATTTTATCAACGCTACTGCTGCGCGCCTGCCGTACAACAGAGAGAAAAAAATGATATTCCCCCTTCGTTCTATATTTCAGTCGATCAGAAACTGGATAGTTCTTTTAAAAGAAAGAATCGTCCCCCGATCTTTTTCTCCCTTGTGTGAATCACAGATTGTCTAAATCGTAGTAATGGTCAACTTCTCTTGTTTAGTGCACATTGCTCAGAGAAAGAGAATGAAAGAGAGAGAGAGAGACAGAGAGACAGAGAGACAGAGAGAGAGACAGAGAGAGAGAGACAGAGAGAGAGACAGAGAGAGAGACAGAGAGAGAGACAGAGAGAGAGACAGAGAGACAGAGAGACAGACAGAGAGAGAGACAGAGAGACAGAGAGCTCCTACGACTAAACTTTTATTGTTTAGTTTTGTACATCACATCTTACAACTTTTGGCTCGGAATTGTTACCACCATTCATTGTGCAATTTTAGTGGCAGTGCATTCATCAGAGAATGAGAGATTGCCCGTTCTTCATTTTAGTGATAGTAACACTTTCAAAAGGTATCAACACTACTGGTGCGTGCCACAAGGAAAACAGAATAATAATAATATTTCCAGTTCCTTTTCCACACCAACGGAAACGTATGTTCCGATCTTTCTTTTCTCTCATCAACAATCACATGTTTTGGGGAGAGAGAAAAAGAGAAAAACAAACACATTCGTAGCAAACGCAACACTTATGTGTGTGTGTGTGCGAATGAATCACAGATTGTCTAAAATCGTAAACAGGGACTTCAGGACTTCAACTTTTTTTTGTTTTTCATATCAAACAACTGTTAGCTCAAAAACTTTTCCCCCCGTGTGCTGCATTCTCTTTCTTTTTGTTTTAAACTGTGAATTGTGTCAAAATCGTGAAGGTCTCCTCAAACTGCCTTGCACAGATTGTTGTCGAAATCGTAAAGGATTTTAACTTTCTTTTTCCGTGTGTGCTCTTTGTAAAATTGTCTTGTAAATATTTTCTTGTGTCGTTTTATATCTCACAGTTTGTGGCTTTGGTCTTCCAACTCGCTTCGTTTTTTGATTTTATATCTCACAGTTTGTGGCTTTGGTCTTCCAACTCGCTTCGTTTTTTGATTAAGTCCCTAAATTTTGGTTGTGGTTTAATTTTTGTTTTGTTTTTGTTCTTTTTCATTTTGTTTTTGTTGTTGTCTTCTTATTATATTGGGACTTATTTTTCCACTGCGGTCGTTGGGAGATGTTAACAGGCCAACTGCCCACCAGACAACCCCACCCTCTCCCGTGGTTATCTGCTTTATATAGATGTTGATGTAAGATCGATTAGTCCTGTGATTGGTTGATTTGTGTTTTTGGTTATGATGATTGGTCGGTCGGTTTTCTCTCGGGCGTTTTAGATTGGTTGGAACCGAAGCACTGTTCATTATTCCTACGACAAAGAAAAAGTCCACAGTAGCACTACATTTTAATTGGCTGAATAATATTGCTGATATTCCTCCGCGTAGAGAGAGATATCTTTTTCCTCTAAAAAAAAAGAAGTTCTCTTTGTTGAAGCATATTACTCTTTTTAACATCGTGCTCAAAAGTCACGAACAACACTAACACTAAGACCTTTTGTTGTTAAAATTCTTTGGAAGCGAGTTTGTGGGGGGCCCCAACTATATAAAAAAAAAAGTAGTTCTCCTTTTTGTGTGGCCAGAATCCTATATTTTATAAGTACTATTTTAACAAAGTGCTCAAAAGTCACTAACACAAACACCTCCACTACTAACACAAAGACTCGTTGTTGTTGAAATTCTTTCGAAGCGAGTTTAGGGGCCAAATAAACAGAAGTTCTCATTGCCAGAATCATATATTATGTAGTCTATAACAGCACTTTAGCATCGTACTCAAAAGTCACTAACACCACCACCACCACCACAAAGACTTTTTGTTGTTGAAATTCTTTCGAAGCGAGTTTAGGGGCCAAATAAACAGAAGTTCTCTTTTGTCAGAATCATATATCTATAAGCCTGCAACAGCACTTTTTTTGTGTGGATCATCGTACTTAAATGTCCTGACACAATATCAACGCAGAAAGGACGGTGAAAGGTTCCCCACCTTCTTTCTTTCTTTCTTTCTTCTCAATCATGAATCTTCTTTTTTTCTTTGGTAATTCCGTTTCAAATTGTGTGAAGTTTTTTTGTTTCCTTCCTTGTCATTTTTGGGTGTGGATGGGTGTTTGGTTTCGAGTCTAGAAATAAAGTTGTACATTATAATTTATGGGAGTGAGAGTAGTTGTACGTTGTTCTTCGTCTTCTTCTTAAAACTTTTTGATTGAGATGACTGATATGTGGGTAATTTGTTGTGAGCGGCGAAAAGTTACTCCCCAGTATACATTATTAATGCCCAGACACAACTTCGACACAGAAAGGACGGTGAAAGGTTCCCCCCCTTCTTTCTTTCTTTCTTTCTTTCTTTCTTTCTTTCTTTCTTTCTTTCTTCTCAATCATGAATCTTCTTTTTTTTTCTTTGTTAATTCCGTTTCAAATTGTGTGAAGTTTTTTTTGTTTCCTTCCTTGTCATTACCGACCCAAAACCACTGAGACACTTTGAACTCCGTTTTGGATTTTTGTTGGTGTAGGGCCATTCACATTCACTGATTTTCTCTGGATCAGTTTTCACTCCATTTTTTTTGTTGGTGTTGTTTCGAAAACGCCGCAAACAACACAAACCCCGAGAGAGAGAGAGGGACAAATGAGAGAGAAAAAAAGGAATCGTGGTAGAAATAGTTATTAGTAGTATAATACGCCGACCCCGCCCACTTCCGTGTGTGGTAAGTTAGTAGGTCTTCCAGCAAGAACAAACAAATCGCACAGAACAACAAATCGAAATTGATTGTGAAGGGAAAGAAGAAACCATCCCACCACCACCACCGCCTCTTCTTCTGATCATCATTTTGCTACACCCGACACTATTAACAACGACGACAAGTTTGACGATATCCTCAGCTTTATTGCTGATGAAAATGAGTCTGAAGATGATTTCTACTATCAGGATATAGTCTACGACTGATCCGACAGACGCCCCTATCGACGGTTTTGTTTGATCAGTGAAGGGAGAGAGAGATGGCCAGCCAACCCTCCCGTTTTTCATTGGTCGCTGTGTTTTAGACTGTGTGTGACTTTTAGTCTTGTATTTTCCCATAGAGAAAATGTGCAAAAGAGGCGCGCCCCTCCTGATTCTCTAAAAAAAAAAAAAGAAGGAATTTGGATGTAATGTTATCAAATGTATACTGATGGTATTGGTATGGAATCATTTTTCCTTCTCGGTCAGGTTTTAACTCAACCACGACTTTTTGCCCGAAATAGTAGCCACAGAGATTGCGTTGTAGGATGATGAGGTAGATTTCTCCCGGCAGGCGAATTCTTCCTCACCCACCCAAACCGCCACCTCTTATAACGGCCGCGAAGTTTATCTCACTAGTTGCAGACCTCGTTGGGCTGATGTGTGACTTTTAGTCTTGTTATTTTGCCATAGAGAAAATCTGCAAAAAAGGGGGCGCGCCCCTCCTGATTCTCTGAAAAAAAAGAAGAAAAAGAATTTGGATGTAATGTTATCAAATGTATACTGATGGTATTGGTATGGAATCTTTTTTCCTTCTCGGTCAGGTTTTAACTCAACCACGACTGACTTTTTGCCCGAAGCATAGTAGCCACAGAGATTGCGGTTAGATGATGAGGTAGATTTCTCCCGGCAGGCGAATTCTTCCTCACCCACCCAAACCGCCACCTCTTATAACGGCCGCGAAGTTTATCTCACTAGTTGCAGACCTCGTTGGGCTGATACTACATACCGTTTTGGACCTGATAACAGGTTTTCTGAGAGATCACACTCTATACGAGAATCAGACTATGTTTAAGAGCAAAACAAGTTGACGGCTTTTTTTTTTTTTTTTTGCTTCAAGCTTTTATAAAAAAAATATCACCCGGCCGGCGGTGGTGGTGGTAAAAGACAGACAGCAATTGAACGGCCGTGAAGTCTGTGTGATGGCATTCCAGTCATTGGTGGTATTTGTGTTCTAGGTGCTTTATACAAATACAAACATAAATCACGTACAGTTTTTTTTTTTCATGTGTTGAAGCTAAAAGAAGGCTGAGTCGAAAAGTACTTGGTTGCCTGTAATATTTCAGTGGGATGAATTTTCTCTGGGAGTATCGCGTAATAACAAGCGGCGTGTCACGCTGCTCTCACAGGCCGCCGCTCAGGAGATTAAGATCCGCAGTAGTACAGCTGGCGTTACTATTATATTATACGCGGCCGTGTGCAGAGAGAAAATGAATATTCTCAGTTCCCCTTCGTTCGTTATTTTACCCTGAACAGAAACTGTATAGTTGTGTGGGTTAGAATCGTCCCCGATCTTTTCACCTTTGTGTGAATTTAATTTTCCTATCAACTAAACATCATGCCGGCGTGGGATGCGAGAGAGAGATAGAGAGAGAGAAGATAGAGAAGATAGAGAAGATAGAGAAGAGAAATCAACTGCGCTATGGAACACGGACCAATTCAGTCGCAGCTTGCTGGCTTGGGGGGAGGAGAAACATTCACCGCGGCGTCAGTTGACACCACCGGCGGGCCCGCCCCGTTTCAACAAACTATTGTGCTCGATGAGAAAGAAGAGAAATCAACTGCGCCGCTATGGAACACGGACCAACTGATTCAGTCACAGCTTGCTTATTAAGCTTGCTGGCTTGGGGGGGGATCGAGAAACATTCGCCCGCGGCGTCAGTTGACACCACCGGCCCCGATAGTACTTTTCAGCAATATTTATAGTTTCAAATTCACGGTTAGGACAACTTCTTTATGATTTTATAGAGGGGAAGTTCTGAAGAAACTGAAAGGTAGCCTCGTCCAGGGGACAACCGGCGTATTCAAACCCCATAGGCCTATCCTATCATCACTTTGTTTCTGTCCGCGGGATTGAGAATAATCATTTATAGATGACTATTTTTCATTTCGCGAAGTTACATCCCCGCCGTATACATTAGGGCCTAATGTCCTGACGGCGCAACAAGAACATCGTCGACACAAAAATGAACAGGGAAGGAAGAAAGAATCCCGGCCGCCTTCCTCTTGCGGCGATGATTTCTTCTTACTCTAGTTTTTGTTTCAAATGTTGTGGGGTCAGTTTTCCGCCCCGCCGTTCCGATTCTTGGTTTTCGTTTTTGGTTTCGAGCATTGTTCATCTTTATTTTAAAATTCTTTGAAGCGAGTTTGGCCACCAACATACATACACACACACACACACACACACACACACATACACACACATACACACACATACACACACATACACACACATACACACACATACACACAAAGAAGAGACGTCAGAATCATATACACAAGACATCCACACAAAAATGACGGGGGAAAGAAAGAATTCCGCCCATTCCTCTTGTAATTTGTTCTTTCTCTTTTTGTTTCAAACGTTGTGGGTTTTTGTTTTCTCCCCCCCGTTCGTTCTTGGTTTTTGGGTTTGGTTTCGAGTCTAAACTAAAGTAGTTGCTGTAAAATCATAATTTCTTGAGTGTAGTGTCACAAACAGCAGTGGGTGAGTAGCGTCCAGCCGTGTAAAAGCAGCTTAGCGCTGGGACTGAAAACTACTAAAACTCGACCCTCCTTCCTCCCTAACTGCTCGTTTGTCATAATTCTAGTTTTCCGCCATGTATGTTAAGAAAAAGAGGGGAAGGGAAAGATTTTGACTTCTGTTGAAAAGCAATGATTTCCAGCTAGTGCGTCAAGACATGTGTCAATTCTTGGGAGAGGATAGGCATGATCATCATCTGACACTATAAATACCGTCGGTCAGCGGGTAGTTGGCACAATTCGATCTTTTTTTACTTCACAAAGGAAGGCCGCAGGGTTTTGTTTTACACTATGGCGGCAAAAAAGGCCGGGCGTCAGAATACCCCCCTCGGCCCCCCGCGTCATAACAACAACAACAACAACAACAACGACAACAACGACAACGACAACAGCAGCGTGGTGACGCGGAGGATGATGGCTACTACTATCACCGATGATAATGATGATGATCGCTGCAGAATTACGAGGAGGAGGACGAGGAGTAGTAGAAATGCTGCTGCCATGATTATGATGCCGCCGCCGCCGCCGCCCCTCCCGTCGCCGCCAACACAACAAAAACAACGAAGAGAAGGAGGAGGAGGAGGAAGAGGAAGAGGAAGGCCGAGGAGGCGAGCAGCTGCAGGAGAAGAAAAAAAAACAACAACAACAACAACAACATCTGCTGCTGCTGTTGCTGCTGCGACAACGACAACGACAACGACGACCAGGAGAGGTCGAAAGCGAAAACATCATCATCGAAATATAAAAGAAGTAGACGCGAGTAGTCAACAAGTATTATTAATGCCCCGCTTGGAAGATGGGGACTCGCAACCATCTGCAATTCTGGCCGCTGCTGCACCGCCACCGGTGACAACAACGGTGGTGGTGGTAGAACACGATGATGATGATGATGATTATACTACTGTTGCTGCTGCTGCTGCTGATCTTGATGATGATGATGATGATGATGATGATGATGATGATGATGATGATGATGATGATGATTATACTGCTGATGCTGATGATGATGATTCTGCTAGTACAACATGTAGTACTTCGGAAGGTGGCAGCGTGGTGGAGGAGAGGGACGAAGAAGAAGAAGAAGAAGAAGAAGAAGGGGAGGTAGAGGAGGATTATTGGCTGAACGAGAACAGAAAGCAACAGCAACAACAACAACAAAGGCAGCAGCAGCCTTTGGGGTGGTGGCGACCACCAAGAAAGCAATCAACAAAACCTCGGAAAAATGTCACATTCGCTACGCCTCCTGTTTTGGCCAGTAGTACTACTAGTCTCGGTAATAAAACAGCGCATCAGCAAGAACAACAAAATGAGACAAAGGAGGTGGTCCAGGAAGACGGCAATGTGATTGTGGTGGCTGATTGGTCACGGTTTGGGAATGATGAGTCGGGGTCGTTCACCTTTATTGATACCCCCCTTACTACTAGTCCCCCGCTCAAAGACAAGACGCAACAACAACAACAACAACAACAACAACAACAACAACAACAACAACAACAACAACAGCAGCAGGAGGAGCGCGAAGAAGAAGAAGAAGAAGAAGAGATCGAGATTGATTGTGGCGGGGAGGAGGAAGAAGTAGAAGCAGAAGAAGCAGAAGAAAAGGACGACGACGACCCAATGAAAGAGGGGGTGGAAGGAAGAAACGCCACCGAGGTGTTGTCGTCGTTGTCGTTTCCGTACGGGAAAAATGGAGATATTGACGAACGCCGCACCCCACGGTTGCTGGAAGAACAACAATACGAGGAATCTCTCACTCTTCTCCTTCCCCCCTCCCCCCTTCCCGCGGGGACCGCTCTTGCTAGTAGTAGTACAAGTACTACGCCCGACACTAACAACAACGACAACGACAACGACAATTTTAACGATTCTGAAGATGATCGCTACTTTCATGATATAGTGTACGATCCTACAGACGCACCCATCGCTTTTTTTTTTTGATTGAGGATGATGAGTAGGAAAGGGCGGTGGTCAATCCACCCCTCCCCCTCCCCCCGTTTTTATTGACTGTTTTAAACAGACCACAACTACTATTATTATTATTAGTATAGCTGCACCTTAAGACATATATATATATTTTCTCCTTTTTATATTTAGTCAAGTTTTGACTAAATATTTTAACATCGAGGGGGAATCGAAACGAGGGTCGTGGTGTATGTGCGTGTGTGTGTGTGTGCGTGTGTGCGTGTGTGTGTGTGTGTAGAGCGATTCAGACTAAACTACTGGACCGATCTTTATGAAATTTGACATGAGAGTTCCTGGGTATGAAATCCCCATACGTTTTTTTCATTTTTTTGATAAATGTCTTTGATGACGTCATATCCGGCTTTTCGTGAAAGTTGAGGCGGCACTGTCACGCCCTCATTTTTCAACCAAATTGGTTGAAATTTTGGTCAAGTAATCTTCGACGAAGCCCGGGGTTCGGTATTGCATTTCAGCTTGGTGGCTTAAAAATTAATTAATGACTTTGGTCATTAAAAATCTGAAAATTGTAAAAAAAAAATAAAAATTTATAAAACGATCCAAATTTACGTTTATCTTATTCTCCATCATTTGCTGATTCCAAAAACATATAAATATGTTATATTCGGATTAAAAACAAGCTCTGAAAATTAAATATATAAAAATTATTATCAAAATTAAATTGTCCAAATCAATTTAAAAACACTTTCATCTTATTCCTTGTCGGTTCCTGATTCCAAAAACATATAGATATCATATGTTTGGATTAAAAACACGCTCAGAAAGTTAAAACAAAGAGAGGTACAGAAAAGCGTGCTATCCTTCTTAGCGCAACTACTACCCCGCTCTTCTTGTCAATTTCACTGCCTTTGCCATGAGCGGTGGACTGACGATGCTACGAGCATACGGTCTTGCTGAAAAATGGCAGCTACTTGACTAAATATTGTATTTTCGCCTTACGCGACTTGTTTTTTGTTGGTGTGTGTGGATATTATTGTGCATATATATGATAATATGTGTGAGTGTAATAAAACAATACAAACTTTGCCGTTTTGTTCTCCCTTCTCTCCTTTTGCGTGTGTGTGCGTGTGTGTGCGTGCGTGTGTGTGCGTGTGTGTGCGTGTGTGTGCGTGTGTGTGTGCGTGTGTGTGCACGGTGTGTGTGTGTGTGTGCGTGTGTGTGTGTGCGTGTATCGTGTGAGGGTCACCGAACCCCACACATATATACATACGTGGCTGCAGTGAAAAATACATACACACACACACACACACACACACACACACATACTCATTGTATACACACGCGACCCGTACACGCACGTGCATACTAACATCAAGAGAAGTAACTAAACATTTCTACACAACCATTTATGGTGAATTGCCTCCCACTGATCCCATTTTGAGTCTTTTTAAAGTTGGCTGACTGTACCAGGAATTAATATTGAACGGGTGGTTTTTTTGTTTTTTTTTAATGCTACACACATACACTTTTTTTTAGACAGCGTTTGTAAACTGAGACCCGAACGGCGGTGCAGGTTACCAGAAGAAATGGGCTGCGCTTTGTCGGCAGTGTAAAACGGAAAAAATCACAATATGATATTGGAAAAAAAAAAGATAAAATGGCTTAATCAAAATGTTATGACGTATTTATTTATCTTGTGTGTATGCGTGTGGTAATAAATAATGTGTCCTTGTTTGTGTGTGTGTGTGTGTAATATGTGTAGTGTACGATGAGAGAGAGACACAGACTGACAGACAGAGCTGGAAAGAGAGTCAGGGCCGGTGCGGTGTTTGTATGTCAGTGTTCCGAGTTTGACAACACTCAGTGTTCCACTTCACACACACACACATACACCCATGCGTCCAACCTGGAATAAATGTAAAACATTTGTATTATTATGATCAGTCTAATGAGTTGTGTGTGACTTTTTATGTGGACTCTTTCGAAGTTCTCAAAGTTTTCTTCGTTCTCTTTCACACCCCCTATATTATTATAGCATACCGCACATACATTATCATTAAAACTTTTAGCTAGAGTGTCACACACATCATCCAATTACAAAAATCTCAGTAACTATTAGTAGCGGCACAACAACATTCTAAGATGATAAACCATCAAGGAGAAGGAGAAGGAGGAGGTGTGTGTGTGTGTGTGTGTGTGTGTGTGGGGGGTAAAGACTAAAAACATTCGAGCCCGAGCGCATCAAACATTCTCACACTAACGTGTTACTACCAGCGGCGGCTACCACACCCCATCCCCCCGGTAACTCATAAAAGTTACACAACTGACCACACTTCTACGCCAGCTGAGCCGCTAGTATTCATTCGGATCCATCTGATCCGAGAATTTAACATCTGACTTGACAAAACGCCGCCGATTCGTCCCGCAACATACCGGCCAGCCGTCACCAAGCTGGCGACACATTACATAACGACCACCTGGGGACCCCAAGCCGCTATCTATACTACTATCCGTCTTTTCGTGGTCCAACAACACAAGTGAACCGGCGCACACACAGCAGTGGGTAGTTTCCCAGTAATAATAGTAAAAGCTTGGCGCTACTGCTAGGGGGGAGCCGCTGAAAACTAAAAACTCGATTGCAGTGAAGCCGCGCATGAAGGGAAGATATATATTATACATATGAAGAAATTCTGGAGTTCTCTTTTCTCTCTCTCTCTCTCTCTCACTCCTTCTTCTCCTCCTCCTCACTGACTCGTTTGTCATAATTCTAGTTTTTCATATGTGTGTGTGTGTGTGGGCAATGCCGAGTAGTAGTAGTAATAGTGGTAGTAGTAGGGCAGGGGTCAACGGTGTATAAATATGGTAGGTTAGCTCTGGTACTGGCAGAAACGATACTGACTGCCACACAACCACTACGCCGATTCTAACTTCACTATGGCGGCTCAGACAACAACTAGTACTGCTGCGGGGGAAAAAAAGAGACGCAGAGAGGATCATGAGGAGGAGGAAGATACCCGCTCGGGCCACGGCAGCATGGCGGCCGTGACAATGATGATGATGACTAGAAATAAGACTGCTGCTGCTGCTGCTGCTGCTGCTGCTGCTGCTACTGCTACTGCTACTGCTGCTGCTGTGACGACCACCACCACCACCGCCGACGCCGGCGGTGATGGCAGCAGCGGTAGTGGTAATACAACGCCAAGAGGTCGAAAGCGGAAAATAATAGTATGGGACGATTACAGAGTCCAGAAAGAACTAGATGACGCGACCACTACCACCGCCACCACCACTGTGACCACCACCGCGGCGATGTCACCAACTTCTTGTGGCAGCAGCAGCACCACTGCCACCATGGCCGACAAGCAGCAGCAGCAGCAGCAGCGGGAAGAGGTGGAGGCAGACAGCAACGACGACGAGAAAGTGGAAGAACAACAACAACAACAACAACAACAACAACAACAACAACAACAACAACAACAGGAGCAGGACGACGACAGCAACGACGAGGAGGAGGACTCTACTGAACGGGCAGAAAGGATATCGCAGCTATCGACGCTCTATATGGACGCGGAAACCTTTCAAGGATTAAAACGTGTGCTCTCTCATATTGACGCTCGTATTGAGGCGTTCACTGCTGGGTCTGCTGTGCTGCCTAGCAATATCGTTATGGCACCACCCGCGGCCTCGGACACCAACACCACCAACACCACCAACGACAACAACGACAACAACAGCGACGACGATTATGATGATGGTAGTGACGAAGACGCGGATTGTTACCCAGTTGAACCGGAGCCCACCAACGCCAACGCCAACGCTGAGCCTACGAACACCACTAACGCTATAACACTACAAATACCAAACACCGCAACAACAATGATGGATTAAGAACACGTTCAAGATTGGTGGTGGTGGTGGTGGTGGCGATGGTGATGGAAGACGGAAGACGTCTGGTTTATGTCGTTGTTATTATTGTTGTTGTTTTTTTGGTAGTATTTTTTATCATTATTATAATATTGGATCTCCACTCTCTTTTTTTGTTGTTGTCATTCGTATAATACGATATAATAAGTGTGTATAATAAAACAATATATAAAGACTTGTGGTTTCTCCGTCTCTTTTGTTGGTGTAGTGTGTGTGTGTGTATAGTGTGTGTGTATAGTGTGTGTGTGTGTGTGTGTGTGTGTGTGTGTGTGTGTGTGCATAGTGTGTGCATAGTGTGTGTGTGTGTGTGTGTGTGTGTGTGTGTGTGTGTGTGTGCATAGTGTGTGCATAGTGTGTGCATCATGTGTGTGTGTGTGCATAGTGTGTGTGTGTGTGTGTGCAGAGTGTGTGCATAGTGTGTGCATAGTGTGTGCATCATGTGTGCATCATGTGTGTGTGTGTGTGTGTGTGTGCGTGTGTGTGCATAGTGTGTGCATAGTGTGTGCATAGTGTGTGTATAGTGTGTGTGTCTGTGTGTGTGTATAGTGTGTGTGTGTTACAGGTCGCCAAACCCACTACATATGTACGGCGCAAACGACTAAATTAAACAAGGCACAATAAGAGAGAGAAAGAGAGAGAAAGAGAGAGAGAGAGAGAGAGAGAAAGAGAAAGAGAAAGAGAAAGAGAGAGAGAGAGAGAAAGAGAATACACACTCATACAACGGGAAGTAACCGTTGTTAAACAGAGAAATATTTTCCGACAACGGTTGTCGAACTTTGCATCTTTCTGACAGAGACACAGATTCACGATGATAAAAAATAAAAATCCAAATATCATTCAACAACTCATGAAAAATTATAAATATTTTATTTCATATCAAAACCACGTGGACGATAACAGGCACCGCCCATTTGTTACATGCATGTATATTTTACTCACATGGCCTGAAGTTTTCTACTTGGGCTACAACATATATATATATATATATATATATATATATATATATTCTAATCCTACCGCGAACTGGATAGCAGACGCGGCACGTCTAATGTGTAAACATGAGGGCTGAGGGGGCACTGATACCATAGGGGGAACTGGGGGGGGGGGGGGGGGGGTTGGGGGTGAGATCCCTGGCCTCAGTGGAGGGGACACCATAGTATGACGGCATAATAGCGACACAAGTAAAAATTACATGTATCACTTCCACATTGATAATTTACTAATTACCAATGACATGCATAAATATCAATGCGGAATTACCTATATAAACGCACAACTATGACTATTTCTAACGTTTGAGGCTGTTATGCAGTCAGGACAATTATCCAAAAGGAATATTTACTTCTATAACTGCAGCAGAAAGTATCTAATTGCAGCAGAAAGTATCTAATTCAACCCACACAAGTGTTGTTTTTTCAAACATGTAGGTCCACTTCTTGTGGGCGTCAGGTTTGCCTGACTACAGAGAATGCACCAGGGTGTATTTGCCGGTGGTTTTCTCGGATCTTGCTCCTTGTAAAAACCATTTTTCTGCATGATCTAAAAAACAAACAGAAACGGCTACAGGAAATGCACATACATTTATATTATCACAGATATTTGTAACTTCTGGAGATTTTAGTAAATGTATAATATGTGGATATTACTGAGACTCACAGGTAGATTACAATTGCTTGTCTTAACATGTGCTTGTATAAGACATCATGCAATGAAATGAGTAATTTTACTTTTGGTGCTACTATGCTGCCATACATCACTTTGGAGAGTTTCCTCTTTAGTCGGCTGGCCGGCAAAGTTACCAGCGGCAGAGTCCGCGGCTGCCCCCTCACCCTTTCTTTCAAGGCGTACAATTCCTTGCCGTGGCACACCCCTCCCCCTCCCCGGTGAGTAGACATGAAGGGACAACCGTTAATAGCCACCCCCTCCCCAAACCCGGGCGGAAACACAGAGTGCAAAACGACGCTTCCAGGCAACATCTGCTGCCACTCCACCCCCCCCCCCCCCCCCCGCCACCCCCCCCCCCCAAAAAAAAAACTACGGCCGATGCATCCCCGCGATCGAATCAGACATCAAATGGCACCGCCATCAGCTGCCCTTGCGCTAACTTACCCCCCCCCCCCCCGTCCCCACTCCCCCCGGGTACCATGTGTTATCAACAGTTTTCTATTATTTCAACGAGTGAGAGAAGACTTGCCAACAGGCCAAAAAGAAACTATGAGAGAGAGATAACTTTATTTTACAAGGATAAAGATTTAAGGGTAAGCGAGAGAGTTCTCGTGATTGTTTTAATTAAAAAACTCATTCATAAAAACTAGAGACTAGGTTTCTGGTCAAAACGAATGATTAATCTGCTGTATCATTCGCTTGTCGGAAAGACAATCGGCCTACGCGCATCTCTCAAATATGACCTTCTCTTGTCTACTGTCTCGGAAGATTTATTCTACTCCCAAATAGCACTTCTTTGCACCTCTTATGACTCCTTCGTCCTCTAGAATCCCGTACCCACACCAAATACGAGCTGATTTGGTGAAATAAAGCACATTTCTACTTGCAAAACCCATCGAACAGCCATTTCCGGTGCTCGATCGCGGACATTTTCAGCTTTGAAGGCTATTTACGGGCAAATATCAATCGCTCCCTGACTTTTTATGCATCGAGAAACAAATTTAGTCATCGCTGAATCAGTAGCTTACCTTAAATCCCGACATAAATCAAACAATACCTAGAAAACAGACAAAACTTATCTTCACACGTGTCATGAGCGGCCTTCGGCTTCTGTTCGGCCTTTGACAGGTTATCCCCCGTGTTGCATGTTTTATTGCCATGGCTTTGGATATAAGGAGGAAAAAAATGGAAGAAAGAGAATGTACATTGTACTTGTAGAGTATTAAGTCAACAACAGATGGGTGGTCTGTTCCCATAACGTTCTTAATGATTTAAGTTTTAATGTGTTTGATGCTTTTAGACTTTTTAACGAATTTGAATGCATTATTGTATGATGATTATGCAACTGGGAGGAAGAATCCGTGTGTGAGCGCGAGCGTACGTTTGTGTGTGTGGCAGAGAGAGAGAGAGAGAGAGAGAGAGAGAGAGAGAGAGAGAGAGAGAGAGAGAGAGAGAGAGAGAGAGAGAGAGAGGAGTGTGTGTGTGGATGTGTTTGCAGAGATGTTATGTTTATTTCTTCTGTAAATTATATCCCCTTGTCTAAAGTGCTTTTAAAGCTGAGGACAATAAACTCTCAAAGCGCCAAAAAGCGTCTCTAGCACCCACTACCTGTCCCAAAATGACGTCGTACAACCTCCCCAACTGATCATCCCGCGTTCTAGCGAGACTGGTGGGGCGGATATAGAAAAGTAGATAGAATCATTGATGAGATTAGACGGCGACCTCCCATGGTGAGACCCGATTTTAGACAGTTACCGTGTTAGATGACAATTCTTTATTTTACGAGGGTAACAGAATAAGCATTGGTATACTTTTTTGCATCTGGCCCTCGCCCTAAAGAGGGACTAAATCTACTATAATAACTACTACTACATACTTACATAATTAGTAAAACAGTATAAGTTTATGTACATAAGTGCATTATATGAAACATTGTAGTTTATAAATGTTCATGACAAGGTGCAAAGCAAAAATTTGCAAGTCAATTAGAGTCAGAATACTATGCAATAGTACATCAACTCTGTAAGACAATGGATATTATGCAGAACATCATAATTTCGTGAACAAAAACAATAAATCAAAAGTGAGTGACTGTGTCCCAAAGGACATAACAATCAAGAATATACTATTTTCATTAAATGGGATATATATTTGTTTTTGAAAGAATCTGTGCTGGTAGCTTCCCGTAAGGCATTCGGAAGAGCGTTCCAGAGACGGCCACCTGAATAAACTAGACTAGACTTAAATAAGTCTATCCTAGGAAGAGGAGTGTTAAATTTCATAAGGTGGTGTGAATTCTTCAAAGAGAACTTTGAACAAATGGTTTGGGGTAGAGTTTCGGATATAATTTTATGCATAAAGATTCCTTTGTTAAAAAGCAGTCTTGACTTTAGAGGTAAGATCCCTAAATGTATGTAGTCTAACTCTGTGAGGGTAGTGTGCTTTAGTAATACTACTTTTAGCACTCTTTTATGTAATCTGCTGAGTGGTTTTAAGGAATTTTCACTTGCGGAGTCCCAGTAGAGTGGATGCGTAATCAATAACAGATTGAATATGAGCAATGAAGAATAACTTTCTGGTTTGGCAGTTCAGGAAGTGTTTAATTCTAGATAAGAGATACACTTTCGTAGACACCACTTTACTAAGTTGTTCTATGTGGGTTGACCAAGACAAGTTGTTATCGATATTAACACCCAGCAGTTTGTGATGGTCGACTTTTTCCACTATTTCACCATCTATCATTAAAGCAGGACCAGCTGAACAAATATTCTGGCGTTTTTGTCTTGTTGTTATGACCATATATTTGGTGTTCTTTGGGTTAAGAGACATATGGTTTAGTTCAGTCCACTCTGTCAACTGGTTTAAACTCCTTTGAAGTGATTCTGATAAGCGAGTTACATTTGTGTTGCTGGAGTGAATTGTGGTGTCATCTGCAAAAAGTTCACATACATTTTGAATATGTAGGGGGAGGTCATTAATGTATACAGAGAAGAGGAGGGGTCCTAAAACCGATCCTTGTGGTACACCGTATTTTACTTCTTGCATGCTCGACGCCGAGGCGTTTGTTAGTACAGTCTGTTGTCTGCCGGTGAGAAATGAACTAATAAGTTTGACAGTTTCGATTCCGACGCCATACAATGCAAATTTTCTCAGTAATAACGTGTGATCAATAACGTCAAAGGCTTTAGCAAAATCAACAAAAATGGCACCACAGAATTCATTGTCGTTTATTTTCTCCAGCCATTGATCAACAAGAGAAACTAAGGCAGTATGGCAGGAATGGTTAGCTCTAAAACCCGATTGTTTAAGGTGAAGTAAATTGTTTTGGTTAAGATGCATTAGAATATGTTTGTTAATGTGTTTTTCAAGTGGTTTTGATAAAACAGACAATATTGAAATTGGCCTATAGTTTGATGGGTCTTTTTTATCACCTGATTTAAACAGAGGAATGACTTTAGCCTGTTTCAGGGCGACTGGGAAATAATTTTTGTCTAAACAAAGATTATAAAGGTAAGTGAGTGTTTCAGAAATTACAGGGGCTGACAATTTAAGAATCCTACAATCGAGGCCGTCGATTCCCCGGGAGCCTGTTTGCTTAAGGTGTGTAAGTGCGTAAAAAACTTCAGGTACTGTAAGTAGAGGAATATTCGCTTGACTTGAAACTTGTTTCGACTCACAATAATTATTCTTCTAACACTTTCAAATTGTTCAAATTGGATTTGTCATTTGTAATAATTTTTTCAGCTATTTTAGAAAAATGCGTGTTTAAATCATCAGGGGATATGTCCTTAACACAACTTGAATGACTGGCAATCGTTTTATTTGTAAGTTCATTTATTGCTTTCCATATATTATTTGAATTTTGCTTTGATGACGCTAGGTCATGAAAGTACTTAATCTTTTTTGTTCGTTTAAGTGAGTTTACTTTATTTCTCTGTTCTCTATACTCTGCTTCCTTGCCAACTGATTTTAAGAAATCACGATGGCCAATAGCATCTTGTAATTCAGTATCAAACCATTTAGGTTTTACTATTTGCTTGACTCTCTTAATTCTCCACGGGGCATGTTTATCGTATATTTCTGTAAAGACATTTATCCAGTGTGTTATTGCATCATCAGGATCCGTATAATTATAAACATCAGAGAGAGAAGAATTACTTAAGTCTACAAGAAAAGCGTTCTCGTTAAATTTAGTAAAGGAGCGGTACTTTACTGTCTTGTGACCAACTTTGGGGATTTTTACACCCTTTCTTGACCACGTGAGACAAACAGGAAAATGATCACTACAGCCGCTGGTTGGAACACAAACTTCTGCAACGTTACGGGTGTTAGAAACATAGACATGATCTATCAAAGTGCTTGTAGATGCAGTAACCCTAGTAGGGGTGTTCACGACTTGTTTGAGATCATAAAGGTTGAACATATCTAACCATGGTTTATTTTGTTTTAATAAATCAATGTTAAAATCTCCTAAGAGAATGGTTTCTTTTGATTCTAACAAAGCAGCATCTAACATAATTATGTGAACATTTGTCTGTCCAGTTTACAAGTTCTGCTGGATTTCTATAGCAGAAACCAATAAGCATTGGAGGTGCCTTTTTATATTTAGTCAAGTTTTGACTATATATTTTAACATCGAGGGGGAATCGAAACGAGGGTCGTGGTGTATGTGTGTCTGTCTGTGCGTGTGTGTGTGTGTGTGTGTGTGTGTGTGTGTGTGTGTGTGTGTGTGTGTGTGTAGAGCGATTCAGACTAAACTACTGGACCGATCTTTATGAAATTTGACATGAGAGTTCCTGGGTATGAAATCCCCGAACGTTTTTTTTCATTTTTTTGATAAATGTCTTTGATGACGTCATATCCGGCTTTTCGTGAAAGTTGAGGCGGCACTGTCACGCCCTCATTTTTCAACCAAATTGGTTGAAATTTTGGTCAAGTAATCTTCGACGAAGCCCGGACTTCGGTATTGCATTTCAGCTTGGTGGCTTAAAACTTAATTAATGACTTTGGTCATTAAAAATCTGAAAATTGTAAAAAAAAAAATAAAAATTTATAAAACGATCCAAATTTACGTTTATCTTATTCTCCATCATTTGCTGATTCCAAAAACATATAAATATGTTATATTCGGATTTAAAACAAGCTCTGAAAATTAAATATATAAAAATTATGATCAAAATTAAATTTTCCAAATCAATTTAAAAACAGTTTCATCTTATTCCTTGTCGGTTCCTGATTCCAAAAACATATAGATATGATATGTTTGGATTAAAAACACGCTCAGAAAGTTAAAACGAAGAGAGGTACAGAAAAGCGTGCTATGCAGCATAGCGTAACCACTACCCCGCTCTTCTTGTCAATTTCACTGCCTATGCCGTGAGCGGTGGACCACGAGTATACGGTCTTGCTGCGTTGCATTGCGTTCAGTTTCATTCTGTGAGTTCGACAGCTACTTGACTAAATATTGTATTTTCGCCTTACGCGACTTGTTTAATTTGACCTCGATCCAGACGGATTCGACAAACTGTTCTAAATGTGTTAAACGTGTGTAGGTCAATGATTCACTTATATACACAAGCAATCCAGTTTCTTTACATTGTTGGGGGTTTCTGCGTACAACACTGTAACCTGGAACACAAACCTCAGAATCCGAAATCGTGTCAGATAGTCTTGATTCTGTAAACCCCATAACATGAAAATGTGTTCCTGAGTTTAAAAGCATGGTGGAAACTTCGTGTAATTTATTAATTGCATGGTTGATATTAAGGTGTCCAATACGAAGACCCTCTTTTGTGGGCCATGAGGTAGAAGAATTACTCATGATAAATCTCAAAACAGTGTTTTCACGTTTTAAGAAGAAAAGAAAAAAAGAAAAAAAATCAAAATTACTTTAAAACAGCAAAAGTAATCAATAATCGATAAGGAGAAAATATTAAATTATACTATACACAGATACACACAGAGATGCGACCAATGGAGTTTAACACTTGGTGTCAAACTCAAACGAAAGACAAAACAAAGAGAGAAAAAAAGCTACACTACTTTACACAAAGAGAAATAAGTAGACTTAAGAGTAACAAGAATTAACCAGAGCAGATTAACTCAAATTCAACGAGTAAAATGACCCGACAGTGAATAACTGAAACACCAGTAGTCACGTTAATGACACGCGAAGATGAGTGACGAGAATGGAGGGCTTTCACACAGTCCCAACTTGATAATAGCGGACACAGTATCAGATCAGAATCATCAGTAACTGATTTAACTCTGAGCGTTTTTTGGCTTCACAAAATGTATCGACACAATCATCAGTTGTAATAGAGTTCTGATTCTCAAGAGTGCAAGGAAAGCTTAATTAAGAATATTCACAGATTCACTTGCATAATTGCCTTTAAGCACACGCTGTAGACCTAAAAGAATAATCAGTCACTGCTAATATACTTTGAAGAATGAATTGTCAGTTTGTGACCAAACTCTCTGTCTTTCAAAACTTCAAGCGTTTCCTCTGCAACAACGTTATTTTGCTCACTTTAAGGCGGTAAAAACACCTCAGTTTTTGTTTCTAATTTATAGTAATACGGCCATTATGTATAATCAAACATATCCACAACACTTGTATTGTTGTTGAATTTAAGTTTGCCTAAAACACACACACACACACACACACACACACACACACACACACACACACACACACACTTGGTGATACTCTGTCCTTTTAAATGATTAGACAAATGTTCCTTCAGTTATGCGGCTGTTACTATGAAAGAGGGGCTGTGTGTATCGCGGGACTGCTGGGTCATAGTAGTACCACGGAGGGAGCACAGGCTGGCCATGGTGGGCGGGGAAGAGTGAAGGGGGCGACCTCTGTTGACCCTGTTGCTGTTCGCTGTGCCATCCGTAGGGGGGGTGGCAAGGGGGGCTGTGACCTCAGTTGACCCTGATGCTGCTCGCTGTGCCAGCCGTCGTGAGGTGGCAAGGGGGACTGAGACCTCAGTTGACCCATATGCTGCTCGCTGTGCCAGCCGTAGGGGGATGGCAAGGAGAGCTGAGACCTCAGTTGACCTTGACGCTGCTCGTAGTGCCAGCGGTAGGGAGGTGGTGAGGGGGATGTGGTCTGACGTCCAGGGTGCGTCAGTCTCGTACAAACAGAAATGTGACAAGAGGAGGTTAGAGCGTTACGCGGCAGGAAAGGAACAAGTCGCGTAAGGCGAAAATACAACATTTAGTCAAGTAGCTGTCGAACTCACACAGAGCGAGTTTTCGCGAGGAACAGGGTTGAGCTACGGTAGGGTCACTGCGCATGTCTGGTTTTTTTCTTCGCGGAAACGCTGTTGGGTTGTGTCCAGTCGCGTCCCTTGCAACAAGATGGCGACAAGCGCGTTACGGATTTACTGTTGTGGAGAGTTGATGGACTGTTTTATTGTTGATGTGAATGTAATGCCAAAACATCGAACTATCGATTCGAACGTCAATGAAGAAGTGAGCGTGAAAATCGAGCGCAAAACAGCCGGGTAAAAGTTCAGGGCGCTAAAGTACATTTGAGCCGAAATCGCACCCAAACTCCTGTTGACCTCATTTCTTCCCAAAATAAACATCACTGCTAAAATAAAATGCATTAAAACCAAGACAGTATCCAACCCAGTATCCTTAATTTTTGAAAGGCTAAGTGATTTACAACAAATGTCTTCTCACAATCCGTAACTTTGTCAAAAAATATTTGCAGAAGTTTCTCACCTCGCCTTGGCAGCCATCTTGGAACTGGAGAGACCCTACGCAGGAAGCAAGGTTGAAAGTTGGTTAACCGGTGACGTCACTCCAGTCGTACCGGACCGAGTTTTTGCGACCTCCGGTTCGACTCGAGTCACATTAGTTGACGCCAAAACTCGCTCAGAATGAAACTGAACGCAATGCAACGCAGCAAGACCGTAACTATACTCGTAGCATCGTCAGTCCACCGCTCATGGCAAAGGCAGTGAAATTGACAAGAAGAGCGGGGTAGTAGTTGCGCTGAGAAGGATAGCACGCTTTTCTGTACCTCTCTTCGTTTTAACTTTCTGAGCGTGTTTTCAATCCAAACATATCATATCTATATGTTTTTGGAATCAGGAACCGACAAGGAATAAGATGAAAGTGTTTTAAAATTGATTTCGAACATTTAATTTTGATCATAATTTTTTTATTTTTAATTTTCAGAGCTTGTTTTTAATCCAAATATAACATATTTATATGTTTTTGGAATCAGAAAATGATGGAAAATAAGATGAACGTAAATTTGGATCGTTTTATAAAAATGTTTTTTGTTTTTTTTACAATTTTCAGATTTTTAATGACCAAAGTCATTAATTAATTTTTAAGCCACCAAGCTGAAATGCAATACCGAAGTCCGGGCTTCGTCGGCGATTACTTGACCAAAATTTCAACCAATTCAGTGATTGAAAAATGAGAGCGTGACAGTGCCGCCTCAACTTTCACGAAAAGCCGGATATGACGTCATCAAAGACATTTATCAAAAAAATGAAAAAAAAATGTCAGAGGATATCATACCCAGGAACTCTCATGTCAAATTTCATAAAGATCGGTCCAGTAGTTTAGTCTGAATCGCTCTACATACACACACACACACACACACACACACACACACACACACAGACACACACACATACACCACGACCCTCGTCTCGATTCCCCCCTCTATGTTAAAACATTTAGTCAAAACTTGACTAAATGTAAAAAGCCTTTATCTTGTAAAAACATATGAATATTTGCCTACTGTGCCAGTTACGCCGTATACTGTTAACTGATTTGTCAGATTACGAGTAGCCAAATCGTAGTACAGCAGCCGTTCGTCTATTATGTAGAAAAAGTACGTTTTAGTTACCCCGCATGTTTATGGAAACCAGTATCGTCACCACATAGAGGGGGAATCGAGACGAGGGTCGTGGTGTGTGTGTGTGTGTGTGTGTGTGTGTGTGTGTGTGTGTGCGTGTGTGTGTGTGTGTGTGTGTCTGTGCGTGTGTGTGTGTAGAGCGATTCAGACCAAACTACTGGACCTATCTTTATGAAATTTGACATGAGAGTTCCTGGGAATGATATCCCCGGATGTTGTTTTCTTTTTTTTCGATAAATACCTTTGATGACGTCATATCCGGCTTTTTGTAAAAGTTGAGGCGGCACTGTCACTCCCTCATTTTTCAATCAAAGTGATTGAAATTTTGGCCAAGCAATGTTCGACGAAGGCCGGACTTTGGTATTGCATTTCAGCTTCGTGGCTTAAAACTTAATTAATGACTTTGGTCATTAAAAATCTGAAAATTGTAAAAAAAAAAAAATTTTTTTAAACGATCCAAATTTACGTTCATCTTATTCTTCATCATTTTTTGATTCCAAAAACATATAAATATGTTATATTTGGATTAAAAACAAGCTCTGAAAATAAAAAATAAAAAAATCATGATCAAAATTAAAAATTTTCGAAATCAATCTAAAAACACTTTCATCTTATTCCTTGTCGGTTCCTGATTCCAAAAACATATAGATATGATATGTTTGGATTAAAAACACGCTCAGAAAGTTAAAACGAAGCGTGCTATGAAGCACAGCGCAACCGGCGCGCCAAACAGGCTCGTCACTTTCACTGCCTTTTGCACTAGCGGCGGACTATGTTCAATTTCTTTCTGTGAGTTCCACAGCTTGACTAAATGTAGTAATTTTGCCTTACGCGACTTGTTGTTGTCTTTTGTCACAGTGTTCTTTTCCTGATGAAGCTTCCAGAAGTGAAAATTCGTAATCGTCTTGTGTCGTCTTTGTATCGGTGAGTACAGTAAACATTATTCCGTGCAAAAAACATGTTTTGATTCTGAAAATATCGATGCTGCAGTGGATGATGACTAAACTTCAGTTATTCCACAGCATGTTGGTTATTCCAGAGTAAACCGAATATTGTCAGCATCTGCTAAGGATACGGTTTGTTTGTCACACTGTGTGTGTGCCGCCGCCGGGAGTGTCACATTGTGTGTGTCTATGTGAGATCATGATTGCATGGTTGTTGATGCATTTGTGTGAGTTTGTGTTAATAATAATAATAATGGACATTTATTAATCGCCGTTTCTCACAAGAGCTCACGGCGATTTACATATTAATTTCTGCCGTGTGAGATGGAATTTTTTACACAATATATCACGCATTCACATCGGCCAGCAAACCTCAAGCCTATTAGGGCGAGCATTCACATTTCACGGCCTTTATTCCAAGTCACACGGGTATTTGGTGGACATTTTTAGCTATGCCTTTTCAATTTTGCCAGGAAAGACCCTTTTGTCAATCGTGGGATCTTTAACGTGCACACCCCAATGTAGTGTACACGAAGGGACCTCGGTTTTTCGTCTCATCCGAAAGACTAGCACTTGAACCCACCACCTAGGTTAGGAAAGGGGGGAGAAAATTGCGGCCTGACCCAGGCCTGAACACGCAACCTCTCGATTCCGAGCGCAAGTGCGTTACCACTCGGCCACCCAGTCCATATGTTAATGTACAAACGAATAAAGAAGGACAAATTATATAATCCCACCCACCCCCACCCCCCACCCCCCCCTTTTTCATCACTCTACCCTTCTCGTTTTTCTTAGTACTTCGTTCCGCAGTCGGTTCAAGTGGATGTTTTATATCAACCCGGTTGATCTAAAGTTTAGATTTACTGGGCGCCATTTTTGTTTTTGAGTGAGGCGTAGTGCAGCGTTGGACATTTTTGTAGTAACTTATTTATACAACCAGACGCCCTAGAAAATGAATCGAATTGTTGAAGGGCTCCGACAGTCACCTAAGGGACAGCTGTGCTACGACAGAGACATCGAAGGACAATCTTTAGCGGTAAGAACTCAAAAACTTTCATCGGATTGTGAAATTCAAAAGTGAAACAGAAAGTGGACAGTGGGAATTTGGATGTTTGAGTAATGAATGGCACACACACACTCACAAACAGAAAGTACACATGATCAGCACTACAATTTTACTAATTACACATACAGTGGAACCCCCATTTTAAGACATCTGAGAAAATCATGTCTTAAAAAGGAGGGAGTCTTAAAATGGAGCTAAAGTTTGCACTAGTACAGAGCTCGTGAACAAAAATCTGAAGGAGGAAGTATTAAATCAGAGGGTCTTAAACGGGGGGGTTCCACTGTTACAACTAGAGCATCCAACAATAGTGCCCGGTGTCTTTCATTTTATGAAATTCATCACACTAGGCAATGGTATTGGTAGCACAGATACTCTTAAAGGCACAGTAAGCCTCCCGTAAACCATCACAGAGCTCCCCGAGCGTCTACATACAGTACAAGCATACTTCCATTTGAACGCTCACGGAACGGGAACATCCTGGCTGCTTTCTGTCGAGCGTGAGAAATTTTCCAAGAATTTATTTTCGTGGACTTGCTCCTCTACAACAATGGCGCCTCGTTTTGGTGCTGGACGGCTGTTATGAATATTCAATACCGGAAATCACGCCCGGACAGTAAGCCTCCCGTAAACCATCACAGATACTGTCAGGCTTTTACGCACAGTACAAACACCCTTCCATTTGAACGCTCACCAAACGGGAACATCCTAGCTAGGTGCCCTACGTAAAGAGCGAGCAATTTTTAAAGAATTAATTTTGCAGATTGTCTCGAACACTTTTTGGACCCATCCTGAACTCAGGTCAAAAATGAGTTACTTCCCTTCGGGTCTCATTCTATCGATGTAAACTGGCGATAGCCGTGGATCGATGATTATCAAAATGTTTTTGGACCGTGGTGCGTTTTTGCGCTAGACCTAACTTTTAAAATCTGAATAATAAATTGACAGCTTGTTACACAAAAATTCTTTAATCATAAAAAAAATCTTTTTTCATCAAGACAAGATCAGTACAATTCGAAGTTGTGAAAGTTTGAAAAAAGAAAAGCCCGGAAGCAGGGTCGTAGCAGACGACGGTTTATGCATATCGCCGTTCCTCTCAACAGTCAAAAGCCATCGCTAGAGTTCTTGCGAACCACAGCCGTTTGTTTCGTGCATAAAAACGTGCTATTGTAGATAAGCTCACATCGAGTCGCATTCAAATGACTAACTGACGACTACATTGTGAAAAAGGGAAACTGGATCACACGGGTTCACGGTGGCTCAGGGGTAAGATAAACCACGCAAAAATAAATTCTTTGAAAATTGTTCGCTCATTACGGAGGGCACCTAGGATGTTCTCAATCGGTGAGTGTTTAAATGAAAGGGTGTTTGTACTGTGTGTAAAAGCCTGACCGTATCTGTGATGGTTTACGGGAGGCTTACTGTGCCTTTAACCCCTTCACTGCTCACCCCGTAGGTAATACGTGGTCATTTTCGGTTTGTCATACGCCCATAACCGTATCTCATACGTGGGATTTGTGTCAACAACATTTCAGGACATTTCTGAAAACTAAATGGGAGGTAACCACTGTCCAAGTACTTGTAGGGGTTCTAAACACAGTTCTTTCCCATAGACCGTTCGGATAAGTTACTACCACGTGTTGAAAACTGTGTTACAAATGTAGAACCGACTATAGGCTATAGCATTCAGCCGCCATTCACAATGGCGGCCGAAAGTCGGACCTCAACTCGTAGACCTGTTTTCAAGCGATACAGTGTTCTGGAAGCTCTACAAGAAGTGATTTATGGATTACCACACAGAAGAATACTTTTATGGGCTGTAATGTGAGTACCTGATGTTTGACACCAGTTTTAGCAGTGTTTTGTGTGGTTTTACGTGCTGCAATGTGTGTGTGTGTAAGTCCGGAAACTGTATTTTTTGACAAAAATGGTCATTATATCAATTTTTACTATTAGAACAATCACAAACAAAGTCCAATGATCATGTCATCCTATAATAGCCAAGGGTATAAGCAAACCACATGCCAAAGATCTAAGAGATATCTCAATAAATCAAATGATCGAGCAGTGAACAGATTAGTGAACCTACCGAAGAAAGCGAAATTTTGCCCTGGCACACAGCAATACCAAAATGCTGTTATACTGTGGCAGTGAAGGGGTTAAGCACTGAAGCAGTATACTATACTAGTATTAGCAATACTAGTATCCCTCTTCATTGTCTCTGTGTGCCTGTCAACGCCCGTTTTTAACTGCTTGGTCCCCATTTATAATAAACCGACCATGGGGAGTCACCATGCAAACAAAATGAACAATCGCCAAACTCGTATGGAATTCTGGGAAGGGGTAGCCCCTAAACATTCTTTAGAGAAATGAACTTCTTGTATGTTATTCCTTTTGTTTAATTCCAAAGCTTTTGAGTGGTGAATGGAAGATCAAACTAATGAAAAGGTTGCATAGTTAATAAGTTATCAAGATCTTCCAGTTCCAGTGAACGATTTTCCAGGATTACCTATTCTATTTAATTTTAGTAACATCGGTTTTTGGAAAAAGGCAAATGGGCGCTTGTATCCCCGCACGTTGATTGCAAGTACTGTAAACTACCTCGTTAACGCCCACCCTCCTTATGCACGGATTTTGCCCCAAAGTAGGGGGTGGGCGTTCGCCGCGTTGTCTAGGTACTGTGCTTTGTCAGAAATGATGGTATTGGGTCTCTGGTATGAAAATTTTAATAAGCTATGTTTCTGTGCACAAATAGCCACCCTGCATGTATTTGTCTTGCGATATGCCAGTGCCTAAACAAAATAACACATAAACATCAAACACGAAAAAAACCTTGAGCATTCTTTTTCTCAAATGCAAGCTGTGAAAGATGACTGAAAATCTGCTGTGTAGAACCGCTGCTAACCGCAGTGAAAGTGAATGAACACACATGATCCTAAAAGTAAAAAACACAGAATGAATAGTCATTGTACTCAGTCTTACTGTATTTTTACTGATACATATATTACAAGCCATCTGGCCAATAAAGGGGTAAGGTGTTTGAGGGAGCTGAAATCTTTTAGACAGAAATGGTGTAATCAAACTTCAAACACTGGTCTGTTCACGTGCTTCCTTTAAATCAAGCAAAGCAGACATGTTCAACTTCAGAAGTGCCTCCCAAATCTTCATCTCCTTTTTGCTGGGCTATCCAAATACTCATGGAGAGAGTATGAAATATTTTATACTATAGCTGCCTTTCACTTTCAGCATCTGGTTATAATATTCCCTTGGATGAAACTGTCTCTACGGGATGCAGGGCTGTACACACATTAAAAAGTAATTAAACATTTTGACACCACTGAACCGAATGTTGGGGGTGGGCGTTAACTAGGTACTATACCCTATCTTGGCATCTTTTTGAACAGCTGATCAAGCGTGTACAAAATGTACACACCACTGGCTGATGTAATTGTAAACTTTGTACAATTGTAGATCTGTCTTTTGCAGGATCTACTACGGAAGTGCTCATCTGCTCCGGCACTGTCCTCCCCCCATTCAGAAAAATCTCCTCCACATTCTTCTCCCAGACACAGTGTAAGTTTTGGCCTTGCTCCTGTTGAAGATGACGAAGCAGACCTGGGAGTTGGTTCTGATCAGAATGACAACAGCAAGACGTTACATGACCACCACTACGAAGAGAAAGGAAAACGAGACAGTTTTGAACAGGAGCATTCTCCTGCGGTGTTACAAAAGTGGACATCTTTTGCAGACAGTTTACAGAAAAAGTCACAGGTGGAAAACAATACTCCTGGAAGCTCTAGTGGTGTGAAAAGTGCTGTTTCTGACAATGGAAGCATCAAGAGTCCCAGCCAGCGAGTGACCAACAGAACAGCAGACAGCTACACAAGGTATGCAGCACACATATTTTGAAGCTATCGTTTGCTAACACACCAATTTGTTAATGGTATGCCCTTTGTTTAGAACACTGCATCTATGCTTGCAAGTGAGCCTGTGACAAAAGGTCGTTGACAATCAGGACTGAAAGTGACAATTTCCAAAATGGATTTAAAGTGTTCAGTTTGTGCATGTTTTAAGTAGTGTCCTTTGGCTATCTGGAAACATGTGTTAAAAGATACTTTGAGCAACACATGACATGATTTTATCAGTTGTTAGTCGAATAATTTGAGATTGTTGGTTGTGACACAAGACAAACTAGTTCACAAAAAATAATGGCTAAAACATCTCCAAAGTTTAACTCATTCGCTGCGTGTCGGAACTGGAATTCCGACACCTGTGTTTAGCGTTGGCTGCGTGCCGGTACTTGAGTTCCGACGGATATCACGAATTTTTAACGGTGTAAACGGTCCTGCTGACCAAGGGAAACAACCCCTGCAATGAACTTCTATCTGTCTACAGTGGTACCATTCACTGTAAACAGTTCCTTCCCTTAAATTGTTGGGATTAATAAAAATTTTGTTGACGGTGTGCGACCCACGTGTTTTGACTTTTCCAAGATGGCGGATCGTTCTGCTGAGACGTAGTAACTTGAAAAGAGTGCTAGAACGTGTTATTCAGTACGGTTCTGATCTTGACCTCAGTGATGATGATAGTGGAGATGATATTTTAGATTCTGGTGACGATTTTGTGCCAATGGACGATCATTTGGGTGATGATTCGGGCAATGCAAGTGTCGATCATGACATTGTGTATGATGAACCCATGACGTAGAAAGTTTTTTTGTTTTGCTTCAAATTGGATATTTTGCCTGGATATGAAGACAACAAAAGGTATGTACTTTCAAATGTTTCATATATTTTCTAAAAGAGTAAGTTCCAAACTTTGCAAAAACATAAGGTATGTAATTGTAAGGTTATCTTGTGTTGTTGATTTTTAATAATTTTTTCAAAATGGCTCTAAATCGCGCGTTGGCAGGGAACACAGGGGAAATTTAGACGCGCAGCGAATGAGTTAAAACAACAGTTAAAACTTACTGAAACAAAGGTATAACTATCCCTGTTAAAATTCATCCAAGATTGTCGAAATATATTGTGTTTATATGATGTAATAACTGACAACCAACACTCACACATCTTGATTATTTCCATTCGGATCAAATAGAACACCAAAACTGACCTCATTTTTTTTTTTTATATGTCAAATACCTTTATTTCCTTCAATCAACACACAAAATAATTGTCATAACATGACAGCATGAACATGGGTACACATTAAATTACATATTCCTACTCCGAATCACATGTAGCAGTTGACTCAGTCTAAAGTGCTAGGTCTGAAAAGGCTACCCGTCTAAGGGGAGCAACCCCAACTAAAAAAGTGTAAACGTAGCTATGGTAATGACGACGCACCCAGGGAGTTACCTCCCCTCCTGCGTACTACGTCACTACTGCTACTGACCACGTGACCCCTATCATTCGACACTTCAGCTTTCTAGGGAGCAGGTCGTGAATTTTTTTGGCTCTAGTGGAAGTTCGCTGTTTGGTGTTTGCTTAGACACCCACCGGCACCCACACCCGTCTCTTCACTCGCTGCACTGGTAGTTGGTGAGCTCGTTCCTTTATTTTGTATCGAACGTAAATTTTTCAGTTGCTACTTGAAATTTTCGGCCACGTGTTGGTCACGTATTTTGTGGTAGCCATTTTGGAATTTTTGTCGCCATTTTGTTGTCAGCATGTCTGACGGAGACAAAAAGCGCGGCAAGGCTGATGTGAAAGGGAAAATTAAACCCAAGTCTTCCACTTCTGTCCCTAAGCCTATTTTGGTTGTTGTTTCCGACGCGGCTAACAATGCTGTTATGACGGTCCCTATTTCTGCCCCGAACGACCAGCCGGTTGCGGGGCAGTCTAATCAACCTACGCGTACCGTTGTTTCTCGCTCGTCTTCTCTGCCGCTTGCAGATTCGACGTCGCTGGTTTCATCGTTGCTTTCTTCGCTGGTTCCCGAGCTTCGCACGTTGGTGAGAGAGGAGATGGTGCGTTCTCAGCCTTCGACTTCCGTTGTCCCGTCGATGGCTTCCTTTCCGCTTCCGGCTGTGACGCTGTCCTTGACCGAGGCGGTTGCTTCTGTGCCTTCTACCGCTGTGGTTGGCGACGCAAGTAAGTTGGGCTGGTCCGTAGGTCCTCGTGAGGCCGCTGGACGCTCCCTGCTGGGAAGCAGCCCTTTTCGGCGGGTTCACGACCCGCAAACCCCTGTTCGTTCTCACTTTGGCTTCACGGAAGACCATCGTGTCGATGAGCAATGGCGGCATTTGGTTCAGGCTTCGACGCTTCCGGCACTCGCCGGAAGCGTAGGTCCTCCGACGTACGCACCCGCTGGGGTCGTTTCCGGAGTCGACCAGCCGGTTCCGTCTGCTGCGCTTCCGGCACTCGCCGGAAGCATAGGTCCCCCGATGTACGCACCCGCTGGGGTCGTTTCCGGGGTTGACCGGACGTGGCCCTCTGGGCATTCGGCCTTCCGGCCGCCGTCCACAGTGTCTGCGCTTCCGCTTTTCGCGGTCGCGTCTGATACTTTTCCGGCTCAGACCGGATCTGCTGCTTCTTCCGCTTCCGCTTCCTCTCGGATGGCGGTCGCGGGGGGGCATCACCAGCCCTTTGGGCAGGTGTCTCAGCCCTGGCCGGGGCAGTCAGCGCTTCCGTCTTCGGTTGTTGCTTCGACTGCGGTTCCGGTTCCGGCGGCTGTGGGCATGCCGTCCTCTTACTCTTTCCCTAGTCAGGGCATGAGTTCGGATGGTATTGGGGTGGACGGGTTTCCGGTTTCCGGTTACGGTGTTCACCGCCCTTCTACCAGCAACGTGGACTTCGGTCCTTCGCCGGATGTTTCGGATATTCAGTCCGTCGCCAGCGAAGCTGCACGTGTTGGTTATCCGGAGAGACTCAAAGTGGCTCTTGAGGCCGCTGCTGAGGTCACTTCGAGATATTTCGCGGAAGGGGCTTCGGTCTCTTCGGCTGCCGCTTCGACGGCACCGTCCGCGATGGCTGATTTTCGCTCTGGGAAGGAGGATGACTCATACTTCCGGTTTTTGGAGTCTCCATCCATAGCTTTTCAGCTTTCTCAGGTTTTGGCCAAGCCATCTCCTTCCGGAAGCGGAATTCCTTCACTTCCGGTTCCGCTGCTCGTGCCTCACGGCTCAGTTCCGGAGCTGGCTCAGCAGTGGATGGCTTCGCCTTCTCAGGCTTCTGCATTCGCTCTGTCGTCTCACAGGCGGTTGGTCTTGCAGAAGTCTCCTAGGAACTTGTTGGATGCGTTCGCTCTCCCGCGTTCATCTTTGACAGTTCCTCCGGAGATGCTTGCCTTGTTGGCCAAGCCTATCAAGAAGGATGACGGCGTGCTCTTTTCTGAGAACACGCTGATTGCTTCTGAAGAGGCAGGGCGTCAGCAGCTGGAGCTTGCCTCCATTGCTGAGACTCTCATTCGGGCCCTCTCTCGTGCCCTCACTGATTCGCTGAATCCGTTCTCTCTCAGCGAGGATCAGGATGCGGATGACGTCTCCACTCTGTTGGCCGCTCTTGCGAGGGTCAATGAAGAACAGATGAGACTTTCTGCTGTGCACTATGCGCACTCTGTTATGTGTCGTCGGGATCTCTTCCTGTCACACTCTCAGTTTTCGGATCAGGCGACCAAGGACACTTTGCGTGCCTCACCGGTCTTGGAGGGTTCCCTCTTTGGGCATCTCGTTTTTGATGCCCGAAGACAGGAAATTCAGGCTAACAGGGACCAGCAGTTCTCTGACTTTTCCCTGCACAGCCTTAAGCAGTCCAAGCAGTCTCAGCCTTCTCAGCCGAAGCAGGCTAAGGTTGCTGGCCCTCCCAAACCGGCAGACAAGGGTCGTGGACGTTCCTCTTCTCGGGGCTCGAGAAGACGACCGTCTTCCGGCAGGGGGAGAGGCGGCTCTGGAAGCAAGCCTCACCCCCAATGAAGTGCTCCCGATCTCCCCCCCACCCCGCCCTCCACTCTGGTGATGGCGGGGGGCCCTTCCCGGGCACTTTCCCATTGGCTCGTGTCCATACAGAGTCAATGGATCGTGGGGGTCGTGAGGTCGGGCTTCCGTCTTCTCTGGAAAGATGGCAAGGCTCCTCTGGTCAGGCGTCCGCCGGCGTTCAGGCCTCCCTCCTCGCAGGAAGCCATTTCCGTCCTTCGGTCGGAAATAGACTCCCTGGTGCAGAAGGGCGCAGTGGAGAAGGTCCTCGACCACAGTTCCCCTGGGTTTTACGGACGGCTTTTCGCCGTCCCCAAAGCCTCAGGGGCATGGCGTCCTGTCTTGGACCTGTCGTTCCTCAATACCTTTTTGAGGGAGATAAGGTTCAAGATGGAGACGCCAGCGTCGGTCAGGGACTCTCTCCGCCCGGGAGATTGGGCGACTTCCATCGACCTGACGGATGCATACTTCCACATTCTTATGCATCCAGCCGACCGGAAATGGCTTCGTTTCCGGTGGGCAAGTCAGGTTTACCAGTTTCGCGCCCTTCCTTTTGGCCTGTCTCTCGCCCCTTGGGTCTTCACCATGGTCGTGAGACAGGTCTGCGCGCTGGTGAGGTCGCGGGGTGTCCGGCTACGTGCCTACCTGGACGATTGGCTCATCCTGAGTCAGAGTCAGGCGGGGTGCGAGCAGGATACCCAATCGGTTCTTCGGGAGGCCAACATGTTTGGCTTCTCGATCAACCGATCAAAGTCGGAGCTGACACCGTGTCAGACGTTCACCTACTTGGGAATGTCTTTCGACACGGTGGCTTGGACTGTTCAGCCCTCTCAGAAGAGGGTGGACAAGCTCCAGGCGTGCATACGCTCCACTTTGCCTCTCCCGAGGGCCTCCCTGCGGACTTTGGCCTCCATCTTAGGGCAGATGGAGTCCATGGCTCTCCTGGTCCCCTTGGGGAGGGTCCACAAACGTCCCTTTCAGCTGGCGCTGAAGCCGTTCGTGGACTCTCCCACGGTGGATTGGAATGCCCTCATCCCTCTCCGGGGATGGTTCCAATCCGCTACCCTTCCGTGGCTGGACACGGAGTGGGTGAGCAGGGGCGTGCCGATCGCCCTTCCTGCCCCAGATTTGGACCTGTTCACGGACGCGTCCTTGGTGGGGTGGGGGGCTCACACAGACCAGCTGACTGCGTCAGGTCTGTGGTCGGCAGATCAGAGGATGCAGCACATCAACTTGCTGGAGCTAGAAGCCGTGGCTCTAGCTCTGGACAAGTTCCGGCCCTCCCTTCAGGCCAAGCATGTTCGTCTGTTTACAGACAACACGACAGTGGCAGCTTACATCAACAAGCAGGGAGGGTCGCGGTCTCCGTCGCTTTCGGCCAGGGCCTGCGAGATCCTGATTTGGTGTTCAGAGCATCAAATCAGGCTTTCGGCCAGGTACCTGCCCGGAAGCTTGAACACTCTGGCGGACGCGCTCAGCCGCTCCGACAGAGTGCTTCAAACAGAGTGGACCATCACTCACGGAGCGCTGGAGCGTCTCTGGTCTCTTGTGCAGAAACCTCAGGTGGACCTTTTTGCCACCAGGTTCTCGAAGAGACTACCAGTGTTCGTCTCACCATTCCCGGATCCCGAGGCGTGGGAGACGAACGCGATGGACATTTCCTGGTCAGGCCTGGAGGCTTACGCGTTCCCGCCATTCCAGTTGCTCACGCGAGTTCTCAGGAAGGCGGAGCAGGAGGGCCCGTCCCTCCTGCTGATCGCTCCTCTTTGGCCGTCTCAGCCGTGGTTCCCGGACCTGCTGAGACTCGCCCAGGGCCCTCCCATTCCTCTCGCTCTCACGCGAGGAGAACTGGTACAGCCTCACACCGGCAGCCTCCACGCAGAGCCTCAGATGCTGAATCTTCACGCGTGGAGGTTGTGCGGTCTTCTCTGAGGCGCAAAGGGGCATCAGATCTGACCATGGACCTGGTAGGACGCTCGCACAGAGCATCTACCTCGTCCGTTTATGAGTCACATTGGAGGGCCTGGGTTACCTGGTGTCACGAGCATCGGCTGGATGCTACGGCGCCCCGCACGATGCACGTGGCGAACCATCTTGCTTTCATGTCCTCTCAGGGAGCTTCTGCTGCCTCGTTGAAAGTAAGAAGATCGGCCATCTCGGCGACCCTACGCCAGATAGGTCGCTCTATAGATGTTAGTGGCGTGATCGCTGGAGTCATCAAGGGCGCTTCCCTTTCTGACGTCAAGTCTCGTACGCCCGTTCCTAAGTGGGATCTCTTATTGGTCATGGAGTTTCTGCGTTCAGCGGATTTTGAACCTCTCAGAGATGCCAGTTTTGCGAATCTTACACGCAAGTCCCTTTTCCTCTTGCTGCTTGCATCGGCACGAAGGGGCAGTGAGATTCACGCTCTTTCCGGTAATTCGGACGACGTTTCCTTTGAATCAGATGGGTCCGTTACCTTGCGGTTTCGACCTGAGTTTCTTGCGAAAAACCAGGCTCCCGAGCGAGCTTCTCCTTTGGTTCATGTCAGGCCGTTGTCCACTATTCTGGCTCCGAATGATCCAGACTTAGTAAATTGCCCTGTTAGAGCCCTTCACATCTACCTTGCTCGTGCTCAGTCTCTTAGATCCGCAGCTCAAAAGCTTTTGTTTATTTCTCTCAATACGGAGAGACATAAGGATATTACTAAGACGACTCTGGCCCGGTGGGTGTCGGCGCTCATTAAGCATGCTTACGAGTGGAGCCGCCGCAATGAAGGGGGGACACAGCCTGTCCTTCCTCTGGAATCAGCTCGGGCTCACGAGACGCGAGCTTGGGCTTCCTCCTTGGCCGTGTTACGATCAAGAAGACTGGAGGAGGTGCTACACACCGCATACTGGCGTTCCGAGGATGTCTTCATGAATTTTTACCTGCGTGACATCTCGGCGCTTCGCCAGGATGGATCTAGAGCTTTGCCTGCCATGGTGGCAGGGGGTCAGCTCTTGACAAGGATTTGAGAGTGAGTTTGAACTTTTTCTTTCCCACCGCCTTGTTGTTTCAATCTGCTACATGTGATTCGGAGTAGGAATATGTAATTTAATCGAAAATTTTATTGTAAATTTTCATTTAATAAATATACCTACCCGAATCACATATCGTAGTCCCTCCCACCTACCCCGCTTATGATTTGGAGATTTTATTCTTCGAGTCGAATGATAGGGGTCACGTGGTCAGTAGCAGTAGTGACGTAGTACGCAGGAGGGGAGGTAACTCCCTGGGTGCGTCGTCATCACCATAGCTACGTTTACACTTTTTTAGTTGGGGTTGCTCCCCTTAGACGGGTAGCCTTTTCAGACCTAGCACTTTAGACTGAGTCAACTGCTACATGTGATTCGGGTAGGTATATTTATTAAATGAAAATTTACAATAAAATTTTCGATTTGTGCTGTTGGTTGTCGCTAAACAGGAATGGACATATTCTGATAAATGAAATGTGCAAGATTTGGATATAAAACATCAGATATATCTCTGTAGCAGCTAACACACATGGCAATGTTGTTTTCCTAGAATTAAAGAATAAAAAGGAACATGTCTTTTGATATTTGTTACAAAAACATCATTTCCGCTGTTGGTTGTCACCACCCTGCAATGGACATACTTTTAAATGTGAACATTTACAATGTAAAAAAGAAAAGAAAGTTTCCTTCAAATATTATATTTTGATCGACACCCATTGCCTTCTTGTATCATTTTAAGTTTGTTATAAATGTTTATCTGCAGTGTAAGGGAATTTTTAATGAGCCAAACACATGCAACCGTGTCCCTGAAGTATATATGTCCAATGAGCAGAAATCGAAAGAGGATAACTCTGTTAAACACCACAACAACAAGAAAAGATAAATGGGAAACACATCGGTGGGACATACGCGAGTCACAACCGACTGACTTCTTCTTCTTCTTCTGCGTTCGTGGGCTGAAACTCCCACGTACACGTGTTTTTTGCACGAGTGGAATTTTACGTGTATGACCGTTTTGTACCCCGCCATTTAGGCAGCCATACGCCGTTTTCGGAGGAAGCATGCTGGGTATTTTCGTGTTTCTATAACCCACCGAACTCTGACATGGATTACAGGATCTTTTTCGTGCGCACTTGGTCTTGTGCTTGCGTGTACACACGGGGGTGTTCGGACACCGAGGAGAGTCTGCACACAAAGTTGACTCTGAGAAATAAATCTCTTGCCGAACTAGGGGACGAACTCACGCTGACAGCAGCCAACTGGATACAAATCCAGCGCGCTACCGACTGAGCTACATCCCCGCCCCCTTAACCGACTGACTGATTCTTTTGGGTCAAAATCATCCGAATTTACAACACCTTAACCATAATGTTGACTGAGGTGTATTTTTCAAAACCTCAGTTGTGTGGTTACTTGCTAAAAATTAGTGCTTATTATTTTGGATTATTTTTTTTTTATCAACAAAGTAGGTGAACACACTGGACACGTTCTCAGGGGGTAAACAAAGAGAATATATTTATATATATATATATATTTTTTTAAATAACATCCAGATTCACAGACATCAACATGTTGTCATATATATATGTATCTCTCATGGGTATATATATTCAAAACAACGAACGAACACAAAAATAGTAAAGCTTTTGTGAAAACATTTTATTTTCTTTGCAAATGCACAAGGGTATACCGAACGACCTTTTGTCACAGGCTCAAGTGAAAGCCAAGACACTGAGTGACTCATGGAGGGTCCTGGGACTCCCAACTTTAATGTATGGGTTTTGGCCCCCCCTCAGTGGAATTTGAGAGGGTCTGAAGGCTAGGAGTAGGACTAGGAGGTTAGTATCAATAATCTTGATTTTGGGAAGCACACTCTTCACCGACAGATAATCCCTTCAAGTTCAACTAATGATGAGTTTTCTGAGCCCTGTGCAAAATCAATTTTATCCTACATACATGAGAGAGACACTAGTGAGATAATAATCGTTCAAATCACATGTGTGTATATCATGTAAATGAGGTCATGTCAAGCAAGTCTAGCAGGGACCTGTTTTTCCACTGCTTATGATGCCAAAGTCACCGAGACAAACGTCATTATAGAAACAAAAATTGCGCTCCCTAATTACCCTCGATGAATTTTTAGAACTAACACATCACGCCACACTTTCAGAGTGACGTTTCTTTACTTTGACGTAATAGATTGCACGAGGCTTTAGAAGAGATCGAGGTTCCAAGAAAAGCATCTTGAAGTTGGCTGCCTTGACTGCAGGACATTTTCAGTAAAATACACGAAAGTACAGTATGTAGGATAAACAGAATACTACAGTACATGGCTTGCTGTTTTGTACCAGATTTACACTCGTTGCTTTTTCAAAAAGTGAACAGCTCGCTTTCGCTCGCAGTTCAATATTTAAAAAAAAACCTCGTGTAAATCTGGTACGACACAGCAAGCCATGTAGTATTCTCTCTTGGTCATATATATCTATTAGATTATCTTCATTAATTCGCGTCAGTACAGATCTGGCTAAACATTTCTCAGAAAACAGTATTGAGCAACAAAAATGTAATTTGTCCCAGGTTTAGAGTGTCCATGAATTTCTGAAATGGGTAGCTTGTCCGAAACTATGTCAGGGCAAATCGGAAGGTTCCCAGACTCAGCAGCTTTCTGGTAATCTTCCAGTTTAGCCCCATGTGGGGCTCTTTGTCACAATGATTGAATATCAAGTGTTTACTCATGTCTCACTTTAAAACATTTTTTTGTTATTGTGTGGGTAAAATGTCTCACTCAATTGATGTTATACCATTTTAACTGGGTTTAGCACAAATTTAAAATGCAGAGGCAGCTCCATAGTGTCAGTGTCACGCCTACAAAGAGCTACTGGTAGTGATGACCAGTGTCATCTGTTTCAGTTTGAAAGCATCAGGGGATGGAGATGATGAATCACAGGACCCTGCGCATGCTGATCTGACAGTGTCCTTCACAGAGAAACTGCGTCTTATCCGTGATGTGGAGAATGACTGGGACAACAAGGTTAAGGTAAGCTCACAGACCATACGCTGTGCTTTTGTCATCAAGTCGCACAAGTGGTTGTAACTTAAAAAAGCAGTCATTTGTAGTTGAACCTGCTGTGCTTTTTTTGTGTGAGAGTAACAGGCCAGGGGTTGAGACCATGTACAGTGGAACCCCCCTTTTAGGACACCCATAAATCTGAGAAAGTGCCCCCTGCGGGTTAGGGGGAGTCCCATATTGGTTGGGACGAGAAAGAATTTACCCGATGCTACCCAGCATGTCGTAAGAGGCGACTAACGGATTCTGTTTCTTCTTTTACCCTTGTTAAGTGTTTCTTGTATAGAATATAGTCAATGTTTGTAAAGATTTTAGTCAAGCAGTATGTAAGAAACCCCCCGCGGGTTAGGGGGAGTCCCATATTGGTTGGGACGAGAAAGAATTTACCCGATGCTCCCCAGCATGTCGTAAGAGGCGACTAACGGATTCTGTTTCTTCTTTTACTCTTGTTAAGTGTTTCTTGTATAGAATATAGTCAATGTTTGTAAAGATTTTAGTCAAGCAGTATGTAAGAAATGTTAAGTCCTTTGTACTGGAAACTTGCATTCTCCCAGTAAGGTCATATATTGTACTACAGGCAAATCCAGCTAACTCACAAACGGTTAAGTCAAAAATTCGCTTAGCACACAAAGAAATTCTGGTCCGGAATTATCCCTCTTTATCTATGTGTACAAAGTACCCTGAGCTCGAAATGGGATTTCTCTTTCGTAAGTCGAAAGACGGATAGCACACAACAGAAAGTCAGTCCCAAAGACAAAATTTACTCTATATTTACTACAGCAACTCGAAACACGAAACTTGGCGTCTCACACTAGCGCATTGTGTAACCTTATTCCCTTCTTCTCTACACGGACGCCACACCGACTGGTCAGTCGGCACGCAATAAAGTATGAAGTGAAGTTAGGAGGGGGCGAGGAGTAAGGAGAGGCGAGTGGTACTCACAGTGTGTGTTTGTGTGTGTTCACGGGTGAACCACGTGGTTACTATACGGAAGAAGAAGAATTCAAATTGTGGGTTGCCTCTCATTCAGTCTTTGTTCAGTCTTGTGTGCTCTGTGTGTGCGGCCAGATCAAAGGCATTGGGTGGCCTTGTTTACAGACACGACCTTCTTCCCAGGGGTCAATGACCCAGTTTTTGCCATGAGAGGTGGTTCCCCTGTCATATCTGAGAGAGGAAACACTTCCTGCATGGGGGTCAGTGACCGGTCAGTGACCGAGTTTAACAGAGTGGAAATCTGTGTGTGGGCCAGATCAAAGGCAGGGCAGTACCTAGTAGCTGAAACATGCATTATCACAAGTTGTTTGACTGATACTCAAGCGGTCTCTTTGATTTTTTTCGTAGTTCACGGTACTATGACCAAGTCGAAATTTCGGATAGGACACAATAACAATTCGGTCCCTTCAATTTCGTCTTATCCGGATTTGCCTGTACGTTGCAAGCCCCTGGAGCAATTTTTTGATTAGTGCTTTTGTGAACAAGAAACAATTAACAAGTGGCTCTATCCCATCTCCCCCCTTTCCCCTATCCCATCTCCCCCCTTTCCCCGTCGCGATATAACCTTGAATGGTTGAAAACGACGTTAAACACCAAATAAAGAAAGAAAGTATGTAAGAAATGTTAAGTCCTTTGTACTGGAAACTTGCATTCTCCCAGTGAGGTAATATATTGTACTACGTTGCAAGCCCCTGGAGCAAATTTTTGATTAGTGCTTTTGTGAACAAGAAACAATTGACAAGTGGCTCTATCCCATCTCCCCCCCTTTCCCCGTCGCGATATAATCTTCGTGGTTGAAAACGACGTTAAACACCAAATAAAGAAAGAAATCTGAGAAAGTCAGGTCTTAAAAAGGAGGGAGTCTTAAAATGGGGGCACATTTACAAAGGCTGTGAACAGAAAGTCTGAGAAAAGAGGATCTTAAGTGAGGGAGTCTTAAATTTGGGGGGGGGGGGGGGAGGGGGGGGAGGGGTGTCTTAAAAGAGCAGTTCCACTGTACAGAATGTCGGTTGTCTGTGTTGAGGTACATGTATCTTCAACTTTTAAGTTCTAATGTGTGTGTAGTGTGTTCTGTTTGGCAAAAATGTTACAGCATAAATCACGATAAACATCAGTGGTCTGTTGTAAGTACTAGAGTTTCACTGCAGTCCTCACAGTCGCTGGAAATTCTTTCAGTCAAATGAGAATGTTGATAAGATCAGTATGTGTTTCGGAGAGCTGAAGTTAGCGGAAAAATGACAAAAACTTTAAACCCAAAGCCTGTCATGCTGTATTTTGAAGTGATGTGTGTTTTAGGCGCGGTTGGCGAGGAAGCACCAAGAGTTTCTCCAACACCAGAGTGAGGTGGAGAAACAACAGGAACAGCACAAGACTAAAGCAGAGCAGCACCAACTTCAGTTCATTCAGCTACAACAGAAGCTTGTGGACAGGACTGACCTTTTAAGGCATGTTCCTTTATGTAGCACTAGCAGATGTTTTCGGGTCCTCTGTTTGTACATGGGCACCCCCCCCCCCCCAAATACGAATTCCTCCTTAATAAAACCTTAAATTCCTGTTTAAAACCTTAAATTCCTGTTTAAAACCTTAAATTCCTGTTTAAAACCTGAAACCTTAAATTCCTGTTTAAAACCTTAAATTCCTGTTTAAAACGCACAAACATTCTCCTGGAATCTTGCACAATGGCAAGCATTGAATGAATGAGTTTTTTTCCTAATCTGTTTGTAACTGTTAATATTCAACATTGAGTATGTTGGGTTGGTATAATGCTTGTTTATATTTTACCCTTTTTGGGCCTTTTGGTTTTGTTTCCTTTGGGGTTGTGGTACACCTGCATTCCTACCGGCACGGTTGGCCTAGTGGTAAGGCGTCCGCCCCGTGATCGGGAGGTCGTGGGTTTGAACCCCGGCCTGGTCATACCTAAGACTTTAAAATTGGCAATCTAGTGGCTGCCCCGCCTGGCGTCTGGCATTATGGGGTTAGTGCTAGGACTGGTTGGTCCGGTGTCGGAATAATGTGACTGGGTGAGACATGAAGCCTGTGCTGCGACTTCTGTCTTGTGTGTGGCGCACGTTATATGTCAAAGCAGCACCGCCCTGATATGGCCCTTCGTGGTCGGCTGGGCGTTAAACAAACAAACAAACAAACAAACACCTGCATTCCTGATTTGTAACTATATGTGGAACTTTTTTGTGGGAATATCTGAGATCTCTGTTCTCTAGTTTATTCTTGCCAGTTTGACTCTTATTGACCGGGTCATTAATTCATTGCTTGCTTGTTTTATGTTTCAGTAAGCAAGAGATTCGACATGCTGTGCAGAGGGTGAAGGAATCTCACGAGCAGTGCGTACAGAGACAGGCCGCTCGCCTGAAGGAAGTGGAGCGACTGGCACAACAGCTGAAGGAGGAACAAGCGCAAAGGTAACATTAGGCATACATTTCTTCTCCTTTGGTTGACCATGTCAGCCATTGTAGATCTGTCAAGGCTTTTACCGGAATGGGGGCATCCTTCCACTTGCAACCTTACCAAAAATCAAGAGCTTAGCTATGCGAAAGTGGTAATTTTGTGCTGAATTTATTTCACCTATTGACACTTGTGTTTCTGAGTGACCGTCGCGATATAACCTTCGTGGTTGAAAACGACGTTAAACACCAAATAAAGAAAGAAAGAAAGTTTCTGAGTGAGCGTAGTGGTTATTTCTGGATTTGTTTCCCCTCTCGTTTTTCATTCTTTCCCCTTTTTTTGTTTTTGTTGAATATTTGATTGTTGTGTTCATACATGAATTTGTTTTCTTACTCATCCAGGGAGCATGCGTTAGAGCAGAGACTCAACGAACTTCGCACCATGGCTCACAGTATAGCCAACACCAAAGCCACCTTGATGTCGACGCTGGACTCTTGCCCCCACAAGCAGTATTTGTCAGAGGCGGCGGAGAAGACCAGAATGTTGGTGCGCAAACTGGAAGAGCAGGCGGCAGTTTTGCTAGGGAGTGCAGACCGCAGCGGCCCGCTGGAGGAAATTATGGCCAAGTTGAAGCACTTTCAGCAGCAGAGTCAGAACGCCCTGGACTTTGTGGTCAGTTTGACTGGTGAGAGCTTTGCTTTTTCTTTTCCCTATAATTTAAAAGGACCAGAAAATACCTTTATTTGCGTGTGAACGATGACAGCAAAGTTACAATTGTTTGGGTCTTTTATTTCTGGCTCTCACGCGCAGTCACCACTGTTCTTCTGCTCCTTTTTATTTTAAAAAAAACCCACCCTTGTTGGTGTTTGTGTGTTGTTTTAGTGTGTGTTGAGAAAGTTAAAGTACAGGGAAGTGACTCGGTGATACAGCTGTCCATTTGTACTGTGCAAGTCAATAGCTGTTGCACAGAGTTTTGAATATGTTTTGAACACACTGGTGCACGGAAAGGCGTGAGCTCACACATGCCACATCTTGCATGGAAGTTGGTATTGGAAAAATAGCACTAATACTGAGTTACTGGTGGCTCTTTGATGGCGAACAGCACTTTTCTTGATTGAAGGAATGCTTCTGAGTCTATTTGATAGTAAACACCCTTTTCTTCTTAAAAATGTGGTTCTTTCACATTACATTTTTACATTTAGTCAAGTTTTGACTAAATGTTTTAACATAGAGGGGGGAATCGAGACGAGGGTGGTGGTGTATGTGTGTCTGTCTGTCTGTCTGTCTGTCTGTCTGTGTGTGTGTGTGTGTGTGTAGAGCGATTCAGACTAAACTACTGGACCGATCTTTATGAAATTTGACATGAGAGTTCCTGGGTATGATATCCTCAGACGTTTTTTTCATTTTTTTGATAAATATCTTTGATGACGTCATATCCGGCTTTTCGTGAAAGTTGAGGCGGCACTGTCACGCTCTCATTTTTCAACCAAATTGGTTGAAATTTTGGTCAAGTAATCTCCGACGAAGCCCGGACTTCGGTATTGCATTTCAGCTTGGTGGCTTAAAAATTAATTAATGACTTTGGTCATTAAAAATCTGAAAATTGTAAAAAAAAAGAAATTTTTTATAAAACGATTCAAATTTACGTTCGTCTGATTCTCCATCATTTTCTGATTCCAAAAACATATAAATATGTTATATTTGGATTAAAAACAAGCTCTGAAAATTAAAAATATAAAAATTATAATAATAATAATAATAATAAATGAGCATTTATATAGCGCAACATCATAACTTTACAATTGTGCTCTTTGCGCTTGACACATTTAAAATTAAAACACAGTTATACAAGCATTTACATCTACATTCATAGTCAACAACGCTTAATTAAAAGCATACACCATCACACATACATTACAAAAGATTCTTCCACTAACTAAGTAATAAAAACATGAATAAAATAGGTAGTAAAAAAACCCAAGGAAATACCAGCTGAATACCCTTAATCAAACAGAACATGTTATCAACAATGCTGAAAACAGTCCTAGATGTTTATATGAGCCTTTGCCAAAAGGTGCCATTTCGGACCCATGTATTTTTGGAAAGCAAGTGTAATTAACTGGATTACCCCAACATGTTTACATGTATTGTGCTTTGAAAAAGGGAGTTTGATGAATGCTTTTTTTAATGTTTTGAAGCCTGTTGTTGTTGTGAATGTTAAATAAAAAATAAAATGTTTCAAACATACACCAGAAACGGCCCCAAAAAATTTTGGACATTTTGGTGTCCTCGGGAAATTTTCGATTTTTCATGGTCTGCATCACTTTATCGGTTTTAATCAGCGTATTTCATACAGTCTAAGCATGCAACTCTTAGTAGAATGTGCAACAATCGTAATTAGAACCAGAATTTACCGAAAACCTCGCCCAGTAAATACCCGGTTATTTTCGAAGGCCTCATGTCCGCAGACCAACTTGTTTACAGATTCGATTTTCGCCGGTCTTGGTGCTTTGAATGGCCGCCATTTTGGATGAAAACGATAGTTTCGTGTTCGAGGAAATAAAAGCAGTCTGTTGCATTTGAGTCAGAATTTGCGAAGTTATTGTATCTAGCAGCTAAAAAGAATCGATGGAGTTTAATGTCCGAAAGTAACGTTTGACACATTTTGTTATTTTTGCAATTTTCACAAAGAAGTTTCGCGAGTATTTTATACAAAAGCGTGGAAACCACTAGCTTTGCTTCTTTGGCGTTTCCGGTCACCGATTCGATTGAAATCATGGAGACGACGAGCCGTAAAGTTGAGAAAATATTGTACTGTCTGTTCAGGGTAAGGTGTAGATCTATACGTAACGTTTGACACTTTGTAGATCTAATGTTTGACACTTGCCCATAATTCTTCTCCCGACGAATTGAATTAGCTTATATTATCCCATGACCTGCCTCTTTATCTCTGTTAGCTGAGGAGGTGATTATTCTGAATATTCCATCACAACCATATGGATATCCTATGGATATCCCATCACAACCGAGTTTCGATCTCAACTGTCATTGGTCATTGTCTTTGATTTCAGAGTACAATTGAATAATTTATGGAGGTCATCTGCATATTCAGAGTTTACAGATGGACTACTTTTTATATTTAGTCAAGTTTTGACTAAATATTTTAACATCGAGGGGGAATCGAAACGAGGGTCGTGGTGTATGTGCGTGTGTGTGTGTGTCTGTGTGTGTGTGTGTGTGTGTAGAGCGATTCAGACTAAACTACTGGACCGATCTTTATGAAATTTGACATGAGAGTTCCTGGGTATGAAATCCCCGAACGTTTTTTTCATTTTTTTGATAAATGTCTTTGATGACGTCATATCCGGCTTTTCGTGAAAGTTGAGGCGGCACTGTCACGCCCTCATTTTTCAACCAAATTGGTTGAAATTTTGGTCAAGTAATCTTCGACGAAGCCCGGACTTTGGTATTGCATTTCAGCTTGGTGGCTTAAAAATTAATTATTGACTTTGGTCATTAAAAATCTGAAAATTGTAAAAAAAAAATAAAAATTTATAAAACGATCCAAATTTACGTTTATCTTATTCTCCATCATTTGCTGATTCCAAAAACATATAAATATGTTATATTCGGATTAAAAACAAGCTCTGAAAATTAAATATATAAAAATTATTATCAAAATTAAATTGTCCAAATCAATTTAAAAACACTTTCATCTTATTCCTTGTCGGTTCCTGATTCCAAAAACATATACATATGATATGTTTGGATTAAAAACACGCTCAGAAAGTTAAAACAAAGAGAGGTACAGAAAAGCGTGCTATCCTTCTTAGCGCAACTACTACCCCGCTCTTCTTGTCAATTTCACTGCCTTTGCCATGAGCGGTGGACTGACGATGCTACGAGTATACGGTCTTGCTGAAAAATGGCAAATGTTGCGTTCAGTTTCATTCTGTGAGTTCGACAGCTACTTGACTAAATATTGTATTTTCGCCTTACGCGACTTGTTACAATTAGTCAAGTTTTGACTAAATGTTTTAACGTATAGGGGGGAATCGAGACGAGGGTCGTGGTGTGTGCGTGTGTGTGTGTGTGTGTGTGTGTGTGTGTGTAGAGCGATTCAGACTAAACTACTGGACCGATCTTTATGAAATTTGACTTGATAGTTCCTGGGTATGATATCCCCAGACTTTTTTTCTTCATTTTTTCTTATAAATGTCTTTGATGACGTCATATCCGGCTTTTCGTGAAAGTTGAGGCGGCACTGTCACGCTCTCATTTTTCAACCAAATTGGTTGAAATTTTGGTCAAGTAATATTCGACGAAGCCCGGACTTCGGTATTGCATTTCAGCGTGGTGGCTTAAAAATTAATTTATGACTTTGGTCATTAAAACTCTGAAAATTGTAAAAAAAAAAAAGTTTTTATAAAACGATACACATTTACGTTCATCTTATTCTCCATTATTTTCTGATTCCAAAAACATATAAATATGTTATATTTGGATTAAAAACAAGCTCAGAAAATTAAAAATATAAAAATTATTATTAAAATTAAATTTTCGAAATCAATTTAAAAACACTTTCATCTTATTCCTTGTCGGTTCCTGAAGAGAGAGAGAGAGAGAGAGAGAGAGAGAGAGAGAGAGAGAGAGAGAGAGAGAGAGAGAGAGAGAGAGAGAGAGAGAGAGAGAAAGAGAGAGAGAAAGAGAGAGACAGAGAGAGAGAAAGAGAGAGACAGAGAGAGAGAGAGAGTGAGAGAGAGAAAGAGAGAGAGAGAGAGAATGAGAGAGAGAGAGAGAGTTTGTTTGTTTGTTTGTTTGCTTAACGCCCAGCCGACCACGAAGGGCGGCCACACACACACACACACACACACACACACACACACACACACACACACACACACACACACACAAAACCCGACCGACTGAATATGTAAGTGATCCACGTGTGAAAACCAAAACATAACAGCGCGATGACAGCCAACATTTCTATCCCCGACTGACAAACAGTAACACTGCATGCAAACTGACTTGGGTCAACGATCAAACCAGCACGGCCCGAACTGAATTTGTTGCGCTGCCATTATCGTGCGCAATTCTGGTAAAAATATAAACCCGGTATGCCGAATTGAGTATAACGAAAGTCGATGTCATATACATGATACACAAGGATATTTTAAAATGACTTTCAAAATGTAAAAGCAGATAGCAGACCTTTTTATAAGCAATTTGAATGACTGAATGTCTACATACAAGTCGAATGACGCCGTCCATTATGCTGACAAATGGGAACTAGCTATGCGCATGAATTCATTGACATGAATTTCGACTGCGGAGGCTTTTGGCAAGCTGAAAACAGGCACGGGCAGGTTTTAGTGGAAAAAGTAAGTGTTTTTAATGAAAACGTCGGAGTAATGGGATAAATAGCTTACACACTCCGAGTTCTGATTATCTTGCATATTGTGTAACCTATATACAACTGCTTGCTACTTTTGGAGGCAAATTTGATTGAAGAAAAATTCGATCCTCTGTTTTTGTTAATATCCGTGTTACGATTCAGGAGGATACGTTCATATCCGTGCAACGATTTAGGAGGAGACATTTATGTCCTTGTAAATATTGTAGCCAAAGCTGAAAAAATGCTTTTGGGTTAGCAGGGGGAAGGAATATTTTCATGAGATTGTTTTAACACCACCCCCCCCCCCTCCCCAACATAAAAAAAAAATCAAAGTTTTTTTTTTTTAAATTTGGATTTTGCTAGGATTTTACGTACAACTAATTAAAAAAATTCGATTTGATTGAGAACCTTGTTCCAGATGTACATAGACATTAGGTTAAAACTGTATTCTAAATGTCTGTTTGAATATTGTAGTTATTTTTGACATTTTCATTGATTTCATGTCCACTGACTCCATGTAACACGTGACAGGTAGAACGCAGATTTGACCTGTTTTGAACATGATGTTACTTTTTTTGTGGTGCTTTGATGTTCCATAATTACCTAATCTTCAAAATATGAATGTATCCTAAAGGTCTATTTAATATCACAGTTGTCATTTATAACATTTTGAATAATTTCATGTCCACTCACACAGTGTAACATGTGACACGTAGAATGCTGTTATGACTTGCTTTTAACATGTTTTGATATTGTTTCTGTTTTCATATTCCATAAATAACCTAATCTTTAGATTGTAAATGAAAAGTTAGTGTATGTATAACATTCTGGTTGTTATTTCAAATATTATGAATATTTTCATGTCCATCAATATTTTTGTAACACGTGACACCTACAACAACATGTTTGTCACAATCCGATGGAAGGATTTTCACGTGTCCGGCTCTTTCAAGATTGAATCTCGAATTTTGTTGATGTTGTCTAGGGTATGATTATTTGGCGGCTGTTCGCTTTTATAGTTAGTGATATGCGTGGTTCTTTTTAACTTAATTGAACGATAGACAGACTCAAATGTATCGACAGAAAGAATAAACACTGGAAGCAACTGGACGAACACAACTACAATGAGTGAAAACGGCTTTAATTTTGGTTACTCATCTTCATGCATCGACGTACTCGGCACTACAGGTCAAGGATCAGGTGTGAGAGGTTTGATCTTGCCGAATGAGCGACTGTAAAGCTCACGGAGTGTTTATACACGGCGTCGGTGATGAAGATGATGTCTTTAAAGTTTAATGTCTTGACGATGAGTTCAACGGTGATGATGATGTCCTTGATGTCTTGATGATATGACGAACGATGTTGAGGATGCCCTTGACGTCTTCGACGATGAAGTGAATGACGATGATGATGCCCTGGATATCTCGGCGATGGAGTGAACGGTGATATCAGTTCTTTAACACGGTTCCATCTCTCTCTCAGTTGGCGTCCGATTCATCTCCAGCTTGCATCTACACGAGCGTCTAACCAGCATCTAAACAGCATCTAAACAGCATCTAAACCTGTCGATCAAAGTGAAAACAACATGTTATCATCAGCTTTATGAGCCTAACATCTATCTAATCATTCTGACCGTTACTTACAAACAATGGAATTTTGGATTTCGTCCAACTGCTTCGCCTTTGAAACACACAAAACAGATGAACGTAGGGATGAAAATGTGCCGCTCTACTTCTGAAATGAAGAACGATATTATTACTTCCCTTTTTCCTACTTTAGCAGTTTCTTACCTGCATAATTCAGGTTTGTGATGAAATATAACTCCCGAGAAAAAAAACTTGAATTGTTCTCCAAAATGGAACGAGAATCAACTGATCTTGGTGAATGGACTCAAAGTAAAACTCTACGCTACGAATATAGGCCTTCGCACGTGTCTCAAAACAATTGAATAAAACAACTCTTCCATACATCTTTTAACGCGAAGTACAAAAGACAAATATCTCAAGTCTTTATTGATAGAAATCATCGTATGAATTTGCAAATCTAATAATCTTTCATACGGTGTAGGCGTAGAGATCTATCATAACCATTTCCAACCTCGTGTTTTCCTCTGTGTCATTCTTCCTTTTTGACGTCACGCTTTTGACGTCATCTCTCTTTACGGCGTTCCGTCTCGCAAGGAAATGACTTAAGGGTGTCACCCATGGAATAAAATCCAATGTTACTATAATGCGTAACACACGCCCTTGGAAAGGAAGATTTTATATAATCTATGAACATGCATAATAGTTACATTAATACTATATGTGTATAACATTCTACTAATTGTTTCCGTGGATCTATGATCAGAATTCCCTTCACAATCAGGTAGTATCTCTGAGTTGTGACGACCATTGCCATGGTCTCCCTCAGTTCATGGTAGCACGGCTGAGGTAGTCTGCTCCAATGTTGTCTTTGCCGGGAATGATCTTCACGGTGAAGACGTACGGTTGAAGTTGCAGTGCCCAGCGCATCAGTCTGGCATTGGTTGGTTTCATCCGCTGTAGATACTGAAGAGGTTGATGGTCCGTCTCCAGTATGAAATGTCTTCCGTAGAGATAACGCTCAAATTTCTGGATTCCCCAGACGGTCGCTAAGCATTCTTTCTCTACGGTGGCATATTTCTGTTCTGTCTCTGACAGCTTCTTGCTGGCATACGCGATCGGCTGCAGACCTTCTCCCTTGTCTTGAAGTAGAACAGCTCCCATTCCTTTGTCTGAAGCATCAGTTCTGAGGATGTATGGGAGTGTATGGTCTGGCATCTGGATGATCGGTTGTTCAGCTAGCTTGGCTTTCAGTGTGTCGAACGCCACCTGACAGGCAGGAGTCCACTTGACCTTTTCCGGTTCTTGCTTTTTGGTCTTGTCTGTCAGTGGTGCTGCGATCGAGGAATACGCCGGGACGTAAATCCTATAAAAACCGGTCAGACCTAAAAAAGCTCTCAGTTCCTTCTTGGTGGTAGGAGGTTGAGCCTTTTGTATCTTGTCGACCTTGTCGTCGACAGGCCATCTCTTCCCTCTTCCGATCTCATGTCCCAGATACTGCAGTTGTTCATATCCGAAGTAGCACTTGGAGGGTTTCGCTGCAAGGTTGGCGTCTTTCAGGGCTTTCAGGACGGCCTTGATCGCTTCAATGTGTTGTTCCCATGTTGCAGTTGCGATCAGGATGTCATCCATGAAATGGTAGACGTCTTTGCGATTGAGAGGACCCAGGAGCTTCCGCATCATCCGATTGAAAACGCTGCCCGCGGTCTTCAATCCAAATGGCATGTTGATCCACCTCATTTGCCCTAATGAGGTCGTAAACGCTGTCTTGTCTCGGTCTTCCTCTTTGATGGGAATCGCCCAATATCCTTTGGTCAAGTCCAACTTGCTGAAGTATCGTGCATCGGCGAGTTCAGAGAATAGATGTTCCACATCTGTGATTGGTTCAGCGTCGTTCTCGATGACTTTATTTGCTTCTCTGAAATCATTGCAGAAACGCACTGCTTTCCCCTGTGCTTTCTTCACGATCACTATCGGAGCGTTGTAGGGTGAAGTGGCTGGTTCGATAACCTTCAAATCCAACATCTCCTTCACTTCACGTTCCACCACGTCCACTAACGCATGAGGTATGGGTCGTGGTTTCACGTACACAGGTCGATCGTCAGTCATCTTGATGTTGCAGATTTCTAGAGTCGTAGCTTTTGGTACATCAGTCAACGATGCGCTGAATTCTGTACATGCGTCTCTGACTTCACGTTGTTGTCTTGCCGTCAATGTGTCAGCTACATGTACATCTTTCTCATTCTCGGTACGTTTTGTAGACGGAATGAGTATGCTGGGATCAGGTCCCATGTTGGCGAATATTTCGTCATCTTGTTCTTCCAGATCTTCGACGACTATCGCGCTCTGTTCCACCACTTCTTCTGGAAGTTTCTCTGGTTCCGCGATCATTTCTCGTTCATGGTACTCTCGCAAAAGGTTGATGTGATAGACACGAGTTTGGCGACCCACTTTGATCTTGTAATCAAATGAGTTGATCTGCTCCTCGATCACGTATGGTCCCTTCCATGCAAGTTCTAGCTTGTTGTGTTTCGTTGGCAGTAGAAGCAAAACTCTGGTGCCGACAATGAGTTCTCTCTTCTTCGTCTTCTTGTCGTAGAAGTGAGCTTGTCGTATTGCTGACTTGGCGAGATGGTCGCGGGCGATCTTGCACGTTTCTTCAATGCGATTTCGCAGATCAATAACATGTTCAGCCGTCGTGCGTATCTCGTCGTTGCTTTCTTCTTCCGTCCACAGTTGACGCAATACTTGCATTGGTCCACGCACTGTCCGCCCATACAGAAGTTCGAAAGGAGAAAATCCAAGTGAATCTTGGGGAACTTCTCGGTATGCGAACAGTAGTGCTGGCAAGTACTGGTCCCACTTGGTCGGTTGTTCAAAAGTCATCTTCTTGAGCATCGCTTTCAAAGTTCCATTGAAACGTTCTACAACACCATTGCATTGAGGATGCCAAGGTGAAGTTGTCAATCCCTTGATTGCGAGCAGTTGGTTGACTTGAGTCATCAACTCGCTGGTGAACTGCGTTCCGTTGTCGGTCAATACTTCTTCTGGAAGTCCCAATCTTGTCCAGAATGTCCATAGCGCGTCAGCCACGGTTTCTGCCTTTATGTCTTTGAGAGCAACAGCTTCAGGATATCTGGTCGCGAAATCCACCATCACTAGGATATACTGCTTCTTTGTCTCAGACATGGGTTTGATTGGTCCTACTATGTCAACGGCTACACGCTTGAACGGAGTTTCAATCAGAGGCATCTTTCCCAGAGGTACCTTCCTCGTCCGTCCTTTTGGCATAGTACGTTGGCACACGTCACAAGAACTGCAGTAGCGTTTGATGTCACCCACGATCCCCGGCCAAAAAAATTCTTGCCAAATCCGTTCTCTTGATTTCTTCTGTCCGAGATGGCCCGACATCGCCGTATCGTGTCCGGTGGACAATACCTTCGCTCGCATCTTGTGAGGTACTACTACTTGTCGGTGGTCCTTTCCTTGCTTGTCACTGTATTGGCGATATAACACGTCCTTGTCATAGATGAACTGAACTCGCCCTCGAGTTACATTCGTTCGTGCCAACACATGTAATTTCTCAAGGCTTTTGTCGTCTTGCTGTTCTCTCTTTAGATCAGCAACGGTGAAGATCTTTCCTTCCATAGGAAAACTGGGAATTGACGCATTCCCCTCCTCTTCACGTTTTTCTTGTCCTCGGGTAACGGCTGTTGCAGTGGTTTCAGGGATTACGGTCTCACGGACTGGATATACAGGTGTCTCGATTTTCTCCGATCCTACACCCATCGAGTTTCCAATCAACACAGGATGGACAGGATTCTCCATGACGCTAACTTCGGTTTCTCCCACGAAGTACGGCGTGTCCATGTAAACGTGTGCGACCGATAGTTTCTCTTTCACTGATTTCTTCGCCAAAGACGTTTCTTTTGTGCGCGTAGTAATCTTGCTAGCTGGTACTAGTTTGGAATCAACAATCGTAGAGGTGCTTCCGGTGTCGCGGAAAGCAGTGACTACCTGGCCTTCAACTACGATTTGGGACAGTTTGGTGAATTTCTTGTGAACACATTTGTCGCACAGTTGATCATGTGTCGCATTCCCCTCGACGTCATTCTCGTCTTGAAATGCGGCACTGGCTGATTCATCTTTCGGAGGCTGGCGACAATCCTTCTTGAAATGGCCCAATTTTCCACATCTGAAACATTTGACGCTGGTTCTGCTTTTATTTCCTTCGTCCTTGTCCTTGTTTGTGGAATTCGTCCCGTGTGCTGCCTTGTGTCCTCTCTCTTCAGGTTTCTTCCCATGTCTACGGCTTTCTTTGGGTCGGTTTTCTTCGTAGAGAGTTACGGTGTCGATCACGTCATCAATGTTGTTTGGTTTTCTATCCTTCACGTACGTGACGAGTTCAGTAGGCATACTTTCATACACTTGTTCCGTCAGTATGAGGTCTTTGAAATCATCGAAACTTTCTCCGATATTGGACATTTCAACCCAGCGATCGAGGAACAAGGAAATCTGAGTAATGAACTCTTTGTACGAGTCAGCGTTTTCTTTCCGTGTGTTTCTGAATCTTTGTCTGTATGTTTCCGCAGTAATCTGAAATCTTTCCAGCAAAGTCTTTCTGAGCAAGGCGTAGTCGCGTGCATCAGCGACTTTCATCTTGGTGTAAGCAGTGCGTGCTTTACCTTTTAGCAGTGCGGACAAACGTACAGACCAAGTGTTAGGGTCCCAGTGTGATGCTTCAGCATGACGTTCAAATTGTAGAAGAAACGCTTCTACATCGTCTTTGTCTTCGAGGAATGGTAACTTCGGTTGGTAGTTATCGGTATCGCGAGGTCTATGATTTCTGTGATTGTTATTGTTCTGATTTCCTTCTTCTTCATCGCCTCCGCGATCGCGTGAGTTTGTTGCGCGAGCTAATTCGACCTGAATCCTCAACTCCTCGAGTCGAGTTTGTTGCTCGCGTTCTTCTCTTTCACGTTCAACACGGTCGGCACGTTCACGTTCACGTTCAGCGTCGGCGCGTTCACGTTCACGTTCAGCGTCGGCGCGTTCACGTTCACGTTCAGTGTCGGCACGTTCACGTTCAGCAATTTCCGCACGTTCAGCACGTTCACGTGCACGTTCCGCACGCTCACCATTCTCACGCTCACATTCCAGAACAAAATCACGCAACTCAGATCCCTCCAAACCAAGTAACTTCCCTTTATCCATCAAAATCCTCGTCGCTTCCAGGGCTGCATCCACTGAAGTAGCCATCTTACCTGTCTGGCTTTCTACGTCAGTCTCACCACACGCCTTCACTCCAAATTTGAGGACGTGCGAAGTTTCTATATCGGGTACTGTGAATGGAATTTATCTCATCACAGACTATCTCGAACCTACTTCGCATTTATGGAAAAAATCAGTTATTACAAACTGTAACTGAACAATGTTACTGTCAACTCGTAAACATTCGTTCTGTGACCTAGAGTGGTCAATACAACTGCGGCTCGACTCCCAGTATTATCACTCTAGTCTATCACCATACGTAATCCAACGTATATAAAGATCCCACGGTTTCTATCCAGAAAATTTCTTAGAACTAATTGAAGTAGCTAATTTCAACACTAAGAAAGTATCCGTGATCTTCAATATTATGAATAGTTTATTAGCTAGATACTCAGACTCTGTCCATTGAATCTGTCACCACAAATAGTCAAATGACTTTTCCCATGTGCGTGAACGTAAATAAACTAGTTCAAAATGTTTTTGCGAAATATCTCCATTTCGACTTCCTTTTTGTTTCGTTGGTTCTACTTAGAAAGGAATTTGAGCCGTTCCCCAACAGAATGTTGCCAACTAATCCTACCTGCTAGAACTAGATCTACAGATAGATGAAAGTGATCTAACTTTCACTTCCCAGTTTTGTTTTGTTTTCCTCGAGAGTTACATTTTGTTTTTACCTTCAGTAAGGTTGTGTTACTTAGTTTACCTTCATTAAGGATGTGATCTACAGTGAGTTTTTACCCATACTACACTATAGTTTTCCTTTAAATAAATACACAAATAAACATATACTAATTACTTAACTAATGAATGATCAATGAATACACACAAACCACACAAGACAATTTCTTCACATGTATCTAAACGAAATAGCCTATCCCGGACGAGGCAACCAATATGTCACAATCCGATGGAAGGATTTTCACGTGTCCGGCTCTTTCAAGATTGAATCTCGAATTTTGTTGATGTTGTCTAGGGTATGATTATTTGGCGGCTGTTCGCTTTTATAGTTAGTGATATGCGTGGTTCTTTTTAACTTAATTGAACGATAGACAGACTCAAATGTATCGACAGAAAGAATAAACACTGGAAGCAACTGGACGAACACAACTACAATGAGTGAAAACGGCTTTAATTTTGGTTACTCATCTTCATGCATCGACGTACTCGGCACTACAGGTCAAGGATCAGGTGTGAGAGGTTTGATCTTGCCGAATGAGCGACTGTAAAGCTCACGGAGTGTTTATACACGGCGTCGGTGATGAAGATGATGTCTTTAAAGTTTAATGTCTTGACGATGAGTTCAACGGTGATGATGATGTCCTTGATGTCTTGATGATATGACGAACGATGTTGAGGATGCCCTTGACGTCTTCGACGATGAAGTGAATGACGATGATGATGCCCTGGATATCTCGGCGATGGAGTGAACGGTGATATCAGTTCTTTAACACGGTTCCATCTCTCTCTCAGTTGGCGTCCGATTCATCTCCAGCTTGCATCTACACGAGCGTCTAACCAGCATCTAAACAGCATCTAAACAGCATCTAAACCTGTCGATCAAAGTGAAAACAACATGTTATCATCAGCTTTATGAGCCTAACATCTATCTAATCATTCTGACCGTTACTTACAAACAATGGAATTTTGGATTTCGTCCAACTGCTTCGCCTTTGAAACACACAAAACAGATGAACGTAGGGATGAAAATGTGCCGCTCTACTTCTGAAATGAAGAACGATATTATTACTTCCCTTTTTCCTACTTTAGCAGTTTCTTACCTGCATAATTCAGGTTTGTGATGAAATATAACTCCCGAGAAAAAAAACTTGAATTGTTCTCCAAAATGGAACGAGAATCAACTGATCTTGGTGAATGGACTCAAAGTAAAACTCTACGCTACGAATATAGGCCTTCGCACGTGTCTCAAAACAATTGAATAAAACAACTCTTCCATACATCTTTTAACGCGAAGTACAAAAGACAAATATCTCAAGTCTTTATTGATAGAAATCATCGTATGAATTTGCAAATCTAATGATCTTTCATACGGTGTAGGCGTAGAGATCTATCATAACCATTTCCAACCTCGTGTTTTCCTCTGTGTCATTCTTCCTTTTTGACGTCACGCTTTTGACGTCATCTCTCTTTACGGCGTTCCGTCTCGCAAGGAAATGACTTAAGGGTGTCACCCATGGAATAAAATCCAATGTTACTATAATGCGTAACAATGTTTAACTAGTTTGAGCAAACTGTAACAACTTTTAGGGATATTTTTAACATGTGTCAGTGTTTCTGTTGAAGTGTTATATTTTATTTTAGGGTTTATACTTCTTGTGGTTACTTAGCAGAAAGTATCAGTTTTGACTTTTATGATGTTTGAGCGTTTTGCGACATTACGTGACACTGCATTCAAGATTTGGCTCCAAATGTACTTTTAAAGACTGATAATGCTTCTGCAGGGTCTGTTTACTAGAAATAAATCATTACCAGTTGTATGAAATGATATTAATGGCTTCTGTGGTCAGTTTTGTTGCACATGTGGCTTTTCTCAAAATTGGCGTTTTATGGCATATTATCAAACCGTACACATTTCCCAAATGCACAAACCATTCTTTTATTACACAAATGTGTTCATCAAAGACTAATGTATCACTTAAAACACCAAAAAAAATCAACTGAAAAGGTTTAGTTTGTCACAAATGTCCAAGCACCCCCCCAGCACCTTTTGGCAAAGCCTCATATACATTATCACTAAAACAACAAATACACTACATGTAGCCTACTGATGGACTGAGAAAACAAAATCAGGGGTTGTATTTCTTGAAGAGGTGCGTTTTAAGTGCTCGTTTGAATGCTTGGGGTGACTGAGAGTGGCGGATGTGAAAGGGGAGAGAATTCCATTGTGTGGGTGCGCAGAAAGTAAAAGTGCGTTGTCCGTATGTTTTGGTTTTGGTGTGTGGAATGGTAAGGATGCGACAGTCAGAAGAGGCACGGAGTTGTCTTGCTGGAGAATAGACGGTGAGGAGTTCAGAGAAGTAAGCAGGAGACGAGCCAGAAAAGAAGTTAAAGCAGAGGGTGGACAGTTTGTAGTCAATGCGGGCTTGAATAGGTAACCAGTGCAGTGTGTGAAGAAGTGGTGTTGCGTGATCTCGTTTTCGTGCTTTGAGAATGAGGCGTGCTGCCGAGTTTTGGACTTTTTGTAGTTTATGCAGGAGGTACAGAGGACAGCCAGAGAGAAGAGAGTTGCAGTAGTCAAGTTTAGAAAGAACAAAGGCACAGACAAGAGTGTTAGTTGTTTGAGAGGAGAGTGTGTGGCGAATGGTGCTGATCTTACGAAGCTCAAAATAAGCTGCTCTACAGACTAAAGATATATGTTTGTTAAGGGTCATGTCAGATGAAAGGGTGAATCCAAGGTTTCTAGTTGATGGTGAGAAAAGAATGTCGGTATTGCCTATTTGAACAGAAACAGAAATTTTCGAAATCGATTTAAAAACACTTTCATCTTATTCCTTGTCGGTTCCTGATTCCAAAAACATATATATAGATATGATATGTTTGGATTGAAAACACGCTCAGAAAGTTAAAACGAAGAGAGGTACAGAAAAGCGTGCTATCCTTCTCAGCGCAACTACTACCCCGCTCTTCTTGTCAATTTCACTGCCTTTGCCATGAGCGGTGGACTGACGATGCTACGAGTATACGGTCTTGCTGCGTTGCATTGCGTTCAGTTTCATTCTGTGAGTTCGACAGCTACTTGACTAAATGTTGTATTTTCGCCTTACGCGACTTGTTTTTTAATCATTTTCCTTTGCATTTGGCTAGCAGACACAGAAATGATGTGTACCTGTTAAGGCCCTTCTTATATTTCCCTTCTTCTCCTTTACAGCGGAGGCAGAGAAGAAAGCCAAGGAGGAGCAACAGAGACAGCAAACCGCTCCTGCACCACAACCACAGGTACGTTTCTTCTTCTGCGTTCATGGGCTGAAACTCGCACGTACTCTCGTGTTTTTTGCACTAATGGGTTTTTACGTGTATAACTGTTTTTACCCTGCCATTAATGCAGCCATACGCCAATTTTGGGGGGGAACTAGGTATGTTTGAATGTACACCTGCTAGAATCAAAGAAAAGAAAATTAACCTGTCTCCATCAACAAATGTTTCTCCACCCGTTTTGTATTGATTGAGAATTTCACATGTTGAAGAAGAATTGTTCCTGCTAACTTGTCCTTGAATGAAGACAAAGAAGATGTAAGAGAGAGGATGACGATAGCTTCTGTTGGGCTTGGTTGAAGATTGAGACCTCTAAGCATTATCGTCTGTTACCTTCCTATGAAACGGTAACCAAATTACATATATATATAGAATAGACGATTTGTTTCCTTCTGATGAAACGGTTACCAAAATACATATTAGAATCGACAATATTCGGAAATAACTCTTTAGGTCTTTTCATGGGCTATGAAAGAGTTGTATCGCTGGATGATGAGGTACACAATTGCACTGGCCAGTTAATCCAAACGATCGTGGAATCTCAGGAAATACTGATGTCTGATGTGCATGTTTTTTGGAAGAGCACATTGTCACTTATGCAGTGCCCGTTCGATACAGTGCCCGTGCCCGTTCGATACAATGCTTTTTTCTTCCCCAAACATGCAATTTAGAGATTACTGATTTACTGCTGCCATGCTTGGCGTGGCGTCAACTCTTGTCGCATCCCTTCATTATTGCAAGATAGACAAAAGGACAACAGATGTCATTGCTTCTACTTGTTGATGTCGGATTTCTGAAAGTGTGTGTGTGCGACAGTTTCTGATTGCATATTCGTTTGTTCAGAAAAAAATGTTTGACATTGTTTTGGAGCAAAACATTTTGTTTTCCAGGCAGTTCAAGGGCAGCCAACTCCCCAAACAGGACAGACACCTTCATCACAGTCTGTAGCAGCAGCTGCAGGGGAAGGTACGGTTAAATGAGATGATTGCTGTCACCCACAGCATTTTAGTCTTGAGTAGTAGAACTTTCTTGACATAGCGCAGAAGATACTTTGACCTGAAAGAAAATTATTTGTATGTTAGATGTGAATCCTTCACTTGTGTCTTCTTACCCCTCCCCCCCAAAAAGGATCTGTATTCCAGGCAAACTATCTTTGGCGCCTGTGCATGTACCTGGTAAAGTTTCAACATCTTTCTTTCATTCACCTTACATTTTGTGCAGATTATCATGAGAATTTAAATTCCGAAAGTATGTTGATTAAAAGTAAGCAAAGCAGGTCAAAGACCATTGATTTGTGCTTGCATTGAGTATTGTACTTTGTTGGTGAACCAGCCTTCCATGACCTTTATTCCGACCCTTCTTCTTACAGTTTGTTTAAGTCAAGGTTACATTATTGTTCCAAAACACACCCTATTTTCTGGAAAATATTCAATGTGTTGTAAATATTATGTGTGTCCATCTGAACATTGATGGAAAGCCTAGAGGATGTTTTTGTGTAATTCTGAGAGTGAGAAAGAGAAAATTTGGCAGAGGCCACATAAAGGTATCAAATAATGATGTTCTCCATCACAGAGGGGGCGCTGGCAGCAGTGGCCAAGGTGTATACAGACAACGTCAAACTGCTTTCACAGATGGACGCTGCACTTCAGCCCTTCGTGGGAGACCAGCAGGTACTTTTTTTCAATGATAAGCTTGGGTATCCCTGAAATATTTCCATGTGATGAAGGAATTATCCTTGAATTTCTGCCCAAAAAAATCAGGAGACTGAAGTTTCAGCTTTTTACGGCATTTCATTGCTAGTGTGTATAGAGTGATTGGTGGTTACTATTTGCTTTAATTTTTAATGATAATTTTACTTAAATGTTAGTCTTGTAGTACTCAAATGACATATGTTTAACTTCTGTTTCTTTACTCTGACAAGAAATAGTGCTGAATGGACATAACTTCTTCCTTACCAGTTTTATTTGTTGTTGTGAAGAGAACACACTTTTGTCTGTGTGTGATTGACTCAAAAATGAAGCTTTCTAGTGGCCGAAGTTCACAGGGGATGTGATTATGATGAAGCCAGGTCTTGCCAACACAACAAATATCAATAAAATAGATAAGACGGTTGTGGTTCACAGGATTAACAATTTGCAGTTATCAGTACCCTTTGATAAAGAAGTTAAAATAAATCACAATGAGAGAGATCAGACAGTAGTAGTTGTTCATGAGACTAACAGTCTGCAATGATCAGAACCTTTTCGAACAGATGAAGAAGGTGCGCTTCGACCTCCAGCGAGCAGTGAACACGCCGGTGAACGCCATTTCTGCAGTGAACAGCGCTCACCTGCGTGACAAACTGATGCGCCTGCGTTGCCTGCTGAAGGGGGAGATGGTGGAGGTGATTGGGAAACGGGTGAGCGCACAGGCCGTGCCGCAGGGCATCACCTTCTGCAAGAACCTTGTTGCCAAGATGATCGCTGTAAGTGGATTTTGGTTGGATATAAGTGAGTAGTCATTCCAGTGTGATGACAGTTGTGCATGTTGATTTATTGACCGTTTGTGAGCGAGCGTCTGTGAGTGAGCTTTGAGCAGTGTGATATGTATTTTGTCCCAAGGATTCGATGGGCGCAGTGGCATAGTGGATAAGACATCGGCCTCCTAATCGGAAGGTCATGAGTTCAAATCCCGGCCGCAGCCGTTTGGTGGGTTATGGGTAGAGAATTTGTTTATCTCCCAGGTCAACGTATGTGCAGACCTGCTCGTGTCTTCCCTGGGTGTGTACACACAAGCACAAGACCAAGTGCACACAAAAAAGATCCTGTAATCCATGTCAGAGTTCTGTGGGTTGTAGAAACATGAAAATACCCAGCATGCCTCCCCCGGAATCGACGTATGGCTGCCTGAATGGCGGGGTAAAAACGGTCAAACGCGTACAAATCCACTCATGCAAAAACATGAGTGAACATGAGAGTTTCAGCCCATGAACAAAGAAGAAGTCCCATGGAATCCTCCTTACTTTTGCCACAATAAGCTTATATTACTTTTAAAAAGACAGCAGTTGTATATAGTAACTTTTTTGTTTTTACTGTTAGATAAAGAGAAATAAACAAACAGGCTGGCATGTTTTTCTTTGTCGCGTACAGTGATCCGAATTGCTGTGTGGTAGTGTGAACTGCATGTTAAAGAGCATGTATGACGTATGCAAATCAAATGTGTTTATTGACCCTTCTCTGAACGAATCAGGACCAGGCCTTGCATGATAGGATGATTATTTTATTGGTAATGTTTAATTAAATTACATATTATTACCCAACTCACATATAGCAATTAACTCTAGTTCAGTGCTGGTAACGCTGTACGCGTTCCCCTTGGTAACAAGGGAGACCACCCTAAAAAAGAGTGATCCATCCCATAATATCAGACCGATGTCCGGTCCAACATCCGTATGCGTGCGCATACGCCGCCATTTGTATCATTCTCTCTCAGCGGTTCAACTGGGAAGGACGCTTCTGATGTACGCCCCTGCTGTCTGCAGCTTTTCGCCATAGTCCTTGGCTTTGGCATCTCCCCTTGGTCGTCGCCTATCTGTTCACCTTTACCTAGCTGTGTGGTGAGATCTTTCCGTTTTGTTATAACTTTAGCGACGTTTTCGTCGCTCGTTTTGTACTTGTGAAATTTTTCTGAAATTGTTTTTCTTTGAAATTTTTCGTGAGTTATTTTGCTATGGCGGAGGCTGCGCTTGTTGATAGCGTTAAAAGGAAGCCTAGTTCGAGGCAGGTGCCTGACGATTCGCCTCCTAAACGAAGCTCGAGGAGAGAGAAGGGTGCAGGAAAATCCGCGTCTGTTTCTTCCGATTCAACTTCTGTTAAATCTCCCGTGTTAGCAGACGTCAGTTTAACTTCCGGTCAGGCTTGTTTACGTTCTGGCAAGAGTGGTGTTTCGGGCAAAGCTTCTTCTTCTTCTGCTTCTGCTTCTGCTTCAACTTCAGATGGCTGCCCTGGGTTAGCGCCAACTGAAGTTGCGTCTTTATTGTTGACTTTGAGCGCTCAAGTTTCGACACTAACGTCGGAATTATCTTCCACTAGGGAGGAATTACGAGCGCTTCCGTCGGGTGTTTCTGATGTTCTCTCCTTAGCACAGGTACGGCAGTCTCCTGCAGTTCCGGCTTTGACTTCCGCTAAGCCTTCGGCGACTGTGACTCGGGCGGATGTCCATGCTTCGCAGGATGGGGGTACCAAGTTGGTGTCTCTCCTGAATGTGACACCAGTACAAGGTATGTCTACACCGCTTGCCGGTGTGCGAGCTCAGGGGGCTCTCTCGTGCGTTGGAGGCCGTGAGAGTTCTTATGAGCAGCGAAAGGACGAGCGCCTCCGTACGTCTCTTTATGAGAATATCGGGGACCGTTTTAGTCCTCTTCCGCCCGGGGGGCAGGAAGTGGTCGGTTCTGCCGACGATAAACTGTCTGATGTTCTGCCTCCTGGCTCCGAGCTTGATCTCGAGTCGGAGGGTAGGGCGGAAGACGGGGATGCCTCAGTGGTAGAGGATTCCCAACTGAATTTGCCCGTGAAGCTGTCAGCCGCAGTGGCGCTGGCGGCGGAAACGGCGTTCAGATACTTTCCGGAAGGGGTGGTGAAGGACAAGGCTCAGCTTCACCCACCTCGGTCTGCTTTTGACGATTTCCGGAGTGCACAGGAGCAACGGCCTCGCTTCCGCTTCCGGGAATCGTCAACTATTGCCTATGAAATGGCGAACGTCTTGTGTGGTAAACGCAAACCGGCGGTGCCGTTGTTGGTTCAGCACGGCGATGCTCCGGAAGACGTTGTCTCTTGGCTGGCTCAACCTGGGGCTCGAGCAGCTTCCGGTGTTCCGAAGTTCAAGCTCAACCCTTATCCTTTGAGTCTGATTGACACTTTTGCTCTGCCGTCAGGGGCACTTCCGGTGACGCCGGAACTTGCTGCTTTGAGAGAAGATGGGTACAATAGGGATAGAGTTGTCCCATGTACTGACGGTTCTCTCTCAGCCTTGGAGGAAGTTGGAAGGTCTTTGCTGGAGCTCACGTCCTTGTCGGAGTCTCTGCAAAGGTCTTTGTCCAGATCGATTGCCACATCTCTTGATCCTTTTGAATTTCGGTTTGATGCGTCGCCGACAGATGTTTCGACACTGCTGGCTACTCTGGGCAAGGTGACTAGAGAACAGGTTGCTTTGTCTGCCCGGCTGTATACTCACACAGTTCTTTCAAGGAGATCAGCCTTCTTGGCGGGGTCCAGATTTCGGGACACCGCGACTATTGAGAGGCTGAAGGTTTCCCCTTTTGCTGAGGGGTCTCTCTTAGGGCAGGCGTCTTTCGATGCCCTCCAGAAAGAGACGCAGGACGCGCGGGATGTAGCGATCGCGCGTTTGGCTTCACAGGGCTTCCAGAAGCCTCAGGGCAAGTCTCAGACTCAGGCGTTTTCTTCTGCTAAGCCTCAGACGTCTTCGTCAGGTGGTGGAAAGGCCCAGAAGCAGTCTTTCTCCTCCTGGGGTAGGGGGCGCGGAGCTCCATACCCTAAGAGGGGTCAGTCTTTCGAGGGTTCCAGGGGGTCGGGGCGTAAGCCTCACCCCCAATGTAACTTCCCCGAACAACACATCCCGGTGGCCCCCGCGCTAGTTGTAGCGGGCGGCCCGTCCAGGGCCCTTTCTTCCTGGCTGCAACTGGTGGCCAGCAAGTGGGTCACGGGGATAGTGTGTTCGGGGTTCCGGCTTCTCTGATCAGGGCAGAAGGCTCCCCTGGTCAGGATAATCCCGCCCTGCAGGGCGCCAAAGGATTTGGTGGCACGGAACGCGGTCCAGGAGGAGGTCTCGGCTCTGCTGCTCAAGGGAGCTATAGAGGAGGTCTTGGACGCGCGGTCCCCGGGGTTTTACGGCAGACTTTTCGTAGTGCCGAAAGCCTCGGGGGCGTGGAGGCCGGTGTTAGATCTTTCTCCTTTGAACAAGTTTCTGAGAGTAATCAAGTTTACCATGGAAACTCCAACTTCGGTTCGGGAGGCCTTACGGCCGGGAGATTGGGCAACGTCGATCGATCTTACAGACGCTTACTTTCACGTCCTCATACATGTCTCGGACAGGAAGTGGCTTCGCTTCCCTTGGGGCGGCAAAGCTTACCAGTTCAGGGCTCTGCCGTTCGGCCTGTCTTTAGCCCCGTGGATTTTCACGATTGTGGTCAGGCAGCTTTGCGCTCTTGTGAGACAGGAAGGCATCCGTCTCAGAGCATACCTGGACGATTGGTTAATCCTTCACCAGAACAGGGGGCTTTGCGAGGCTCATACGCACAGGGTGCTGAGCCGGGCGGCACAGCTGGGTTTCTCTGTCAACCTGACAAAATCCGAGTTGGAACCATCCCAGACGTTTACTTACCTGGGCATGGAATTCGACACACTTCGGTGGTCTGTCCGTCCGTCTCAAAGGCGGATCGACAAGCTTCAGGGTCTGATTCGGTCTCTCTACGGAGAGAATCACGCCAGTGCAAGGGTTCTGACTTCGGTTCTGGGCCAGATGGAATCCATGGCTTCCCTCATTCCGTTGGGCAGGGTTCACAAGAGGCCTTTTCAGGCCTCCCTGCAGTCAAGGTGGGATCAGACATCCCAGGACTGGAGTGTTCCGATCGCACTGGGAACTTGGTTTCAGCAGACCACAGGTGTTTGGCTTCTTCCGGATTTGTTCCGGGGTGTTCCCATTGTTCGTCCACCGCCGGAGAGAGAGTTGTTTACGGACGCATCTCTGACGGGGTGGGGTGCTCATCTGGACGAGCACATGGTTTCGGGAGTTTGGGATTGCTCTCAGGCCTCCCTACATATCAATGTACTGGAGTTGGAGGCCGTTTCCCTGGCGCTTCTAGCATTCAAGCCTTTCCTGGAGGGCAGTCATGTACGTCTTCACACCGACAACATGTCTGTGGCGTCGTATGTGAACAAGCAGGGGGGGACTCGGTCTCACAGTCTTTCCGACATTGCATGTCGCATTCTCAAGTGGTGTCACGCCCAGCACATTCTGTTGTCAGCAGTGTACTTGAAGGGCAGTCTGAACGTCCTTGCAGACACTTTGAGCAGAGGGGACAGGATTGTTCATTCAGAGTGGACTCTCACACACCAGTCTTTGCAGCGGCTTTGGTCGCAGATCGACAAGCCCAAGATAGATCTCTTTGCGACGAGGTTTTCGGCGAGACTTCCTCTCTTTGTGTCCCCCTTCCCGGATCCTCTGGCCTGGAAGGTGAATGCTCTGGAAGTGGATTGGTCAGATCTTCCGGCGTATGCTTTCCCTCCGTTCTGCCTCTTAGGCAAAGTCCTCAGGAAAGTGGACTTAGAGAAACCAGCGCTGGTTCTGGTCGCTCCTCTGTGGCCAAGCCAGCACTGGTTTCCCGACCTACTGCGTCTAGCAGTTCGGCCCCCGATCCCTCTCGCCCTGAAAAGAGGAGATCTCATGCAGCCTCGGTCAGGCGTCCAGCACGAGAACCCACAGATCCTGGCCCTTCACGCGTGGATTCTGTCCGAAGCGCTTTGCGTAGGGCAGGGGCCTCTTCCCCTACTCTGAGATTCGTTGGACATGCACATAGAAAATCGACTTCTTCGGTTTACTCATCGCACTGGGCCTCTTGGTCTAGGTGGTGCGCGCTTAACGGGGTTAAACCTCTTTCACCTAGGTCTATTCATGTAGCCAACCATCTGTCTTGGTTGGCTGATCAGGGGGCTTCTCCCTCTTCTATTAGGGTCCGGAGGTCGGCGATCTCTTCGACCCTCGCGCAATTTGGCCACAAAATTTCGCTCGGAGGGGTTATCGCTAGTGTTGTTAAGGGGGCTGCCCTTTTAGCAGCTCGTTCAAAATCGCTTCTCCCTGCATGGGATTTGTTCCTGGTCTTACGTTTCTTAGCCTCGGATGAGTTCGAGCCTCTTTTGTCAGCCAGTTTGGCCGATTTGACGCGTAAGACTGTGTTTTTAACGCTTCTCTCTACTTCGAGGAGAGGTAGTGAGGTGCACTCTTTGTCGGGTTTAGACAAGGATATTGCGTTCGAGAAGGATGGTTCCGTTTCTCTCAAATTTGTTCCCGGCTTTCTCGCGAAAAACCAGAAACCTGGCCAGCTTTCTCCAATCTTGCGCATTCCACCCTTGAGCAAGATTTTGGCTCCTGGAGATCCCGATATTGCAAATTGTCCTGTGAGAGCTCTCCGATGTTACCTGTCTCGAACTCGGCCTGTTAGGTCAGAAAGTCAAAAGCTTCTTTTCATATCTTTAAACACGGCTAGGTGTAAGGATATAGCGAAGGTGACTCTGGCCAAATGGATCTCCACTCTGATCAAACGAGCATATGCCTGGTGGCAAGTGCAGTCGGGTGATATTAGGGCAGTGTTGCCTCTCACCGCGGCTAGAACCCATGAGGCGAGAGCCTGGGCATCCTCAGTGGCAGTTCTTCGGTCCGGCAAGCTAGCCGAGGTACTGGAAGCTGCGTACTGGCGCTCTGAGGACATCTTCGTCAATTTTTACCTCAGAGACGTCGCTTCTGTAAGACAGGATGGAAGCTCCGCGCTGCCTGCCATGGTAGCGGCGGGACAAGTCCTGCATGCCTAGTTTTTGGTAAGTACCCACCACCTATAGTAGCAATCTGCTATATGTGAGTTGGGTAATAATATGTAATTTAATCCAAAATTTTAATAATAAATTTTCATTTAATTAATATACTTACCCAACTCACATCGTTTAAACCCTCCCGCCTCCCCGCTGTGGTGGTATTGGGTTCTAAAAAAGTAGTGAGTTGGGCTTCGTTCGAATGATACAAATGGCGGCGTATGCGCACGCATACGGATGTTGGACCGGACATCGGTCTGATATTATGGGATGGATCACTCTTTTTTAGGGTGGTCTCCCTTGTTACCAAGGGGAGCGCGTACAGCGTTACCAGCACTGAACTAGAGTTAATTGCTATATGTGAGTTGGGTAAGTATATTAATTAAATGAAAATTTATTATTAAAATTTTGGATTTTAACAAAAGAACTGTCTATGCAATGCAGTTTATAAAATGAATCTGCTTCCATCAAACTTTATTAATAATAAACGCCCATCATTGGTTGCAGCGTAAAGCGGACGAACAAGTATCGTCCAGCCATGAGTCAGCGTATGGCGTGGCAGCGGTGGCGGTGGGCTTGTGGTGTGAGTTTCCTGATGTGGGGGAACTGCTGATGGCACACCTGCAGGCCTTGTGTCCCTACGTGGTGCCCTTCTACCCTCCCCGTCTCCCCAACCAGTCCACTGTAGACTACCACAAGTGAGTTGATGTCGGTCATGTTTTGTGGTTCGCCAGTTCGCCAATTTCGAGACTTCCTCCCTTTTAAGACCTGATTTGGAGGTCTTAAAAGGGGTGTTCCACTGTAGTTGAAAGAGGGATGTTGGTTCCAGTTTCCTTTATTCTGTGTTCTTAGTCTGCGTCGGACAGTTGGATTGTAGAAATGCACCACGTGCTGCTTTTCTAGAACGTGGATGTAACTGCTCCCTTCCCACCTTCCTTATATTCATGAGGAAAGGGATCTGTGTTAGTGTTTTGTTGATTTTAGTTACTTTCAAATGTTATTTTTAGGGTTACAGTATAAATTTTGCTTTCTTTAGTTTTGGATATTGTCAGGGAAGAGATTTCAATGTAAGTGCCTGATGTTTTTGTTTTTGTATTGCTTTGTCTGTTTGCTTGTCTGTTGCTGTGGTATGCTTAACCTAAGTTTCTGAACCGTTAATGTTCATCGTACATTATTATACGTTTGCAGAACATTAGGCTACAGAGTAGATGAAGACGGAACCATAGAACAGCAGGACAAGTTCTTGCGGCGCATGTCGGGCCTGATGCGACTCTACGCAGCCATCATGGTGACCTCCCCTCCCCAGGGGGCCCAACTCGCCCACCCCCACGGGCTGGAGCACGCCTGGATCTGGTTGACGCGCATGCTCAACCTTCAACCCAACCCTGACATCACTGCTGCTGCTGTTTATGACATGCTGCAGGTAGGGAGGGGTGCTTTACAGCCTTGGCGTTTTTCTGCTAAAAGAGTTACCGTACTTTCCGGGTGACAAGGCGCTTCGTTATACAAGACGCACCCCCTTCTTTTTAAAAAAAATTGTAATCCAGTCACCCATTGGACGCAGGGGGCCGATAGGGCGCACCAAAATGACCCAGTTTTTGCCATGAGAGGTGGTTCCCCTGTCATATCTGAGAGAGGAAACACTTCCTGCACCGGGGTCAGTGACCGGTCAGTGACCGACTTTAACTGAGTGAAAATATGTGTGCTCTGTGTGTGCGGCCAGATCAAAGGCATTGTGATAGCTGGGTGGCCTTGTTTATAGACACGACCTTCTTCCCAGGGGTCAATGACCCAGTTTTTGCCATGAGAGGTGGTTCCCCTGTCATATCTGAGAGAGGAAACACTTCCTGCACCGGGGTCAGTGACCGGTCAGTGACCAAGTTTAACAGAGTGGAAATCTGTGTGTGCGGCCAGATCAAAGGCAGGGCAGTACCTAGTAGCTGAAACATGCATTATCACAAATTGTTTGACTGGTACTCAAGCGGTCTCTTTGATTTTTTTCGTATTTCATACACGGATTAGGCGCTTTGTTATACAAGACGCAGGGGTCGAACTCGAGGAAAAAAGTCGCGCCTTATGACCCGGAAAGTACGGTAATGCTGATAAGTTAGAATAGACAATTTTCAAACACTCCCGTCGCTAGTGATTGGCCCTTCCAATGTTTTGCAAGTAAAAGTCACTCTCCCACAACACATACAGACACGACTGAGTTATTTTCAGAATTCGCCTACTGAGTATTATTTTCAGTATTTGGGATTCCCTTATTGTTGTATGTCTCTGCCACTTTAAGGATATCAAATTGAACTATTTGGGGTTACTAAGCATGTGTGATTTTTATTTAGTCTTCAAGTTCATTTGCCTCTTTCGTGTAAAACTCGATGCAGCAAGAAGTCTTTTGTGTTGTCTTGTACTTGTAGTTCTTCAGACAGGAAAGGAAAATTTCTAGATCTAAGTTGTTGACTTGCTAATGGGATTGACAGTTGAAAGCGGTAAAGTTGCTGTTTTCAACAAGAAAAGTTCGATAAAAGACATTTTTGTGACTCAAGTTTGGTTTGAAGAGGAACGCAGACTACTTACAAGGTTATTCTTTGTCATTTTAATTTTTTTCTCACATTTTTTTTCTATCTTCAGATGTAAACAGTGAGATGACTATTCTGTTGTTTCAGGTGACGGGTAACTTTCTGCTGAAGGCATACAGGGTACAGTTCGTCAAGCTGATCTACTGTCTCTACAAAGTCTTTCTCCCTAAGCTGAAGGCTGTCGCTGCCGGCACCGGCCCTGTCAGTCGCCTCGAGACCTTCCTGGAAACCACCATGAAAAACAGTGCTTTTATCCCTGAACCTGAAGGATACATCAACCCTCGCTTCTGGAACTTTTAGGGCTTTGGTGGAATTTGTTATAAAGTCTGAAGATCTTGGAAACTATCATGAAAACCAGTGCTTCATCCATGTGCATGAAGTTTACATTATGCTTGGAGTCTAGAACGTTTTAGCGCTTTGATGGAATTTGTCATAAAGTCTGAAGATCTTTGAAACTATCATGGAAACCAGTGCTTCATCCATGTGCATGAAGTTTACATTATGCTTTGAGCCTAGAACTTTTAGCGCTTTGACGGAGTTTTGTCATACCTATGTGGATGGATGATCACAGTCTCAAGACCTTGGAAACTATCATGAAAACCAGTGCTTCATCCTTGAGCATGAAGGATACATTAAGCCTTGAGTCCGGAACTTTTAAAACTTTGGTGGACATTTGTCATGTCTATGTGGCAGGAAATAACTATTTTTCAAGAGCAACAGCCTGGAGACCGTATTCCAAACTTAATTTTTTTCACCCTACCCTCTCCAACCTTTGGCAAAAAAAATTTCAGAATTAGAAATCCCTCCATTTTCTTTTCAGAATTGGAAATCCTTCCAGTGTTGATACAGACTTTTTATGCAAGTGATTTGTATGAAATCTTGGTTTTGAGATAAACAATTGTAAAAATGAAACGCAAAGCTTGAGCCTTTGTTTATGTGTGTGGCTGGGAGAGAAAGAGGAGAGAGAGACAGAGAGAAAGAATCAGTCCATTATTATATTATGTTTACATTGGTTAATTGAAGAAAGCCGTGTGAAAAATGGCAGTGACAAGATAAACCCAATAAAACACAGTAATTTTGCAAGTTTTATTCGTAGTAGTTTGCCTTGCATAAACACAAAATAAACTAACTTAATGCTGGCAAAGTCATTGCATCAATAAAAAATCAAACAATTTAGTAAGTCTTATTTGTGGTAGTTTGTTGTTATGCTTGAAAACTAAATATACCGGAAAAAAAATGTGTTCAACTGGGTAGTTTTGTACAAACAGGAAAATGCCAGAAAAAAAAGATCACAAACAGATTACACATTAAATAAAACTTTCACAAAGACAGAAAGGAAAATCAAATGGCAAACACTTCATATTGCACTAGTCTATTTACTAAGAATATAAAATAAAGACTGAAGAAAAATAGCAAACTCATATTGCACTAGTCTAGTCACTGACAATATGTTTATACATGAAATTAAAATATTCAAGTTGCCACTGATTAATGTCCTGTGCATGGAAAAAAAAGGCTTCACCTGCATTCACAAATAATGTATTGCACGATTATTAAGTAGGTAGAAGTTCACAAATTTGCACTAGCCTGGCGGGCTTGTGTCTTCACACATTTGCTACTCTACAGAAATGTCCACCAGCCCAAAACTGGGTGTTTTCCCCTGAGAAAAAGAGTCCTTAAAACACTTTCAAGGCTTAAAGACAAACTATTTATTGGTCAAGCCAATTTGATGAGTGGGCAAATGAGAGAAATTACCAACGAAGACTTATTTTCAAACACAGTGGTACCTACGATGTGAAGCCCCAGTCTTATGATGGACACCTCCCATGAAAGGACACCGCCTGGAGTCCCTTTGACTATTATATTGACCAAAATATACCTGTCAAACCTGTCAGGACAGGTCATCTGCAATGTAGAGACACTTCAAATGGTCCTAAGGGTATCCTTTCATTGAAGGTACCACTGTAATATTCTTTCTTTCTTTATTTGGTGTTTAACGTCGTTTTCAACCACGAAGGTTATATCGCGACGAGGGAAAGGGGGGAGATGGGATAGGGGAAAGGGGGGAGATGGGATAGGGGAAAGGGGGGAGATGGGATAGAGCCACTTGTTAAGTGTTTCTTGTTCACAAAAGCACTAATCAAAAAATTGCTCCAGGGGCTTGCAACGTAGTACAATATATGACCTTACTGGGAGAATGCAAGTTTCCAGTACAAAGGACTAAACATTTCTTACATACTGCTTGACTAAAATCTTTACAAACATTGACTATATTCTATACAAGAACCACTCAACAAGGGTAAAAGGAGAAACAGAATCCGTTAGTCGCCTCTTACGACATGCGGGGGGCAGAGAAATAAGGATGTGGAAAAGAAGACTTTTGGTAAGTGAAATAAAGGTGATGGATCCAGTCAGGTAGAAATAAGACAACAAGAAAAGAATTGGAAAACTGCAGGGAATAGTAGGGAGAGTTTTCTTGGAAGGAAATATAGGTGAAAGGACTGGTAAGGCAGAAATAAGACAAAAGAAGAGAAGTAAAGGGGTGGGGTAGCTCTGTGGAAACACTCCCGCCGCGTGAAGGCGACCCCAACTGTAATATTGAAGTGAACAATTGTTCAGTAGACAAATTGAAACAGCTACTTCAGAAGTTGACAAATTTGGTGCTTGCCCAATGGGCGAATGATGCATGATTTCTTAATTGCCCAGCATAATTTATAATCGCCAGGGGTGAGTGTGTGAGTGGAACTTCGCATCCCTGCTTATTTTGAACCATACAATCTCATGTCAGGAAATGATATTGCTCACAAAGACCAGCACTGCAGATGTGTAAAACTATCATAAAAGTAAGAAATACAATGCTTGTAAAAATTCACAAAACAAAACAAACAAAAAGAAGATGCGTAGATTAAATATTAAAACCAAGGACTTAAATTTAAAGTCTCAAATCTAATGTTGATACGTACTACATGTATCAAATTCATGATTGAAACGATTGCACTAAACATGATTTAAACTGGTTTTGGCAAGCCAATGTAAATATCTTTCACTCTTCATCCACACAAATTCCTAAATTAGAAGGAAATACAGAGTGACATTGCAACGCAAATTGCGTGCCTCAAAAACATCTCATCATACAAAGAAACCAAGTTACTTTAATTCAACGGCAAAAGATTTGGCAAGGCAATACACTGATTACACTAACACCACGAGAGAATCGCATATATATATATCTCCTCTGAAAGTTTGTAGCATAGGACTATTTTGTGAAAAAACAGCGCAACTTGCATTTCAAGTGACACTCCAACATCGTGGCAAAAGGAGCATGGAAAACCAACAGCAAAATCAAAAGGAAGGTGTGCACAGAGCTGCCAACTGTTACGCTTTCAGAATAGCATGCTACGTTGTAGCAGGTATAGCAACACTGTTACGCAAAGCAAAACATTGCTACCCTCAAAGAAACAATAACAAGCATGCTACAGTGTCCCTCTTTGTTGCGAGTCCTGGTACTCATTTCTGCTTCGCATTCTGTGTCAGCAGTCAGAAAAGTGCAAGTGCAGACACTTTCCAATGAACATGTGTCCCTGCTGTTGTCTTCTGGTCAACATACAATTATCAAAATGTATATTCTTGTTTGGGATATCATAAACACAGATTTGCAGTTGAATTTAAGACAATGCTACACTTAAACACCATTTGCCACACTTGAAAAAAAATCAAAAATTGCTACACTTGAAGCTTCCCAGACCTAGGGGTTGGCAGCTCTGGGTTCATTCTCTGTATATAAGCCATTGGAAACCTGTTTCTCTAATCACGCCTTCAGACAGTCATGGTAAGACATGAGCGTGATTCCGTGCGTTTTGTAAAAATTCATCATCTCCTTACTCTCCAGTATAGACTTTTCATACTCTCTGTCAGTGGATTGGGAAAAATCATCGGGGCCATCGCCACAACCACCGGGACCTTTACAGGCGTAGCCAGGGTGTGTCATGAGTTCGCACGTGATCGGCTGACCGCTTTCCGCAGATTTTGCCAGCGAGTCGAAGGGCCGCTTTATCCCTGTCTGCAGTCGCTCTGCCGTCATGTTTGTGCCCATGGTCATCAAGCCATAGTATGCATCAGATGCCCTGTTGAACGGTACAGTATGACAATAAATACATCTCTCATTTATTCCCCCCCCCTCCCCCCCCCCCCCCCCCCAAGTTGCTCAGGTTAAAGGTGCTTTCTGTATAGAGTAAATCATCTTTTACATCACTGTAGAACGACGGGCGTGGTGGTAAGACGTCGGCCTCCCAATCGGGAGGTCGTGAGTTCGAATCCCGGTCGCTGCCGCCTGGTGGGTTAAGAGTGGAGATTTTTCCGAACTCCCAAGTCAACTTATGTGCAGACCTGCTAGTGACTTAACCCCCTTCGTGTGTACACGCAAGTACAAGACCAAGTGCGCACGGGAAAGATCCTGTAATCCATGTCAGAGTCCGGTGGGTTACAGAAACACGAAAATACCCAGCATGCCTCCCCTGAAATCGGCGTATGCTGCCTGAATGGCAGGGTAAAAACGGTCATACACGTAAAAATCCACTCGTGCTAAAAACATGAGTGAACGTCTAAGCCCAGGAACGAAGAAGAAGAAAAAGATCACTGTAGAACCGCCCAGGCTTGGGATGAAAACATAATTCCACTTGTACACATACCTACAGCATGGCTGCATTTTGTGGAGAGAAGTTTTCTGCTGAATTAATTTTGTTATTACAGTCAAACCTGTCCATTACAACCACCCAAAGGACCGACCAAAAGTGGTCATTATAGACAGTTGGTCACCATTGATCCCTGTACAAGAAATCTTTAATCCGAAAGGTGATCCAGAAATTCAAGTGAACGGCCTTATCTGGCACATAAAGTTTGAATGAAATGATACGGGAATTATTGCTTTAATTTGGGTGCGAAATTTGTCACAATAATAGTTTGCCAAGCTTAGTATGAAAAAGGAACATGAGAAAGCAGTGACCTAAGCTAAAGGAATACAATGTACAATTAATGTACCACAAGGTGATCTTATCTTTGTCTGAGCACCACCCCCCCCCACACACACACACACACACAGAAGGGCATACACACAAAAGCCATTTATCACTTCGTTAATTCTATCTCCAATGTTGTTTTTCTCCCCTCAGACATACCAGATGTTGTGTGCCTTCAGCACAGGTTTGGCCTTCTCTGCATTGTCGCTGACTATGTAGAAGAACTTGTTCCATGGCTCCCCAACCCAAGTGGCCGACTTCAGGTCCAGTTCATATGGAAGGCGAGTAGCACGAACTCCATGTTCTGACAGTGTCTGGGCAAAGGTCTCCACCAGTCCTGGAACAGCAGGGTTAAGATACATCCCTTCTGGTGTAATCAATTATGTCCACCACTCCATATCTGCCCAGGTGTTTACAAGCCATAATACAAGGGTCCCCCCCCCCCCTTTTTATATTTAGTCAAGTTTTGACTAAATATTTTAACGTAGAGGGGGGAATCGAGACGAGGGTCGTGGTGTGTGTGTGTGTGTGTGTGTGTCTGTCTGTCTGTCTGTCTGTCTGTCTGTGTGTGTGTGTAGAGCGATTCAGACCAAACTACTGGACCGATCTTTATGAAATTTTACATGAGAGTTCCTGGGATTGATATCCCCGAACGTTTTTTTCATTTTTTTTTAAAATGTCTTTGATGACGTCATATCCGGCTTTTCGTGAAAGTTGAGGCGGCACTGTCACGCCCTCATTTTTCAACCAAATTGGTTGAAATTTTGGTCAAGTAATCTTCGACGAAGCCCGGACTTCGGTATTGCATTTCAGCTTGGTGGCTTAAAAATTAATTAATGACTTTGGTCATTAAAAATCTGAAAATTGTAAAAAAAAATAAAAATTTATAAAACGATCCCAATTTACGTTTATCTTATTCTCCATCATTTGCTGATTCCAAAAACATATCAATATGTTATATTCGGATTAAAAACAAGCTCTGAAAATTAAATATATAAAAATTATTATCAAAATTAATTTGTCGAAATCAATTTAAAAACACTTTCATCTTATTCCTTGTCGGTTCCTGATTCCAAAAATATATAGATATGATATGTTTGGATTAAAAACACGCTCAGAAAGTTAAAGCGAAGAGAGGTACAGAAAAGCGTGCTATCCTTCTTAGCGCAACGAATACCCCGCTCTTCTTGTCAATTCCACGGGCACTGCCTTTGCCACGGGCGGTGGAGTGACGATGCTACGAGTATACGGTCTTGCTGCGTTGCGTTGCGTTCAGTTTCATTCTGTGAGTTCGACAGTTACTTGACTAAATATTGTATTTTCGCCTTACGCGACTTGTTTTACATTTAGTCAAGTTTTGACTAAATGTTTTAAAATCGAAACGAGGGTCGTGGTGTATGTGTGTCTGTCTGTGTGTGTGCGTGTGTGTGTGTGTGTGTGTGTGTGTGTGTGTAGAGCGATTCAGAGAAAACTACTGGACCGATCTTCATGAAACTTGACATGAGAGATCCTGAGTATTGTATCTCCAGACGTTTTTTCAATTTTTTGATTAATGTCTTTGATGATGTCATATCCGGCTTTTCGTGAAAGTTGAGGTGGCACTGTCACGCTCTCATTTTTCAACCAAATTGGTTGAAATTTTGGTCAAGTAATCTTCGACGAAGCCCGGACTTTGGTATTGCACTTCAGCTTGGAGGCTTAAAAATTAATTAATTTGTTTGTTCGTTCATGGGCTGAAACTCCCACGGCTTTTACGTGTATGACCGTTTTTACTCCGCCATTTAGGCAGCCATACGCCGCTTTCGGAGGAAGCATGCTGGGTATATTCGTGTTTCTATAACCCACCGAACTCTGACATGGATTACAGGATCTTTTTCGTGCGCACTTGGTCTTGTGCTTGCGTGTACACACGGGGGTGTTCCGACACCGAGGAGAGTCTGCACACAAAGTTGACTCTGAGAAATAAATCTCTCGCCGAACGTGGGGACGAACTCACGCTGACAGTGGCCAACTGGATACAAATCCAGCGCGCTACCGACTGAGCTACATTCCCGCCCTACCACCCTTATTAAGACCCCCTCCCTTTCAAGACCTGAATTTTTCAGATTTGTGGATGTCTTAAAAAAAGTTCCACTGAAGCATCCATCCACTCAGACACATACAAACAAATCAAACGTCAAGCTGCTTCCTGCGCAGAGTAGGATATCGTTGCAGACTTGATTTTGACATTTTACAAGACGCACCGTTTTATAAGCTGCACCCCCGACTTTAAAAAAAAAAATTGGGACGAGCCACATATAGGCCGCGTCACTATATTAGCCGCCGTCGAAAAAAATATAATCAGATCGTGTCAATTAATCAAAACAACCAGGCAAACGAAAGTACGGTATTTGGCGAAATCGGCTCCGAGAATAAACAAGTGAAGCAAAGAAGAAAAGTGAAAAAGTTTGAAGAAAAATATCACACACACAATTTGTAACCAACACACACATGTAGTCCCGCCCGGAATAAGCTTTTTTGGGATGATTTACGACTTTTGAAAGAGAAAAGCGCCGAGTCTTGAGTAGAGAGCTAATAAAGTACCGGTAATCACTAATCGAGCGAAATGAAAATCCTCGGCGACTTCCATTTGGTGAATGCTATTCAAGTTTAGGTAACGTTTTAGCCGCATCTTTTTATAAGCCGCAATGCGATTTAAAAAAAACAAGTCGCGGCTTGTAGTCTGTCAAATACGGTAGGTGTCACTTGCAAAAATCAATTCAACACCTTTCAACAAATATTGTTACTGGAATAAAAGTGTTCTGTTAAAGTGACCAATTGTCTTTTTCTAAACAGGTATATGTGGGTGTGTGAAGGAAAAAAGGAGCAAACTTATTTGAACATAATGTAGTCTAACCTGGCCAAGCTGATGTATGACAAGCACACAGATATAAATACTATACCCCCCCCCCCCCCCGTCCTGTTAAGACCGCCTACAATCTGATATAATCAGGTTTAAAAGAGGGAGGTCGTCTTAGATCTAAGAGTCTAAATGGTGGGTGAAAAAATGGCAACAGATGTAAAAGCCTGCTCGTGTAAAAAAAAAATAAAAAAATTCATGTGTGAAAAAAAAAGAGAAGAAGAAACCACCTCAAACAAACTTGCTCATCATGCAATACTCGTAAACCCCACCAACATCAAACAAAGTGCTAGGAAGCCACAAGTAAACCAACCTGGCAGCATATGAGCGTGTTGATGTCCGTCAACATAGACTGGTGTGCTGCCAATCAGTTCAACGTAGCGAGCAATCTGAGCTGTTAGTTCCTCTTTCACCTACAAACAGTCACAACTTAATAAAAACAAATCAGTGATTTTTTCTGCTTGTTTTTTTAAAATAATATCTTAAAATAAATAGAAGTAAAGCCTCATTGTTCATCATTAGTGACCATTATCAGAGGACGCTGCACTTTCTGTTGTTTTGTTTCATAACAAGAGCCTACAGAATTTGTTTCGTACTGCCTACACTGTTGATCTATAGATCTGTAAGTAACACGAAAACAGCTTACATGTGTGTGGAGAAACTGCAGCTAGTGTCTCGAAGACAATTAACAATTGTACCAAAGTACAAGTCTTGGTTGGCTTACCTCATTGCAATAAATCTGTTTAATAAATTTGTTATCTCCTTCTTCTGCTTTTAATGTACTTACGTACATGTATTTACATATTTATTCTTTTTGGTGTGCATAACATGCTCTTCACACACACACACACACACACACACACACACACACACACAGTCACACACACTGACACACACATATGCACTCTCGGTTATACATAGGCCCCAAAGTTGACAAAACTTCAAACCCCTTTGAAAAAAAGAGGAACATGTTCATATGTTAATTGTGCTGTTTACAGAGTAAATGCAGTATGAAGTTAGACTCACTTCTTTCATATCAATTTTCCCCTGTGCAACAGCTTCTCCAAGGTTATGTATACTGAGAAAATGTCCTTCATTGTTAGTCAATGTTTTATAGCTCGAGTCAGATCTGACAGGCACTCCTTCACTGATGTTAAAATGCAGTCCTGAAATAAAAAACATTATAACATGTAGATGGCTATATTAGTTCTTCATCAGTGTGTGTGTTACTTGAGTGTACTTAAGTGGACGTTATCATGCAATTGACCTGCACAAAAAAGGCAAACTGGACAAATTAAGGCTATAGTTGAGTCATCTTTTATCAAGATTCATGTGTCTATCAGGTCATGTGTTTTTTCTGAGCCGGATTGGTTATACACATTTACCTGTTGGCAGGCCATGTTTTGAGGCCAGTTGTGCAGCATCCTCGGTGGCCACACCATTAACCATCAGAGAAGAGTTCGTAACGGCCTTGTTCTCGTAGCAGTCAACAATAGCTTGGTTCCTCTCTACGTTGTAACCCATGTCGTCTGCTGTGACGATCAGTCGCCTTGCCATTTTGATTGTGCACCCCCTTGCACTAGCAGCTGCCTGCTCACAAACCAAACCTATGTAGTGTGTATTTGAACTCTCAAAAAAGTGAGACCAGTTCCGCTCGTGACGCTGTGTTTGTTTATCAGCGAACTCTTGTTTGTCAAGTACATCTTGTCCCGTCGCACGCTGAAGCAGCGCGATTTATCGCCCTTCTCCTGCTCTTTTGTGGGTGAAGCAACATTAGGTCTATACTTGTTCAAAATGGCCGGCGAGGTGGTGGTTGATGCTTTGCCTTACTACGATCAGGGTTATGACGAGCCTGGAGTGCGTGATGCCGCCATTGCACTTGTTGAAGAAGAAACTAGAAGATACCGGCCGACGAAGAATTATCTAGATTTCCTGGCTAACCCGAACTACCACACGTTTGAGACCGAAATATTGAAGAACGAAATGGAGCGTGTTCAGGTAAGTTAGTTTTGTCTCACCGAGTCTCTCTCTGTCCGGTGTTAAACTGACAACGTTTTTGTCATATATATATATATATGACAATCACATACATACTGCACTCGTGGTATGTATTATTTTAAAGGTGTGTAGTGCCAACAATTATGACACTAAAACGTGACTTTATTAGTTCATATAAATATACATCTACTCAATGCCCAGGGCCTGAATTCGGGCGCCACGGAAAAATCGCGAAAAGCAATAGCTTGCCTACCAACCCACCCCTGTTTTTACACTATCCACTTTATCTTTCACTCTAGGGAAATTAGGCGCACCAACCAAAATTGAGGATAGTTGCCCTGTAACAGGATTTCCTTATGATTTTGAAGAAGAGGAAGCAGGGTTTCATTTACTAGTGCGCCCTCCGCCATTGGCGCATTAAATCTGAAAATGTCCCATCACAATTCCCTTCAGTGCGTCAAAGGGCGCATTGAGATTACGTACCACTACGCCACAAAATGTACACTTTACATGGATTACACACACACACATACACATACATGGATAATACGATACAGGGGCTAATTTGGCACAATATATATTGCATCATTGGTGAAAAACGCGTACAGGCCTCTTTGGCGTTTCTTGCCTTCGACTATGTCCCATCGGAATTTGGTTGAGGGGGACAAATGTCCCATCGCCTTTTTCTCCCAGGTTAAACCCTGAGAAGGATATATTATATCTACTCAATTACATTTTCATTGAACAATGATAATTAATGATAATCAATGAATCATACGAGAATTTATAACGCGCACATATTTCATCACAAGGCGCCTCAAGGGGCACTCATACACATTATTTTGCATTAACAACTAATGCACATTCATTTACAAATTACAGTGTAAATTACACTTACGCATAAATTACATGAACATGACAAGGCAACAATAGAAACAGAGACACGGCACTCAAAAGTAATCATGAAAAACAAAAGATATTATAGATTTAAAATTAGATTTAAATCAAAGTTAATTAAAGATCAATCGATTGAAATACAAAGCAGATTGAATTGAAAATTCAGATGCGTGATAGTTGAAATTATGAACATTCACACACAGAGCAGACAGGGACTGGGGAAACAATGACAAAAGTAATGCAGACTGATGGTACAGACTAGCCCCACAGCCAATGGCCTGAAATTTGGCGCCAGGGTGAATCGCGAAAAAGCAGTAGCTTGTCTACAAACCCACCCCTGTTTTATATTTTCATAGGTACTCAATCCACTTTATCTTTCCCTCTAGGAACCTTAGGCGCACCAACCAGTGAGGACAATTGCTTTGTATAGGGATTTACTCAGTATGAAGACAAGGAAGACATACATATTGCTGATATTGTTTTTCAGGCTCGCCTACCAATGGACATGCTGAGTATGAAGCGCTATGAGTTGCCCCAGCCGCCAGCAGGGAAGATGACAGACGTCGCAGCGTGGCAGGAGTGTGTTGACAACTCGCAGGCTCAACTGGAGCATCAAGCGCTACGCATTCTCAACTTGGAGATGATGGGGGACTTTGGCATCCCTGCCTGGAAAACCTACAACGACACTCTGGTGTCTATGATAGACTCTGCCCAGAAACAACTACAGGTGGGGACTCTGTCACTCTGTGTTGTTTGTAGTTTGCCATAGACAGTTCACAAGAACAATAACTTTCAGAAGTAATGCATAGGGGAAATTAATCTGTTTTAGGTATATATATGTACATGTATGTACTTTGCTTCTTCAAATCAGATAGTTGAAACCAGGTAATCAACGATTGAATGAAATTTAACAGCACCGAAGTCTGAAAGCAAAGATGAATTAAAAGTTGCCTGCATAATGTGTAAACAGGTGTGTTCACAATGACCAGAGTTCGACACTAGCGGGGGCGGGGGGCGGAACGCCCCAGAGTTTTGTGTTCCGCCCCAAACATTGCCGAAGCTTGGGGCCCACTCCGCCCCAGGATAAATTCCAACAATGACAAACCGAAAATTCTAATGCCAGAGCCAATCACTAAAAATCGCCAGTCAAAGTCGTCACTGAAATTTGCGTTATGATCAATGCCGCAGTCAAGAAAAGAAAAAACATTGAAATCGTCGAAGGACAATGCCGCAAGGGAAATAACTCCCAGATTGCGCTCTTTAGCGTGAGAGATAAGTATCGCCTTCAAATGCCAAACGCAAAATGTGGCGACACATCCCTGGTGTAAAAAGACATGAAGATGAAGAACAGGGTGGAGAGAAACGAAAAAAAGAGACCGATGCAGCCAAAAGCGCGAAGCGCTGTCGTAATTTCAATGTCAAATGGTTGAAAGAATTTCCCTGGCTTCAGTACGATGAAGAAAAACAGACAATGCATTGCCGCACGTGAATACTGAGAGTGGGCCCCAGATTTTTGTTTTCCGCCCCAGCAATTTCCATCTCTGGGGCCACTGTGGCCCCAGGCCAAATAAGTTAGTGTCGACCCCTGATGACATACTTATTGTGCTTAAGATCAAAGTCAGTGATTAGAGGGATGATTCCATCATTTTTGACTCACATGCGAAGCAAAAGTGAGTCTATGTACTCACCCGAGTCGTCCGTCCGTCCGTCCGGAAAACTTTAATGTTGGATATTTCTTGGACACTATTCAGTCTATCAGTACCAAATTTGGCAAGATGGTGTATGATGACAAGGCCCCAAAAAACATACATAGCATCTTGACCTTGCGTCAAGGTCGCAGGGGCCATAAATGTTGCCTAAAAACCAGCTATTTTTCACATTTTTCCCATTTTCTCTGAAGTTTTTGAGATTCAATACCTCACCTATATATGATATATAGGGCAAAGTAAGCCCCATCTTTTGATACCAGTTTGGTTTACCTTGCTTCAAGGTCAAGGTCACAGGAGCTCTTCAAAGTTGGATTGTATACATATTTTGAAGTGACCTTGACCCTGAACTATGGAAGATAACTGTTTCAAACTTAAAATTTATGTGGGGCACATGTTATGCTTTCATCATGAGACACATTTGGTCACATATGATCAAGGTCAAGGTCACTTTGACCCTTATGAAATGTGACCAAAATAAGGTAGTGAACCACTAAAAGTGACCATATCTCATGGTAGAAAGAGCCAATAAGCACCATTGTACTTCCTATGTCTTGAATTAACAGCTTTGTGTTGCATGACCTTGGATGACCTTGACCTTGGGTCAAGGTCACATGTATTTTGGTAGGAAAAATGTGTAAAGCAGTTCTTAGTGTATGATGTCATTGCCAGGTTTAGTTATTTGACCTTGACCCTGAAGGTCAAGGTCTTGTAAAGGTCAAGGTCAAGCATGTGAGTCGTATGGGCTTTGCCCTTCTTGTTAAGTTTTAGGAACGCATTATATCGCATTATACATGCCAGTTTTACCACCCTATATTTTTGGAATAAAATCTTGTTTAAACTAACAGTGGAATCTGTCTCTCGAGACCAGCACCGAAGAACAAAGATTCCCCCTTTTTAAGACCTTGGTTTTTTTCTCTCTGAAAGTTCAAATCATAACCTCAATAATGTTATACATGTACCTCCTTAGACTACTGTGCGTTCACACTTTTAAGTTGACTAGTATTTGACCCTGCTCAAGATCTCTTTTTTTAAACATGTATATTTTGTGAATGTTGTTTATAACAGGACCTGAGGAAGAAGATTCAAGAGATCAACTGGCAGAGGAAGAACGAACAGACCCAGTCCGGCACCAAGCTGAGGGAGCTGGAGACGTCATGGGTCGGCCTGGTCAGCAAAAACTACGAGATCGAGCGTGCCTGTGTAGAACTGGAAAAAGAAGTCGCCGAAATGGAAGAGAGGAACGCCAAAATGGACCAGATGAACAGCTGAAAGATTACTGTTGTGCTGTTGATGATTCACTTCTGTGGACATTTTTGTTACAACTGTTTAACTTTAAGAGGGAAAGACTGTATCAGTATCCCAACAAAAAATGTTTGGTATGCTTTGATCGGTCTTTTCTGCAAAAAGTTTAAGCTGTAACACAGAAAGAATCTTAGTTTTTAGATGGGTTGAGTGAAGATGACATAAAACAGCAAAACATGAGCGCATCAATGACGGCATGCAGATTCAGACTTTTGTCTTTGTTTTGAAGTGCTGATGAAAGCACCAGTTAAACTGTGTAATCTTCCGTGTTTTTTTTCTATAGTTTCAGGTTTGGTTAGCTTCTGACCCAAACTTCTCAGAAGGCTGGGGGCTTGTATGGTTCTTTCATACCCTCATACCTCATTCATATTGAATCCACCTGATCATTGTTTATTGTCTCATGCTTGTGTGTGTGAGTGGGTGAAAGAGAGAGCAGAGAGTATGAATGTCATGTGTGTGTATGGGAAAGTAGGAGGTTGGGGAGAGAAATTCTGAAGTGTTTTTTTAAGAGAATAAAAGAAGCACGTCTGATTTTTGTGTTAGTCTTGTGTATACTTGGTTTATAAACTGGCCTGCAAAGCAACGGAAACTCTCCACAACAACAACAGGAACACACATTTACTTTTGAGCATAATTGTTCATTATACTTGTCAGTAACAATGGTGTGTGCTTGTTCAAACCAAAGAAAAAAATCTGTGCTAGACAAAATGGTTGTTTTTACTCACATAGACAATACTATTGCACAATGTTGTGTTGTAAATAATTGAAAATATGGGATGTAGGTTGAGAACACTATTTTTTCTCTCTTTGAAAAGTGGTGGCTGAGATAGGTAATAAATACTACATGGCTTTCTGTGTTTACACAAGTTGCTTTTTAAAATATTGAAATGCGAAAGCTAGCTTTGCGATACAGTATTTTTTGTAACAATGAGTGTAAACCCGTTATGAAACAGCAAGCTATGTAGTATTCTGTTTATCCGACATTCTGTAATTGTGTGCCTTCTTCCTCAATTTCCAAATATCTCCGTCACTTTGAATCCACTTACTTTCTAACTTCAACCATTTCACTTGACTTGGCAACCGTTCATTGGCATCAAAAGTAGTTATGATGCAGCAGTTAAATTTCAGCATAATGTGTTCGGTTCCATAGAAAAGAGGAAACCATTTTGCCAAAAGAACAACACAAAATTACAAAATAACAAGGCACTTTGCTGTAAAAGATGCAACACCCATTTTTGACTCACATGCGAAGCAAAAGTGAGTCTATGTACTCACCCGAGTCGTCCGTCCGTCCGTCCCCCCCGTCCGTCCGTCCGTCCGGAAAACTTTAACGTTGGATATTTCTTGGACACTATTCAGTCTATCAGTACCAAATTTGGCAAGATGGTGTATGATGACAAGGCCCCAAAAAACATACATAGCATCTTGACCTTGCTTCAAGGTCAAGGTCGCAGGGGCCATAAATGTTGCCTAAAAAACAGCTATTTTTCACATTTTTCCCATTTTCTCTGAAGTTTTTGAGATTGAATACCTCACCTATATATGATATATAGGGCAAAGTAAGCCCCATCTTTTGATACCAGTTTGGTTTACCTTGCTTCAAGGTCAAGGTCACAGGAGCTCTTCAAAGTTGGATTGTATACATATTTTGAAGTGACCTTGACCCTGAACTATGGAAGATAACTGTTTCAAACTTAAAAATTATGTGGGGCACATGTTATGCTTTCATCATGAGACACATTTGGTCACATATGATCAAGGTCAAGGTCACTTTGACCCTTATGAAATGTGACCAAAATAAGGTAGTGAACCACTAAAAGTGACCATATCTCATGGTAGAAAGAGCCAATAAGCACCATTGTACTTCCTATGTCTTGAATTAACAGCTTTGTGTTGCATGACCTTGGATGACCTTGACCTTGGGTCAAGGTCACATGTATTTTGGAAGGAAAAATGTGTAAAGCATGTGAGTCGTATGGGCTTTGCCCTTCTTGTTAAGGTTTAAATGAAAAAAATCCACAAAATAGGCGCTTCGGGTGTATTGGCCGCAAGTCAAAGGAGGTTTGCAGAATGGAAATGCAGTGGAGTCCAGCTATAACGAACCTGGGTATAACGAAATCCCTCTTTTAACAAACTGCCATTGATTTCCCGGCAGACAGCCTTCTATTTCTTACTTGTTACTTTCCGGCTACATCGAACCTTTTGAACTCATTTGCATAACGAACCCCTCTTTTAGCAAACACGTTTTCATCGCCCCAGAGCCGTTTTGTCTCTAAAAGTCACAAGGCTACAACGAACTGATGTCAATAATTGTTTCCACAGACAAAAATACACAAACACAAGTGCACATCGCGTGATGAGCGAACTCTGAACAAACTAACAGCGGGAGGTGCACGCAACAGATCGAACCAAAACCGAAAGTTGTGGTGACGTCATGACATTTTGCGATGTACGTCAGCGAAGCTCGTGCACATGTCACCGTTGTGGTCTGTCTGGCTAAAAACAATGGCTGACGAACATGGTTTCAAAATCTGGAACTGTTTTTTTGTTTTCTCCGATCCGTGACCGAGTGACGCGATATATAGAACCACGCGTTCGTTTGAATCAATACTCTCCTCAGGCAGTGAAGTCTAAATTGCTCAACACTGTGGACAGTCCGGAGTGCAGTTATGTCCCGTGAGCGAGTCAAAGTTTTATCGTGAAAACTGACGCTTTTCATGCACCTCCCGCTGTTAGTTTGCCTCTCTCTATGGATTATATTATGAAGCTGTTAAAAACATGCAGAGAATGTACTCTCCAAGGAAAGATCGATGGGACGATCATCTGAAGGTGATTGGGAAAACTTGTCTTGAGGCCATTTAGGGTTGAAAACTCTACAGCGAATTACTGATATAACGAACTAAAATATATCTCCCTTGAGATTCGTTGTACCCGGACTCCACTGTACATGTATGTTGAATGAAACATTTTGTTCCTTATAGTCCTAAAAGTATGGTAAGCACAATCCTTGCGCTGTTGTCTCACTGAGGTCAGAGTGTCAAAATTGACGACTCTTCTTTTTAAAAGTGTAATCTCTGATATGAAAAGCAAAATAAAAATTGCAACGTAAATTGTACGTTCTCAAAATCTTACAGAGGAAACAAAGTGTTTTCAAGAATGAAGGTTGTCTCTATGATCCTTTCTTTGTGAAGATCTCACTTTGATAATGCTATTTCTTTGCAGCAAGCAGAGCCTTCAAGGTCCTCATGAATGAATTTGTTCATGATGACCATGATGAAATGTTCACAATTGTTGTTATGGTGTGTACTCTAGTTTGAACTTGGTGAGGCCTTGAAGTCGATCTGCGATGAACTTGTCCATGAGGGCTTCGTCCTTTGCTGAAAGGTGGTTCTTCCAGTCACCCACTTCCCCTGCAAAAAGCACAGAAGCCTATTGATAAACTGACGATCAAATATGTCGGCGTTTGGGGAAAAAGAAACAGTCGCACAACACATTTTTGAGGTATGTGGTGAAAACCGTTAGCAGGGGGAAAGTTGACTGAATTTTACATTTTGAGCTTTTGGGAATCTTCCGGGTCATATTTATATCAACATACAAAATAGTTTTTTCGAAATTACAAAATTGGAGCAGGTTATTTGGCTCAGCAATGCTCTATTTCTCTGCATAGCGTTTTGTTTGTAAATTTGGTACCTTCCAAGTTGAATTCCCATAGAAACCTCGGTGGTAGCACCATGAGTATTGGAATCATATTTATCAACACACAAAATAGTTTGGCGAAATTACAAAAACTGAGCAGGTTGTTTGGCGTATCAACACCTTTTCCTCTGCAAAGCTTTTTTTTTTAAACTGTTGTACCTTCGGAGTTAAATTACCAACAACCTCGGTAGTAGGACCATGAGCATTTAGAAGCTTGGCACTTCCAAAATATAGTAAGGACAATGTTTTTTTTAACCTTTTCTGTAGATATCTTGGTTAAGAGGTATAGCCGCATCTTTCACTACAGCTTTGCTCTTGTCCGCTTCTTTCATTTTTTGGAAGCTGCAGGCATCGGCAATGTCCCGGCACAGCTGGTCGGAGGCTGACACGCCCAGGAACTTGGCTAACCGCTGAACTGTCTCCACTGGGTGCTGTCAAACATTCAAATAGACGACGTTCAGAAATAGCTGTCAGGTTTGTATGGGTTGTCCTCTGAAAGCGACATATGGCGAGGTAAAAACGGTCATACACGTAAAAATCCACTCGTGCAAAAACACGAGTGTACGCAGGAGTTTCAGCCCACGAACGTAGAAGAAGAAGTGAGACAAACAAACCACACATGCTCCTTGTCCTTGTTTTAGACACACCCCTCGCTAGTGACTGTCCTGTGGATTGTTTTTTTTACTAAAAGCAAGGGTATTCATTCTTCCACACCCCATACAAACCTGAGAGTTATTTCCAAATTTCGTCTATCGACGAGACATTCCTTTTAGACACCTTGGCACGTCAAACGCTGTTAAACATTCAAGTGACCAAAACATTGCATTCAACCCGGACACTGTGGTTCCTATGATGTGAGGATGCCTCCTGTTAAAGGACACCTTCCATTGTCCCTTCACCTTTTGTCTTAGACCAAAACATACTTGTCAAGAGAGACCACTAGCGAACTAGGTTCGACTTAATCGCTGCCCCTAAGTGTGTTCTTTCATTGCAAGTACCAGTGGAAATACACGTATTGTGCACTAAGGCACTTTGTGAGACACTGAACCTCTTTCGTCAGATAAAACATGATTATGACACTCTTGGAGATAAGATACCGTGCACCAGAGGGGCGCTGCCAATCATTAATTCAGTTGTAGTGTTGTACATCAGGAAAATTGGCTGGCAGTTGAAGTTGGATCACAGGCGGAAGGTATCGTCCACTGCACTACTGTCACAGAATAGTAGTCCAGTGGACGGGCGAAACCTTCCGCCTGTGGTTGGATCTAAGCAGTTTACAATTTTGTTTTTCTCTGAAAACTTGACAAGTTTTTCGGAATTGACATTTTGTTCTGTCTGAACACTTGGCAGGCTCTTAGGTATTGAACTTTTTTTTCTTCTGAAACCTCAACAGGCTTTTGAGTGTTGACACCTTTTTTGTTGAAAATTAACAAGCTTTTTGGTGTCAACATTTTTTTCTTGACAAGCCGTTGAAAGCAACTTTTCATGGTGATGATTTTACTCTGGTTAAGTTAACTATACTACTGATTAGATTTTGCTCCATAAGACAACTTGGCGCCTTTGTTTAGTTGTGATAAATACAAACAGCTGCAGATTTAAGATGGTCCTTTGAGTTTCTCCACTGTGTTAACAACATATGACACAGACTTTAAGGGTCTCCCTGACAGTATTTTGTCTTGTTCATAGCAAGGCTTTCTGTTTTTTTATTTTGTGTCATTATCGCTGTACATGTAGATATCTGCTGAATATGTAAACAAAATATTGTGACAAATTTCGCACCCAAACTAAAGCATTAATTCCCTTGTCATTTCATTCAAACTTGTTATGCCATTTAAGACAGTCCAATTGCCTATCTGGCACACTTTTTGGATCAATGATTTCTTTTACTGAGATCGCATGACCGAAACTCAATTAAGTCAGTATAAGGGTACATGTACCCCCAAAATCCAAAATGCTAAGTTTTTTTGTTTTGTTTTTAAGACAAAAAAATGACAAATAACAACGGAACCTTCTTAGTCTCTTCATAAGAAACATTGAAGAAAGGAATGTCCGGGTTGTCGTCCATAAACTTCTCTGTCTGTTTTAGGTAGTCTGGGTATGTTCCAAACAGCACTGAAAATACACAAAATACCCATCCGTTGATGATTTATAAAGCCATACACAAATGTATAACTACTCATAACGTTGGTACTGTTGGTACACAAGCAAACATGCAGACAGACTGAGGGTTAAACACACAAACACACACTCATGGCGGCACACAGAAACGCCAGCCCATACAATTGCAGACACTGAAACACACACACACACACTGACTTACCACACACTCCCTCCCCGGCAATATACTTGCCCCCTAGTCCCCTCCCCCTCCGCCCGCCGCACTCGAGGACACACTTAAAGAAACACACATACGTCGTGTACCGGACACACACAGTTATGAATGCGCACCGACATGCATACAAACACACTCACAGGCAAACACGCTTACACACACACACACAATCACTATCACACAGGGATGTAAGAAATAAATCAACTTCCAAGTGCAGGCTTACACACATTTCTGTCCAAACTACACTTCATACCCGTCACATGCAATGCTGACAAGAACAGTACCGTACGTTGCCACCTAGCTGCAAGGGCCGCAAAGAAGACACTATCCAATAATTATATGCAGCATTGCACACAAAAACAGCCAACTTGAACACATAGGCAACACTGTGACTCACTCGGCCCGTTTATGAACGCCTGGATGAACTGTTCAAAATCCTTGAAGATATTAGCGCCAAACTGCTTGAAGTGGAACCACTGCGACACCACCGTGTCTTTGGGGTTGCGGTACACGTGCACTACCTGCAGGATACATGCACCCCTCATAAAGACAAAACACGTTCACATGGGCCTATCCACTCTTATAATGACAATCAAAGTATCGTAGACAAAAAAATCGAGTATGGAATGGAACTAAAAACAACAACAAAACAAATAAGCAAACAAAGAAAATAGAGAGAGAGACACAGAGATGGACATGCGAAGGTAGACAATTCGGAGACAGAAGTGCAGTCATATCCCACAAAGAGAGAGAGAGAAAGAGAGAGAGAGAGAGAGATGCAAACACACACACACACACACACACACACACACACACACACACACACTCTCTAACCTTGATTTTCTTGCGCTTGATGTCTTGCACAGGCAACATGGAGAAAGGCAGGTGAGTGTTGAAGATGCGTGGTGACGCCTCAGCCTCCAGGCGTTCTTTGGAGCTGAACTCGATCATCATGAACTCTTTGGTGCGAGCCTCGTACGTCACTTTGCCATGAAGCAACATGTAGATCACCTCCCAAAGCCAGTGAGTGCCTGCGTCAATACAAGAAATACACAGTGCTGGATCAAGTATAATGGGGGGGGGGGGGGGGTTCAAAAATGAGGCAGAGGAAAAAAACGATGCTTCGGCGGATGATGACGTTATTTAGTTATTCCAAAAAAAACACGTTTTTGCTGCAGCATTTCTGTTTTTCCAGAGAATAACTGAATAAAGTCATAACCCGCCAGGACCATTTGTAGGGGGCGACACCCTCACTGTCCGGAACTCAGGACCCTCCCCCCCCCCCCTCCACCGGGACCTGATACAAGGCCCTTGTCATTATGTACTCTCTCTGGAAACTGAGAAACAGTGTGAAACGTGACACTCTGCTTTTATGAACTCCTCGGTAGGGGTCTCGTAGGTTTACTGTGAAGCAACATGATATATCACCTCCCACATCCAGTGAGTGCCTGCGTGTAGTAATACTAACTTGTTATAATGTACCCTCTCTCAAACTGAAGAAGAAGAGAAAAATATGACGGCTTACTAGCGCCAAAACCTGAGGGTACCAATATCTAGTGAAAATAAGTATTTAACACGTGTTCTGTGTAATTCACAGCGATAATGTTAACCGACACTGTTAATGACTAATTTTCAGTTTTGTCCTCGGCTTACTAGTGCCAAAACCATAATTAAACATGAACACCTGATAATTACACATTAACACTTGATAATTTAAGCATGATCACTTAATAATTACAATTTTCACGTGAAAATTAATCATTTTCAGTTCTGGCTAACTTTCAGACGGATTACTTGAGCCAAAACTGAACGTTAATCGTTATCTGGGGAAGAAAATAAGTAATTTTCACTAATAATTGTAATTTTCTCGTGAAAATTGTAATCATGTGTTTTTGGCGCTAGTAAGCCAGCATAAGGGTTGTAATTTTCATGTGAAATTTTTATATATAATTATATATGTTATTTTTGAGCCAAAACTGAAAGTTAATCGATATCTGAGGAAGAAAATTAGTAATGTTCACTGATAATTTTAATTTTTTCGTGAAAATTGTAAATATGTGGTTTTGGCGCAAGTAAGCCGTCATAGAAAAACTCAGCTATTATGAACTACTCGGTAGGAGTCTCGTTGGTAACTTTACTCTGAAACAACATGCAGATCATCTCCCACACCCAGTGAGTGCCTGCGTGCATTTATACAATCTTGTCATTGTGTACCCTCTCTCAAAAAACTTAAGAAGTTATGGATGATTGGTTGGCTGGTGTGTGTGTGTGCGAGTTGGAAGGATGCTCCTGGTCGTGATACGCGCTGTGTTATTTATTCATGAACTTTTATATCATTGCTAGTGTGTTTTTGTACGCACTTGATCTGAGGATATTTTATTGGTTCTAAGTTTAACTAAGGTAGAGAGAGAGGGTGAGAGAGAGAGAATGTGTGTGTGTGTGTGTGTGTGTGTGTGTGTGTGTGTGTGTGTGTGTGTGTGTGTGTGTGTCTGTGTGTGTGTCTGTGTCTGTGTCTGTGTCTGTGTGTCTGTGCCGTGAGAGACTGTTTTAGGTTTTAGATGTGTTTTGATGCAACTCTTAATTCTTAGTAAATGTGTTATGATTAGTGTTGTTAGTTTTAATTGCAATCCTTAACTCTTCGTAAATGAGATTTTTTTTATGTCTGTGATCGCCTGACACTGCATGTCGATTTTCCTTGTTTTTATAAGGACAGTAACATTTTGAGTCTTGAGTCTTGAGTCTTGAGTCTCTGCTACACCAGCCTACGTATGATACGGCGGCGGCGGGTGTCCGATAGCGGCCCGTACGCAGGGATTCTGCGGGCACCGCAGCAAAAAGAAAGAGGAACATTTTTCTCGGACTCTCGAGTTAGATGCCAGACAGGAACACTTGGTCTGAAGACTGTATATTGACATTATAAAAGGTCTTAAGAGGGGGGTTTCACTGTACTACTTCTTAAAAACTCACCAGCTTTAGGGTAGGCACAGAGGAAGACGTCGTCATCCCTCAGTGTCAATGTACGCAGCTCGTTGATGTGCTGTTCCCAAGGTACGTGGAACGGTTGGGGCGGCAGCATGATTCCTTCCATCATCACTGGAAGCGGAAGGTTGGCCGCTTCAAAGTGCTCGTGTAGACCGCTCATCTTGAACAAATAAAACGGATAAGATGAATCTGATACAATGAAAATTCGTATTGAAAATGAATCCGGCGATATATAAATATATGAACTTCTGATGTACACTCTTCAAAAAAAGTTAAGGATCATTTTTTTACAAGCACGCCACACAAAACAGACAAGACCGAATTCTTTAATTTTTAAAAAATTATATAATTGAACAACCAAGGAGTAATGACAAACAAAGCAAAGATCGAACGCGGCAGCGACAATTTAGCTAGAGTGTGTCAAACGTGACAACCCTCGAAAATGGAATTCACAACAATGTGAATCAGTGTCAATAATTAACGCGTGTGCCCTCCGTTGTGTGCCAGGCATTCAACACATCGTTGGCGCATGGACTGGATCAGGTTGCATATGAATGCTCTGGGAACTCCATTCCACTCCATTCTGATAATCCTCGCTCCACGGCTATCGCCAGTTGTCTCTCTGACCGAACGCTACAGTCCTACGCGAATCTATCAAAAGAAGAATACAGAGTGATCTCCCATATGTTGTTCACGAGCAGTGTTCGCGAGACGAAAATGATTGCAGATTGGCCGACTTCGACAGTGATCTCCGTTCTGTTCTTCACAGTCATGATAAAGACATCGTTCTAAGGTCAAAATAAGTCGAAATTCTGGGACTGCTGCCGGAAGGAGACCGTAATATATGGTTGCATCACTGTCAAAAAAATCGTCTGCTCCAGCGAGGGCCGAAACCAAACGGTTGATTATCATGTGACACTTATGCCATATTTAGAGTTGTTTGCACAGTAAATACATCCGCGAAAAATTGGACACAATGACTCGAAAATACACAGAAGGTGAATCCAATACAATGATCGAGCCCGGCTACAGTAAAAAAACAAAACAAATTAAACACAATGTAAATCAAGAGAACATAAAAATGTAGGAATTGAACACAATGATGAAATGACACGGATAAGGTGAACTCTGATACGATGACAATGGGGATAAAGTCCCGAGAGGATGTAACTGAATTGGGAAAAGATACAATGTCTGTTAAAAGTGAAAATATAGAGAGGATAAATCCGATACAAAGAAAACACGAACAATGAAGATGGATCAGTTACATCCAACGAAAATACAAATTACAAGATGACACCCACGCAAAAAAATACAGATACGATCCCCGCCAGCCACCCCCCCCCCCCCCCCCCCCCAAACAGATAGGTTAAACTTATAGGCACAGTAAGCCTCCCGTAAACCATCACAGATACTGTCAGGCTTTTACACACAGTACAAACACCCTTTCATTTAATTAAACACTCACCGCTTGAGAATATCCTAGGTGCCCTCCGTAAAGAGCGAGCAATTTTCAAAGAATTTATTTGTGCATGGTTTATCTTACCCCTGAACCATCGTGAACCAGTGTGATCCAGTTTCCCTTTTTCACAATGTAGTCATCAGTTAGTACTTTGAATGCTACTCGATGTGAGCTTATCTGCAAAAGCACGTTATTATGTGCCTCTGACTATGCACGAAACAAACGGCTGTAGTTCACAAGAACTCTAGCGATGGCTTTTGACTGTTCAGAGGAACTGGCGATAGGCATAAACCGTCGTCTGCTACGAGAACCACGACCTTGCGTGACCCTGCTTCCGGGCTTTTCTTTTTTCAAACTTTCAAAACTTCGAATTGTACTGATCTTGTCTTGATGAAAAAAGAATTCTTTTATGATTTAAGAATGTTTGTGTAACAAGCTGTCAATTTATTATTTAGATTTTAAAAGTTAGGTCTAGCGCCAAAACGCACCACGGTCCCTCAGACAATCCGGCCGCAAAATTAATTCTTTGAAAATTGCTCGCTCTTTACGTAGGGCACCTGGGATGTTCCCGTTTGGCGAGCGTTCAAATGGAAGGGTGTTTGTACTGTGTGTAAAAGCCTGACAGTATCTGTGATGGTTTACGGGAGGCTTACTGTGCCTTTAACAAAAAGATTGACTGAAACACCGATACCGTTAGTCTCATCGAAGAAACTGAGATACGGCGAACATGCCCGGTTACATGTGATACAGCCGGTATCTGGCGGTAATAAATTTGACCCAAAGCAACAAGGATAAGAGTAATCGGATACAATGTAAAAACAGACAAGCTAAATCGAATACAATGACATGTGGAAAAGAAAATCTGATACAATGAATGAGTGTACGTGCGCCGGTGTTATACAAAACATTTACTCCACGAAAAATGTACTCGGACTGTAAACATTTCGTTACGAATGGGAACCTGAGATACTGGTAGATTTTTATCGAGGAAAAAATTCCGTCATTCGCTAATCAAACTACCGGGTAGAAAATGCGCCGAAACTATTTACTCTCTGTTTACTTTTTACTTTTTGTCAATAAAAATCTACTGGGTATCTCAGACTTTCATTGACCCAATTTATACCGGTACTGCTAAGAAAGCCAATCAAGTTCAGAGATACCCGGTAGATCTCGGAAATCCGGCTACCGGAAGATTCCACCGGGTAAAAAGTCATTGTCAGTTTTGGCCTGCGTTCCACACAACATGACCTATATAGCTACAAGGGTGCGCTCAACTGATTCTAACTTAGGTGCATTGTGTACCTGTAGCGGGGTGCAAAACGAATCAACGGCATTGCCTTCGTGAGATAACAGAGACCAGCATACACTGAGACAGTCACAGATACACACACAGACACCGAAACACCGTATGACACGACCCGGCATACACACTCACTCTTACAAACAGACACACAGACAGACAGACACACAACTTGAACTGAACACACACACACACACACACACACACGGCACACACACACACCGGCACACACACACACTGTGACAGACACTCAATGATCACCCACACACACACACACACACAGCACACACACACACGCGCGCGCACACACACGCACGGACACCGTGAAACACTGACACACACACACACACACACACACGTGAACACACATGTAAAGGCATTAGTTCCCCATAGAACCTTAGAATGTTTTAAACCAGCTTTACTGTTAGTCACCTAAAATACACTGATGGACATGGCCATGGCACAAGGCCGGTGGAGGCTAGACTGGTAACCGTATACTTTACTTTAATGCTATCATGTCTGAAACTGGCCGTATAAAATTTCATCTCACACGGCATCACTGCAGAGCGCCTAGAACTGTACCCACGGAATATGCGCGATATAAGACTCATTGATTGATTGAAACATGTATGCAAGGCCAATCACTGTGCACGTTACACTTACCTTGTCCATGTCTGCGCCGGAATTATGGAGTCCCTAGTCCAGGTTCTTCAGTTTCCGTGCGCCGTCACAGTGTGAGCAGAATGAATATACTTGCTCTATAGTTCCCCTTTTATTGTCAACCTTGTTGTGTCAGGGTAGCAGGCCGTATTAGTGGCTACACTGTACACATTCAGCGGCCTGGAGTCGTATTCAAGACTGCCAAATTGTTCACTCAGTTGAAGCACTTATCGTGTTTGTGTAATGGCGGTACAGGGGCGGATCAGCCTTACTTTGTAATGGGGGTGCGCTTTGAGTGCGCGCTGCGTGCCTGAGACCGCCAGGAGGGGGGGGGGGGGGGGGGAGGGGGAGGGAGGGGGTAGTCCGGGGGCATACCCCCCCCCCCCCGGAAAAAATGTGTCCGACGACTGAAGCAAAATGTTGCTACCTGGTGCCATCTAAGCTTAAAAATTGCCACGAATCATCTTACCAAATTCTCAAGTAAGAAACATCTGTTTTTGTTGTGTGTGGTTTTTTTTGCCGGAGGGGCGTGTACGCGCCTGGGTCCACCCCTGTGATCCATTATATATGCTTATCTATAAACCGGTATCACTGAGTGTGTAAGCCGGTGTAGCGAATTCAGATTTCTGATTCGGCCTTGTTGATCTTGTATTAACTCCACACTGAAAAGCCTCCCGCCTCCCTTCCATAGCACTGATGATCGACCTAAGGTACTTCAAATTCGTTCAACAAAAATTGAACATTTATTAAAGGTACTGAATTTGTCAAATCCAGGTGCACAGAGCCCCTGGGGCTTTTAGTCATACCTCAGGCAGCTATCTGTTAGAAGAACTACCAAGTTTCATTGACTTGCACCCAAAGAGTCAAGAACTGCGATTTTTTTACGAATTAATTTCGTACTCGGACCCGGCTGGTCTTGGCCTATTTTTGGATCTAAATTTTGATCAGGTAGATCACCACATCATGCACAAAAAGACACGTCACTAGCAAACTATGTCAGACGTCATCATGAGTTTGTGTAAAACAAAATGGAGGCCGGAATCACTCAGTTGAATCGAACTCCGACCAAACACCACGTAATAACTAGGTTAATTTATGCACTCGCGTGAACAAGAAACTGTCGAGCTTCACAGATGTCGTCGTTGGGTAGTTTTGGGTTTGTTTTACTACCATAGGAGGATTTTTGAACTGTAAATGCACTCAGCTGCAACAAAAACGCAAAACGAAGGCTGTGAGCTGCACTGTGCCTTTAAAACTTAGAATTTTGCTTCAACCTAAAATCTTTCCCTTAATTCTCATTAAAGGAATATAACCAATCGGTGCACGTTTTCTAAGAAATCGAATTTTGGGGTGAAATCTTTCAAATGTCACAACCACTTTCCTTTACTTGCAAGAAACTGACAAGCTTTTCTCTTAAAGGGACAGTGCAGGGGTCACAGGGGTCATAGCATTGTGGCTGAAGCAACGATTTGTCTTTTTGTCGCAGATTACTATAAAAACAGTCAAAAGCTTCATACAACTTGAACTATATCTCACAGATGCCAGCCAAATGAAACTTTATGGGGTTTGTCATTCGCATCTCCCGCCAAAATGTTGTTAACATTTCCTTGATTACGTTATGGGTCTGACGGCTGTGTGCAGTATGCCAAAACTGATTGACGCACATGCAATCTTTTACACATTTCTCACGTATTCAAACACAATGTCTTGACGTTAAGTACCTAAAATGAAAATAATTCTCCCTCTCGCCGACACTAATAGACTTCCTGATAGGGTTGTTGACGTAATTAGTTCACGTGCGGGACTCAGTGAATGTGTATGAGCCTAATCGTGGGCGACTCGATCCTGCCAGGTGAAAGACCAAAATAAATTCGTAACAATATTGCAGTTTTTGACTCCTTGCATAAAAGTCAACGAAACTTGGCATTTTTTTCAAACGCACAGCTGCCTCAGGCATGACCAAAAGCTCATTGGGCTCCGCGCACCTGGACTGTGATAGGTTCAATAACTTTGAATACGTTCAAATCAAAACTAAAAACACACCTTTTCCACAAACATTTACCGTAAAATGCATTTTCAAGCCTGATCCGTCCCTGAGTGATGGTCACTTTTGTCCCATGTACTGTACATAGTTTTTCACGTACGTGTTTTGCGCGCGCGTGAGTGCGTATGTTTGTGATAATGTATTATATTGTGCAATTTGCTTTATGTAGTGCGTGTGTGTGCCCATGCGTGTGTTTGTGATAATGTTTTTTTTAGAGCAATGTGTTATTCATTGATATGTGTGTGATTGCACGTTAAATGATGTTTTGTTGTCGTAGGATTTTGATTGTACAGCGCTTTGAGCAGGGTTAAACCCTGGATACATGCGCTATAGAAATATTATGCATTATTATTATTAAGTGTAGGGTAAAGAGGGTAGACGAACTCACATACAGAGCAAGACTTGATAATAAACATATTCAAAAGCAGGGGGGAGGGGGGGGGTGAGCCCATTGTTAAAGTTTAACTTAGCCGCCACATTGGGCAATTTGAACCACTTGATGGTGTAAATTGGACCAATAATAAGTAGAGGTTACATGCCGAGTCTCAGTGATTATTAAAAATAATGGTCGAAGTTAGCGGATCATGAAAAATGCGAGCTTTAGCGAGCTTTTTCATGACCGCGAACTGAGACCATTATTTTTTATAATCACTGAGACGAGGTGTGTAACCTCTTTATTCCTCCTTTCTTCAGTTATTCAAAGAAAAGAGGAGTTTTTTTGCGAAAGTTTGATCGAATCCTATTCACTCAACCAGTCAACCTGCGCAGGCGATCGATTAATGCGCGGTTGTATAGTTCCGTGCAAATCATTCCATTCTGTTAACACTTCTTGTCAGTTTTCCTATTTTGGACTAAAATCAAGTACACAGATATGCTGTTATTCTGCTGTGGTGGCAAAGGCAGATTTTGTGTGTTCTGTATGTATGCTGTATTAATGTTGTAGTACACTGGTCCAATTTTCATTATGATTTTATAATGCGTCGGATTTATTGGAACAGTGATCCATTTTTCCCTTCGAGCAGAGGTCAAATTTAGGCGTTTCACACTTGCATAAAAACAAACCGTGTAATTATATGCGTTGAGCACGTGGCTTTGCCACGGTGTAATACTATTGCATGGTATTGTCATTAAGGTGAGAATGTGTTGCTGTAAGTTTATTGTTACGTTATTTTTGTTAGAATGTATGTATTTGATGTTTAAATAGTATGGATTTTATTCATAGTTAATATGTAAAGCGCGGAGAGCACAGTTCACTGTGGTTCGCGCAACATAAGCTCTCATTATTATTATTTGTATTATTGTTCAAAATACTGAAATGGTTCCACAGTTTGCCCTAATGAAAGGTGCTCAAACTTTATTATACCGCAAATCCATTAGGAGTTATTTCCGAACATCGTATATTCTGAGCTGAAGTGCAATCCCATAGTCTAGACTGAGTCAAAGGTTTTTCTCTCTCAAAAGTTCAATGAATTGATTGACAACATTTATTGAAAAACCTAGTGGTCAGTCTCTTTTCTCGGCCTGCCAGAAAATATTTGATGAGATATGAACCAAAGTGAAGACGCAAAGAGAACTAGTATAGTTTCATATGACCAGAATACCAATTCAATCTATTGCAGATAGCAAACCTTTGTCTCCAAAGGGGGGTGGGGGAGGCGGGGGAGGGCACAGGCACTTGACACGAGGTAATTAATCTATTGCATATAGCAAACATTTTGTCTCCAAAGGCGGTTGAGAGCACAGGCACTTGACACGAGGTAATACATTGTGGATGTCAAACTTGACCTTCGCCTGCAAAAAGGTGGGGGGAGGGGGGGGGGGGGGGAGGCGGGTGAGAGCACAGGCACTTGACACGAGGTGAGGCGCGGGACTTGTGAGCCTAGGAGAGTATGGCCTCGGCTTCCGCAACCTTCACCGCACGTAAGTCGGACAGGCAGACACACACACAGACAGACAGACAAACACACACACACACACACACACACACACACACACACACACACAAAACACTGAATAAATACAAATCACACACAAATAAAGATTGTTTTCCTCCACCATTACCATGATGATGACAGCTATGACAGTACATCCCAAGACGTAATGAGCTAATAAAACATATGAATTTCATCAACATTATCATTATTGCTATGAATTACCCATTTACACATATGTAACAAAATCACTCTCGTATAATGTGCGTGTTTTCAAACCGGCTACAAAGAGGTTCATGGTGCAACGTTCTTAAACTGATCGAACAAGCCTGAACCAGAGATTCCTATCGTATATATATATCGTTAATATTCCTTGTTACTGAGGTTCATCTACATTCGCAGTGTTGAACGATTTTTTTGGCGTTAAATATTTTTAAAATAAAATAAAATTTAAATGCACACACACAAAGAGTTAACTGCTAGCATCAGATTAGAAAAAGCTTGAAAAAAGTATTCCACTGCTTCTTCGTTTGCTTCTTCGAGTTCATTGCCCTCTCTGTCTTTGTTCTCTGTCTCTTCCTCCTTCTTTGTTCTTGACCTCTTCCTCCGCTTCCCCGTCGTTGTCTTCCTCCTCCTTTTTCACTCCTTCTCCTCCTCCTCCTCCTTCTCCTCCTCTCACAGTCTCCTGGTTTATTTTCAGTGTTTCTTGGACACTCCAAACAAGGCAGTGCATTTCTAACAAGGAGAGGCTGTATAATGATGCTAGCCAGCGCATCTGGAGTTTCGCTCAGTGCCAGACCCTGATACAGGACTGACCCAGGCCGATGCCACCAGACGGCTGCCTCCTGAAGCGGCTTTTGAAATTGTTGTGAGGTTCAAGGTGGCGAAGAGTCGTCCTCCTCCGGTTCCTCCCGGTTCAGTCTCCGCCGGTCTCCCTATCTTCCTCCTCTCCTCAGTCATCAGCAATACTGAGCAGCAGTAGCAGCAACACAAGATCTGAACCTTGTGGTTCTTCGTCAGTTTGTGACTACTGTTGCCTCGTTATTATTTTCTGTCTGTGTGTGCACTCTGTATCCCCTTGCTTTCGGGTACTACTTGTCTCCAAAAACCTCCAAAAATTCCGAAAACCTCCGAAAACCCCTGAAAACCCCATCTAGACTAACTGAATCTATCTTCAAAGTGAAGTAAGGGACATGCCTGTGAAAAGTAAGCCTGATTCATGCTACATGCACCCTTATATTTGTGTTGTGAGCCGGATTATCGACGAACTGAGATCGATGCAACAATTTCAATTTCAATTTCTTGTTACTCGAAAGCACAAGTATAGGGCCTATTGATGGCGTCATGTGATTAGCCTGTGCTCCCGCTCCTTCGTAAATCCTCACACAAACACGAAAATAAAGCCATGAACGGTGAAAGTTACTTGGGGGGAAGAATTTACCCGATGCTCCCCAGCATGTCGTAAGAGGCGACTAACGGATTCTGTTTCTCCTTTTACCCTTGTCAGTGTTTCTTGTATATTTTTTTTGCCTCGTTCATGGGCTGAAACTCCCATGGCTTTTACGTGTATGACCGTTTTTACCCCGCCATTTAGGCAGCCATACGCCGCTTTCGGAGGAAGCATGCTGGGTATTTTCGTGTTTCTATAACCCACCGAACTCTGACATGGATTGCAGGATCTTTTTCGTGCGTACTTGGTCTTGTGCTTGCGTGTACACACGGGGGTGTTCGGACACCGAGGAGAGTCTGCACACAAAGTTGACTCTGAGAAATAAATCTCTCGCCGCAATTTTTTGATTAGTGCTTTTGTGAACAAGACTGAACAATTAACAAGTGGCTCTATCCCATCCCCCCCCCCCCCCCCCCCCTTTCCCCGTCGCGATATAACCTTGAACGGTTAAAAACGACGTATAAACACCAAATAAAGAAAAGAAAGAAAAGAAAGAACGGTCGTGAAAGTTGCAAATATAAGTCATGATTGCAAACAATTATGTAACAAAACACGATCTAAGGACGAATTTTCTTATTTCTGATGAGGTTTTCGGGTTTTTTTCGGAGGTTTTGGGTTTTTTTCGGAGACAAGTAGTACATCTCGGTACATAGATTTAGTTAGTCTAGATGGGGTTTTCAGGGGTTTTCGGAGGTTTTCGGGGTTTTCGGAGGATTTTGGAGACAAGTAGTCGAGTGCCTGTGGGTGAGAGGGGGAGAGAAGGGGAAGGAAGGGAAGGTTGGAAGTGAGGGGAAGGGTCATAATTAAATTATTGCTAATGTTTATTCAGACACGTGTCTAGCTGACATCACATTTACTTCAAGCGCCTGTAGAACAAAAGGGGCTTGAACTCGTGATTGCATGATTGATACTGATTGAGAGTACGGTCCCTTGAATGTTACTTTTACACTGATAAGATCAGTGTACTTTTGCCACTGATCTGTACTTTTAGTTTTACCTTCAATGGCGGACTGTATTTTGGACTGCACTCGAAGTGATCCAAGTAAGTCAGGTTTGAAAGACGCTGACAAGATAATCACAGTTTGTTACCCAGTTTGTTTCTAGTGTCTTTTTCACTCAAATGATTCTTGAATGGTATAACAGTTCAAGTAGTTAACAACTGCAAACTGTATGCATACGAGACTTTTTAAAGCACAGAGAGAAAAGTTATTGCGTACCGCCCCCAACCACAGGCGGTATAGGTATCGTAAACTGCACCAACACTATCATGTTAAAATCTAGTTTTTATTATGATAGTGTTGCTGCAATGAACCGGTACTACTTGTCTCCGAAAACCCCAGAAAAACCCCGCAAACGTTTTTTTACGTCCCCTCATTCATCATTGTATTCCAAATTGTTTTGGGTCTGTTATAATGCCTACGTGTTTTGAGTTTGTGTGACAAGTGTCACCCATCGAACTACAGGCTTTTCTTCATTGACTGTTCCCTGTCAAGTCGGTTCTTGAACTGGTTAATATTACTGTTGTAGCAATTTTAGTGGTTTGACAGTTAATTCCAAACTTTTGCAACTAAATGAACATTTCCTTATATTACTTTGTGAGTTTTTGTAAAGTGAACTTATAATTTATCTCTACTGTTTCTTGTGTTTTTGTACACATTGTCAGTAAAGATAAAAAGGAGGATCTGTTAATATCATCCACTCCGTTCAATATCTTATACGCACTGGCTATACTCACTCCGAGTGTATGCAAGATTCTGTCCCCCTATATTGCCTGCAATGACACAAACCAAGTGGTGGTTGACTTTAAAGATACTGTGATTTGCAGAAACTTCATCATCTGCTTGGGCAATGGTAAGATGCAACCTATGCGATGTAATGGTTGCCTTGTTGCAGTAAGTAGGTTTTTCAGTGCAATATTCATTCTACACAGGCACAGCAACGAACAGTATCAAACTTTCAGAAACCTCAGTCAACTAGCATCCTGAAAGGGGAAAATTGAATTGTTTTGGGCAGCCTATTTCCCCGTCATCAAATCAAAAGAGCAGCATCTTAGACGCACCAGTCAACTCACATACCCACCTTGTTTGACCTACATTGTTTGACCTACAGCTCCCTACTTTCAAACTGACAAAAGTTCAAATTCTGCTGACTTAGTCTTGATGATGAAAGATTTCTATAATGTTTAACACGTTTGTTTAACAAGCAGTCAATCTATTCTTTAGGTTTTTTAAAAGTTTGGGCTTGCACCATAGCCAGGCTTCTAAATGATACCTATACGTCCACACAAAATAATAATTTCTTTGAAAAATGCTCAGTCTTCAAGGAGAGCACCTAAGGTCTTCTCTAGCAGTAAGTGTTCAAACGAAAAGAAGTTTTACTGGATGTAAAAGTCTGGCGGTGTCTGTGATTAGAAATTCATAGTTTACAGGAGGCAGAGTGGGCTTTTAATTGGTACAATGCATGCACTATAATTATTTAAAGAAATGTTCATCTTATTATCATGAAACCAAAACACTATTCAGATTTTAGATTAATCAGCACCTATCCAATAAAGAGGGAAGGCCACAAAAACATCCTTTCACTTTTAAGATATAAGTGACTGCAATATAATATTTATGATATTGCCATCTCAAAGTCACTTAATATATATATATGTCTTTTCAAAACCAAAGGCAATTAATTTAGGTGTCTGTTTGGGCTTATTTACTAGCCATACTCTGAGCTGTGATTTTGAGCTCAATGCGCAAGGCATACAATCTCTCACAGAGCACTGTGATATATATATATGGAGATCTTTTTCCTCACAAAGTCACACATGGTAAACTTGGGCCTGGTTTGGTGCCTGTCCCAAGCCTTGCCACAATCCAGTTTTTGGGAAAGGATGCAGTCAGAATAACTACTGAAAATGCCTGATACCCTATAAATGCTGAATCTTGCTTGTTTTGCAGCAACAGTGCCTTGAACTGTGATCAAACAGCTAGGGACCATCAGCACCTTGAAAAGTGAACAGTCAGCGATCGTCAGTGCCTGCATGAAATGACAACACCTTGAACTGTAAACAGTCAGGGGCCATGGCTTCTAACTACAGCATGGAGGAAGGAGACTCAAGCATTCTTTCGGATGTCAAGATAGAGATTGATATCGCCGAAGAGACACCGCAGTGTTGGCGCATTCCTGAACCACATGCATTTGGTAAGGTTAAAGAGAGATGTCAGGTATAAAATGTAAAATGTCCAGAAATCCCGTGCCTTTCTGGTAAACTGCTTGCTTTTATTGTCACAGGGACATAACTCAGATTGATAGATCTGCATTTTCATGATGTATGTAGGATTATGTCCTAAAAATAACAATTCCAAAAACTAATGAAGAGAATACAAGTTTTCTTATTTCTTGGAACATGCTTATAGAAAAGAAAGGTGTAATCATACTGAATTTTCTGGGTATGTTTTATTCAGTTGTTCGTTTGTACGAAAAAAAAGGAGTGGGAGGCACAGGAGGGATATTTCTTGACTTTATTTAGCGTAGTAGAGGAAGACATGGACATGGAATGAACACCCTGTAAACAAACAAATAAATAGGATGACATTCTCTACAATTGCTCTTTAGGAACTGAAGGCAATTAGTATTTACAATAAAAACAGTTACAATAAGTACTTCAAGTTATTTCAGTTCTATACGTTTGAATATTACATGTACATGTATAAGATCACTACAATTACATTTTTTTACAATAAAATCATAATAATTAAGCAGAAGTGTAATGCCAAGGCACTGCATACCCCCCGCGAAGGACAAATCACCTCTCTCTCTCTCTCTCTCTCTGTCTCTCTCTCTCTCTCTCTCTCTCTCTCTCTCTCTCTCTCTCTCTCTCTCTCTCTCTCTCTCTCTCTCTTACACACACACACACACACACTCACATACACACAGTCTAACACACACACACATCCACAACTACGCACCACAGTGACACACACACACTCAGATATAGGCTTCCCCCTCTCTTTCTCTCTCTCTCTCCCTCTTACACACATACAGTGATACACGCACATAAACATGCAAACAAACACAGTCGCCACGTGCGCAAGAGAAAGGCCCAAAAGAGGGGATGACGTCACGATGCATTGACGTAAAAACATTGTGACGTGGTCTACTTGTGCGAGCATAATTGCTGTAGTCTCGGAAATTCGACCCCAACAAAGCGACCCTGGGTGGCGTTGGATAAAACAATCGAAGAATTGGGCGACACCAGTCGTATTTAAGTTAGTATGTTTCCAATTTTTCATAAACTTCCATCCCCAACTGTAGCCCCAGTTAAGGCACTAAGAATCCTTCTTTATCATATATTATCAACATGAACATTTCTCAAGTCGATTACAGTATAGCGTTTGTGGGATACCTCCAGCTTTGCTGGGATTACATTAACCACAAAAGTTTACTTTCTCTGAATGAAAGTATTCTAAGTCAAACAGGTTTGAATCAATACATGTAACAAGCGTACCTTGTAAAAGTGATAAAGGTGCATATATGCTCTTGACACCATATTTAATGTCCAAAATTCCTAACTGCTATGCCTTGAATATGACTAGAAAAAAAGAGATCCTAACTTACACAGGAGACAGCTCAAATGATTAGATAACAGAAAAGCATGCAACGCAAGATTCATGGCTTACATGAAATGGAGATCACAGTCAGGTTGCCGTGTTCGTGTTGGCAAACCAGTCAAACAGGTTAAAAACTATCAAAACCTCCAAATTCTTTGTTGCGGGAGGGCCAAAACTTTCAAAACAAAAGATTTATTTTGTTTGCATGACTATACTAACCAGAATGAATGAGTGAGTGAGTGTGTGTGTGTGTGTGTGTGTGTGTGTGTATGTGTTTGTTAAAAAACTGCACAACAATTAATCTAAACTTGGCCAACAAATTATTTTGACAAATTTCACACTCAAATTAAAGCATTAAATCCTGTGTTATTTCATTCACATTTTCTGTGCGAGTTAAGGACATTCATTTGACTTTGTGGATTATCTTTTGGAATAAAAAAAACGCTGGCGCTGGACCCGAGTACTCTTCAGACTGGCTCGCTCCCCCAGTATGAAAGTTTTTGTCTTGTGCACGTGGATTTAAAAAATTATTTTTTAAATTTATTTTACACAATAAAAAAAATTATTAGAGTAAAATAAAACATTAAAACGTTCATAATAAACAATAGTAAACAAGAATTAAAAAAAAAAAAAAAAAAAAAAAAATAGACCGCCCATGCCGAGAATCGAACCCGGATCACTTGGATTTAAAAAAATAAATAAATAAATAAAATTATTTATTTATTTTACACAATTAAAAAAATTATTAGAGTGAAATAAAACATTAAAACGTTCATAATAAACAATAGTAAACAAGAATTTAAAAAAAAAAATAAAAAAAAAATAGACCGCCCATGCCGGGAATCGAACCCGGATCACTTTGGCCATAGACGGACGTGCTACGACAACTTTACTATAGTTGTGTGCCTTGAATCACTGTGTGTATCTGTCGCTCTCTCTCTTTCAGTCTCACCGAGACCAAGCACTGTATTGTAGTTTCTTTGCCGAGACCAAATGCGGCTGGCTTGCAAATCATGCTTTTCTCGTCACTGCGTGACGTGTTCGGCTCAGCCGCCTACAAGTCTCCCCTTTAGTTCAGGCTGTTCACAAAGCGACCAGCCTCCCACCGCAAAAACTCCCCCCGTTAAGAGTCGTTTTGGTGAAATATTTCGCATTTAGGTCCCAGGTAACATTATGAAGTTTTAATACGATCAATCGGACCTATTATCAAGTTAGTGTATCAACTTTTGAACGAACTGCGCCCAGTAGTTTCCCAGCAATAAGCTGTTAAGTCGAGACAGACAGACAGACAGACACACACAGACACACATACACAGACACACAATTAAAGTCTGTTGGACCCTAGTACTGCGTACTTGGGGATTAATATTTCTTTTATAGGGATCCTGTGACCCCTGCTCAAATAAGGATACAAACGTACTCTCAAAATCGACCGGACAAAAACAGAAGGGACCTATTAAAAAAATCAACTAAAAATCACAATAGGCAAAACTTTGCAAATTTTACATACAAAATTTGTTTTACCCAGATTTGTTTAGCTAGCTTACGTATTTCGTGTGGTGCAGGTGTTGATGGCATGATTGGTCCCGCTTTTGCGACAATTTTGAGGGGTATCATGAAAAAAAGTGCAGTATTTCCACAATGACTGGGTTGATTCCTTTGAAACTTTCAGAATATTTTGCCAACATACTAGACATACTTCAAGTAAACTTTTGGATTGTTACAGGCGTGTTTACAGGGCTAGCAAATGGGCGTCAGTATTTATACACAAATCAAACTTTGGCAGTACAAGTACTGTATCAATCATTTGTCTAAGGACATGCGAAGTCATGAATATTTTGGACACAAGCTAGCCAGGGAACAATCCCATGATGAGTTTTAATTTTTTTTGCGTATCATAGCATACCATCTAAACAAATAACTGCAACAATCCAAAATTGTATTTGAAGTATGTCAAGTATGTTGGCAAAGTATTCTGAAAGTTTGAAAGCAATCCACCCAGTCATTGCTGAAATACAGCGTTTTGTCATGATACCCCTCACAATTTCTTTGTCAAGCGTATAATAGCAGACTACTTTTAACATCACAATAATAATTAACAAGTCGCGTAAGGCGAAAATACAATATTTAGTCAAGTAGCTGTCGAACTCACAGAATGAAACTAAACGCAATGCCATTTTTCAGCAAGACCGTATACTCGTAGCATCGTCAGTCCACCGCTCATGGCAAAGGCAGTGAAATTGACAAGAAGAGCGGGGTAGTAGTTGCGCTAAGAAGGATAGCACGCTTTTCTGTACCTCTCTTTGTTTTAACTTTCTGAGCGTGTTTTTAATCCAAACATATCATATCTATATGTTTTTGGAATCAGGAACCGACAAGGAATAAGATGAAAGTATTTTTAAATTGATTTGGACAATTTAATTTTGATAATAATTTTTATATATTTATTTTTCAGAGCTTGTTTTTAATCCGAATATAACATATTTATATGTTTTTGGAATCAGCAAATGATGGAAAATAAGATAAACGTAAATTTGAATCGTTTTATAAATTTTTATTTTTTTTTACAATTTTCCGATTTTTAATGACCAAAGTCATTAATTAATTTTTAAGCCACCAAGCTGAAATGCAATACCGAAGTCCGGGCTTCGTCGAAGATTACTTGACCAAAATTTCAACCAATTTGGTTGAAAAATGAGGGCGTGACAGTGCCGCCTCAACTTTCACAAAAAGCCGGATATGACGTCATCAAAGACATTTATCAAAAAAATGAAAAAAACGTTCGGGGATTTCATACCCAGGAACTCTCATGTCAAATTTCATAAAGATCGGTCCAGTAGTTTAGTCTGAATCGCTCTACACACACACACACACACACACACACACACACGCACATACACCACGACCCTCGTTTCGATTCCCCCTCGATGTTAAAATATTTAGTCAAAACTTGACTAAATATAAAAAAGAACATAATAACCACTCTGTCACAAAGCTAAGTGACGTTTTGTCATTTTGTTGCAGTGTTAAAGTCTGTGAAAAGAGAGAGAGTTGCAGAAACAGAGCAGATTTCATCTGGTTTTGGTTTATCCGATACTCCAAAAGACTGAATTTACCTGATTTGACGGATTTGCATCGTACCTGATAAGCTGACATTGGTCTTTGTTTTCTTTTCCAGTGCCTATAGGGGAGGTTGTTGCCAGAGAGAACACAGCTACTGTGCCTGCAGTGCAGACAGTGAAAGGACAAGCTGCAGTCAGCAGTCACAGTGATACCTGTCTGAAGCAAGAGATACAGACACCAGAAACGCAGACTGCAGTCAACACTCACAGTGATACCTGTCTGAAGCAAGAGATACAGACACCAGAAATGCAGACTGCAGTCATCACTCACAATGATACCTGTCGAAACCAAAAGATACAGTCACAAGAAACACAGAAACACTTAAAGAAGAAAACACATCCATGTACAGAGTGTAATGCTATGTTTCAACAGTCTAGTCATTTGAAGCAACACATGTTGACACATACAGGAGAGAAAAAACATGCATGTTCAAAGTGCGATGCTAGGTTTACACTGTCTGGTAATTTGACGCGGCACATGTTGACACATACAGGTGAGAGGAAACATGCCTGTAGAGAATGCTATGCAAGGTTTTTAGAATCTGGTCATTTGAAGCGACACATGTTGACACATACAGGAGAGAAAAAACATACATGTACAGAGTGTGTTGCAAGGTTTGCGCAGTCTTGTTCTTTGAAGCAACACATGTTGACTCATACAGAAGAGACAAAATATTCCTGTAAAGAGTGTGATGCTAGGTTTACACGTCCTGATTCTTTGAAGAACCACATGTTGATACATACTGGAGAGAAAAAACATGCCTGTAAAGTGTGTGATGCTAGGTTTGCACGATCTTCCAATTTGAAGCGACACATATTGTCCCATATAGGGGCAAGATTGCATGCATGTAAAGTATGTGATGCAAGGTTTGTACAGTCTGCCTACTTGAAGCAGCACATGTTGACACACACAGGAGAGAAAAAACATGCATGTACAGAGTGTGATGCTCGATTTGCACTGCCTGGTACTTTGAAGCAACACATGTTTACACACACACGTGAAAAAAAACATGCATGCTCCGAGTGCAATGCTAAGTTTGCATGGTCTTCTAATTTGAAGAAACACATGTTAACACATACTGGAAAGAGAAAACATGTATGTACAGAGTGTGATGATAGGTTTACACAGTCTTCTAATTTGAAGAAACATGTGTTGACACACACCGGAGAGAAAAAACATGCATGCTCAGAATGTAATGCTAGGTTTGCAGGGTCTTTCAATTTGAAGCAGCACATGTTGACACATACTGGAGAGAAAAAGCATGCATGTATTGAGTGTGATGCTAGGTTTACACAGTCTGGTAATTTGAAGCGGCACATGTTGACACATGCAGGAGAAGAAAGCATGCATGTTCAGAGCGTGATGCTAAGTACAGGCAGTCCTTTTGATTGAAGCAGCACATGTTGAAACAGCACATGTTAAAACATACACCCCCGCAGGTTAGGGGGAAGAATTTACCCGATGCTCCCCAGCATGTCGTAAGAGGCGACTAACGGATTCTGTTTCTCCTTTTACCCTTGTTAAGTGTTTCTTGTATAGAATATAGTCAATGTTTGTAAAGATTTTAGTCAAGCAGTATGTAAGAAATCCATCGCGATATAACCTTGAATGGTTGAAAACGACGTTAAACACCAAATAAAGAAAGAAAGTATGTAAGAAATGTTAAGTCCTTTGTACTGGAAACTTGCATTCTCCCAGTAAGGTCATATATTGTACTACGTTGCAAGCCCTTGGAGCAATTTTTTTATTAGTGCTTTTGTGAACAAGAAACAATTAACAAGTGGCTCTATCCCATCCACCCCCCCGTCGCGATATAACCTTGAACGGTTGAAAACGACGTTAAACACCAAATAAAGAAAGTTAAAACATACAGGAGAGAGAAAACATGCATGTTCATAGAGTGATGCTATGTTTACACACTCTTTGTATTTGAAGTGACTTATGTCAACCGTCTGGGGGTACCAGCAAGACGCAAAGATCTAGCTGTTCCTTGGTGGTTTTTTTAGTTGCTGTATTCACATGCACACACATTTATAAACACATACAGGGTTTAGATTTGTGGGGTGACACCAAATAAAGAAAGAAAGTTTTTGATTTCAATGCGACTCGCTGTAAGCTTATCTGCAACTGCACGTTATTGTGTACCTCTGAATCTAAAACGCAACAAACGGCTGCGAACTAGAGCGGTGGCGGTTGACGGTACAGAGGAACTGGCGCTACGCACAACCGTCGTCTGCTACGAGAAAGACGTTTTGCGTGACACGTTTCCGGGCTTTTTATTTTTTCAAACTTTCAAAACTTCGAATTGTACTGATCTTGTCTTGATGAAAAAAGAATTCTTTTATGATTTAAGAATGTTTATGTAACAAGCTGTCAATTTTTTTATTTAGATTTTAAAAGTTAGGTCTAGCACCAAAACAAAACAAAACAAAACAAGCCTGATTGTCTGTTTTCATAGTAAACGAAAATAAATTCTTTGAAAATGTCTCACTCTCGACAGAAAGCAGCCAGGATGTTCCCGTTTGGTGAGCGTTCAAATAGAAGTATGCTTGCATTGTGTGTAGAGGCTCGGGGAGCTCAGTGATGGTTTACGGGAGACTTGCTGTGCCTTTAACTTCCCCATTCAACATTCTTAACTAATGTGAGTCATGGCTTGTTTTTAAAATGGTGAAACAACACAAGCAAAGGCACCAAAAATGATACCATCTGCAGGCATGGGAATTGTCCGCTGAACGTCGGATTTCCGCCGATTTTTTTTTTGTTTGTTCCGCCAAAAAAGCAAAAGTGTCCGCCGAAAAAATAAAGGGGGGAGGCACACAAAAAAAGCACCGGTTACTTTGGCCTTTGCGCAAAAGCCCGCGAAAACTTTCCGTACTTTGTTCACGCACTGCTATCGCCCGCCTCAGTTACTTGAACTTTTATGTTTGAAAGTAAACCAGATTGCACAGATTGTGTTACATGTTACATTTTCCTGTTTGTCTCAACAGATCAATTTTTTTACAAATTTAAACCATATGTAATACATGTAAATATTTTTTTTCTTCAATAAAGCTAAAATTGGTACTAAAAACTCTGATTCTAACAACAGAATTTAATGGCAAACTTGGAGCTCAGATGACACCAGATTGCACCATCTGGGTTCTTTGGAGAATTTTTTTCCGGGGGGGCATGCCCCCGGAACCCCCTAGTAAGGCTAGGCGATTCGCGCCGTCGACTTCACGCTTCGCGTCTTCAGTTATAAATTTTCAGCCTTTTTTACAATTTTCAATTCCCATGCCTGCATCTGCTCAGTGCTGTAAATACACAAATCGTTGAAGTATGAAAATGAGTAATAAATAATGCCGCGTGCAGGCTCTTTTTTGGTGGTCATTTGTGTTATGTATGTGTGCGTGTGTGTGTGTATGTGTGTGTGTGTGTGTGTGTGTTGTGCTTGTGAATTCTTTGCCAGTTTCCTTACCCTTCCTGTTTTGTTTTGTTTCAGTATTTCATTGTCAGTGCATCATGTGAGTTCTGCTTTAGTCTTTCTTTCTTTGTCATCTCTGTTATTTTGTTGTTGTTTTTGTTTTGTTTTGTTCGGTCATCCTCTTCTCCTTTTATGTTTGATCATATCTTCATTCATTCCTTAATCCTGGTGGAGCCGGTGAGGCATATCGCACATACCACTGATCATGACCAAAATGTCTCTGCCTTCCCCAACGGCGATTTTTTGGGCCTTTTTCCTGTATTTACCAGTTTTGGTTCCCCAAATACTTCACTGTCACTGTCGGCTACTCACAACCATGCTCTGAATGCAACCCCTTTCCCCTTTCCTACCTTTTTTTCAACACTGATTTAATGTCTGGCAAGGAAGTACATGACAGGCAACATCAGTGATGACACTCGCGGAATTCAATGACCTTTTAATCGTTCCAACTACAAGAAGATGAGACAGTACTACTATATGCCCTCTTTGTGTCTTGTTTTTACATTTAGTCAAATTTTGACTAAATGTTTTAACATAGAGGGCCTGGGGGAATCGAGACGAGGGTCGTGGTGTATGTGTGTGTGTGTGTAGAGCGATTCAGAGTAAACTACTGGACCGATCTGTATGAAATTTTTCATGAGAGTTCTTGGGTATTTTTTTCATTTTTTCGATAAATGTCTTTGATGACGAAGGCCGGACTTTGGTATTGCAATTTAGCTTGGAGGCTTAAAAATTAATTAATGACTTTGGTCATTAAAAATCTGAAAATTGTAATTAAAATTATTTTTTATAAAACGATCCAAAATTACGTTTATCGTATTCTTCATCATTTTCTGATTCCAAAAACATATAATTATGTCATATTCGGATTAAAAACAAGCTCTGAAAATTAAAAATATAAAAATTATGATTAAAATTAAATTTCGGAAATCGATTTAAAAACAATTTCATCTTATTCCTTGTCCGTTCCTGATTCCAAAAACATATAGATATGATATGTTTGGATTAAAAACACGTTCAGAGAGTTAAAAAGAATAGAGATATAGAAAAGCGGGCTATCGTCCTCAGCGCAACCGCTACCGCGCTTTTCTGGATTGTTAATTTCACTGCCTTTGCCACGAGCGGTGGACAGACGATGCTACGAGTGTACGGTCTTGCGGAAAAAATGCAATGCGTTCAGTTTCATTCTGCGAGTTCGACTGAGCTTGACTAAATGCTGTATTTTCGCCTTACACGACTTGTTTCTTCTTCTTTCTCCATTCTCCCACTGAGTAAAATGTATTGGCATGATTAAAGGACATAACCAAATGGTGGACTGTTGACAGAGGTACTTTGAGACACTGTATTTGCATTTTATATGTGAACGTATTACTGCTGAGACAGAGCCACCCAGCTCAAATAAGATTTTCTTCAGGCGCCTGTGCACAGCAAAAAGGGCTGAACTCTGATGCTCAGATATAGAGAATACAGTCCCGTGGATCTTGCTCATTGACATTATGTGGTGGACTGGACTCGAAGCGATCCAGGTAAGTCCGTTTGGGACATTTCTTTGTTTTTAACCAAATCTCTGCATGACTGTGATTAGTATCTGGTATCGAGATCGATGTGCATGCTTTGGGACCGCATACTTTCGTTCGACCTCAGTGTGTTTTAATATGCAAACCCTTAACCCACGAGTAGTTACGGGGCTTCATTTAAATAAACAAGCAAGACAACTATGTGTGGGTAAATAAATTTAATAGAAAATTGTTTACCATAATCGTTTAAGGAAAGAATAACATTACTTTGTGGGCGGCATCAATCAAAACGCCCATGTCATTCCGGATCATTGACGGCCCGGACCCGGACGTGACATAAACCAATCCTCCATGTTACGACCCCTCCATGTAACGACCGAATTTCGGTTACATTTTCAAAGTCGTTAGACAGAGGTACCACTTTACACTTATTTAAAGAAGAGACGCATGTCAGTTTTTTGCAAATGAAGGAAATTCATGGTGCAATTTAGTAGATTTCACCCCAAAATGTTATTTCTTCGAACACGTGCACCGAGTGGAAAGGGATTTTACTTTTAGGATGAAGCAAATCGGACCGCCAAAAACTGCTTGAAAACTTCTTGCCTTCGACTATGTCCCATCGGAAATTTGTTGAGGGGGACAAATAATTTTTTTAATTTTTTATCTCAGGCTAGCTGCACCATGCTTTATTGTCAGAGTATAGATCACGTACACTTTGTTGCTGCACTTGTTTGGGCGTGGCTATAAGCATAGTGACATGAATTTGATTGGTCAGTATTTTTAGGCAAAGCACATGTTCTCAGCAAACAGAAAACAAAATATTGGAAGCGTGAGTCACGCTACCCAAAAATAAAATCTTTTTTTACATATATTTTTTTTCTATAACTTTTTTCCCCATGGTTCATTCATCATTTGACATAATTTTGTATTGAAATCTAACCATAAGATTATTGAAAAAAAGCAAAAATGTAGACGACCACCTTTAATAACCGAACAAATATATGCTTTGTGAGCATTACAGGAAAACACAGCTATATATCCCTGAATCAGACGAGCTGTCAGAGACACCTAAGGACAAGGAAGATAAAGATAAGAATAACATAATTATACAGGTGTCTCACAGCCACTGAACTTGCTCGGTGCTCAAGGCGCACACATTCAGGGCTGCAGTGACAGGGAGAGCTACTTCCTCACCTAACCACACATGGCAGGGATGGCCAAATTTCGCCCTATCGCCAGGGGCGTGTAATAAATCTGTTGGGCTAGTAGAAACCGCCAGGAAACTCGCCCGGCTGGCCAGTGAAAGTTCTGGTCCAATGCTACACTTTTGGTTGTAATATCGAGTTTCAAAGTCATATAAACACTGCAGATGCAGCAACTGTGGTACGTACTGGGCCAGCGACATTTCTGGCAGGCTAGTAACTTTCTTGAAGTTACTCGCCCGGTTGGCAAGTTAAAATGTTGAGATTAATTTTGGCAATGCCCTGCATGGTAAACCTGGGCCTGGCTGGGTGTCTCCCACAAGCCTTGCGGCAATTCTGTTTTTGTTTAAGGATACAGTCAGAATAAATACTGAACATCTCTTCACCTAGTATTCTGTAAATGCTGAACATTTCTTTTTTACTTGCAGCAGTGTTTCTTTATAGCGACGCGACGGCGGCACAATGGTTGCGGCGAGGTGGTGCCAGCGGCAAAACCGATCACAACAGTAGTAACAAAGAACGTGTGTTTCCATATGCGTGACCCAACGGCGGTGCGGCGGTAACGTGCCGCGCGACTGGCGTCAAGATTTCGTGTCTGCTCGAAGGAGCGAAAAAAATGGCTGCCGCGCATTATTTGCGTCTAAAGTGGGCGTGGTCTAAGTCTTTCCAAATATTCGAAAAAAAACCACAACCAGGTTTATAGTCTATTATGACTGGGTTTTTTTTAGTATTCCCTGAGCTGCACCTAGTCAAGCAAGAATTTCTTCAACGGTTGTTAAAGCACCGGGCAGTTCGGTCTGCTTTTTGAGCATTTTGTTGAAATAAAAGAGTGTTTTTTTTCTTTTCAATTTTCTAACCAACAAAGGTAGCTTTAAATATAGTTTCTCTGATTACAGCATGGTTGTGTGAGTTTTTGACCGATTTATAAGAAGAAGTCGAGCCAAAAAATTAAAGAACAAAAATCCGCCTGCCGCGCCGCGCCGCTTTCAATGAAAATTCTCATGGAGAAATTCGCTAGCGGCATCGCGTGTTTGGCGCCGTCATGCCAATGCCGCGTCACTATATGGAAACATAGCTTTGCAGTTCAATAAATTTGTATGAATGTTTAAATATTGTGTTTAATATTGTATATAAGTGCTACTTAACGGGTTGACATGAGGTTATTTATGGGTCAAAATGTCAAAGTTATGTTAGAAGACATCCCATGTTTCAAAGCTGAAGGTCATTTGTTGCCTTGGGTCATAACAATGTGTCAGATAAACAAAAAGAATGTGTAAAAGACAATAGACTGACCTGTGAACAATACTACAGTTAATATATATGTACAGCACCAACTTTATGGAGGTCTTGGGTTTTTTTCAGTGCAATTCAGGGAGGTTGTTTCCACGAAGAACATATAATCTACTGTGCCTGCAGTGCAGACATTGGAAGAACAAGCTGCAGGCGGCACTCATAGTACCTGGCTGAAACAAGAGATACAGACACCAGATATACATGGTGTAGTGAACACTCAGTGATATCCGGCTGAAACAAGAGATAAAGACACCAGAAACACAAGCTGCAGTTAATAGTGGCAGTGACATGTGTCTGAAACAAAGTGTTGTAGTCAATGCTCATGGTGATATGTGGCTAAAACAAGAGATACAGACACAAGAAACACATACTGCAGTCAGCACTCACAGTGATACCTGGCTGAAACAAGAGATACAGACACCAGAAACACAAGCTGCAGTTAATACTGGCAGTGACATGTGTCTAAAACAAAGTGTTGTAGTCAATGCTCATGGTGATATGTGGCTAAAACAAGAGATACAGACACCACAAACACAACCTGCAGTCAGCACTTGCAGTGATGTATACCTGGCTAAAACAAGAGATACAGACACCAGAATCACAGACCACAAACAACACAGGGTCGGTCTATTTGAAGGATTCTCTGTTGATTTATACTGGGGAGAAAAAACATGCATGTACAGATCGAGTGTGATGCTAGGTTCAAAACGTCTGGCAATTTGAAGAAACACATGTTGACACATACAGGAGAGAGAAGATATGCATGTCGTAAGTGTGATGCTAGATTTAAACTGTCTGGCCATTTGAAGGATCACATGCTGACACATACAGGAGAACGAAGACATAGATGTACAGAGTGTGATAAGAGGTTTACACAGTCTAGTGATTTGAAGCAACACATGTTGACTCATACAGGAGAGAAAAATCATGCGTGTACAAAGTGTGATGCTAGGTTCAGAAAGTCTGGCAATTTGAAGCAACACATGTTAACACATACAGGCGAGAAAAAGCATGCATGTACAGAGTGTGGTGCTAGCTTTACATTTATTGGTTCTTTGAGGCATCACATGTTGACACATTCAAGAGAGAAAAAACATGTTTGTTCAGAATGTAATGCTGGATTTACTGTCGCTAGTTCTTTGGTGCATCACATGTTGACACATACTGGAGAGAAAAAACATGTCTGTAGAGAGTGTGATGCTAGGTTTACGCAGTCTAGTGATTTGAAGCGACACATTTTGACACATACAGGAGAGAAAAAACATGTCTGTAGAGAGTGTGATGCTAGGTTTACGCAGTCTAGTGATTTGAAGCGACACATTTTGACACATACAGGAGAGAAAAAACATGTATGTAAGGAGTGTGATGCTAGGTTCTTGTTGACAGGTCATTTGAAGCGACACATGTTGACACATTCAAGAGAGAAAAAAACATGCTTGTTGAGAGCGTGATGCTAGGTTTGCACAGTCTGGTTATTTGAAGAAGCACATGTTGACACATAGGAATAAGAGAATACACACAGGCATAGAGTTAGATTCATAAAATGTTCCATAAAGTGCTCTGAAGCTAGACAACTAAAGGGGGCAGTTCCAAAAACAAAGAGACTGCCAACGTTCCAAATTCAGAATAACAAAAAAAGAAAGGTAAGTTGTTGGAACGTTTGTTATTGACAAAACAATACGTTACGATCATAAATATATCGAACCAACAGTCTTTTAATGCACAGACAATAATTAGTCACAAAAATGTATTCATTCGCTTGGCTTCCTGGCAAGCGGTCGAAGATTCCATCAAGATAAGTTTTTGTGAATTGTTTGTGCACTTAAAAGATCGTTGGGTCGATGTATTTGTGATTGTAACCTATTGTTTTGTCAATAATAAAGGGGACAGTGGTACCTAGCCAGGGAACATTTTAATATAATTATAATTGTTGATTTACAAGAACTTCAAATTCGTTTGCAAACCTGAAACATGTAGCATTTTGAAAAAAATAATCAGTTTTCTGGCCAAATTGGTAATTAGGCTATTATAAAAAAATAAAGAAGGCACCAAACATTTTATCTTCTGCTGCCAAGAAAAGCATATAATATCACTGAAGTATGAACACATTAATAAGCAATAAACAATAAATACGTGTATTTCTATTTGTGCTTGTCTGCACTTATGTGTGGTCAGGTGTGTTCCATGTGTGTATTGTGGGTACATGTGTGTGTGTGTTTGTGTGTGTGTTGTATGTATGAATTCTTTGTTTTCTTTCTCTTCCTGTTTTGCTTTGTGTCAGTTTTAGTCATTGCTCATCTAAGGTTGGTTTTTTTAAGTCTTTTTTTGCCTTCTCATCCTTTTTTCATTTAGTCAAGTTTTGACTAAATGTTTTAACATAGAGGGGGAATCGAGACGAGGGTCGTGGTGTATGTGTGTCTGTCTGTCTGTGTGTCTGTGTGTGTGTGTAGAGCGATTCAGAGTAAACTACTGGACCGATCTTTATGAAATTTTACATGAGAATTCCTGGGTATGATATCCCCAGACGTTTTTTTTCATTTTTTGGATAAATGTCTGATGACGCGGCACTGTCACACCCTCATTTTTCAATCAAATTGATTGAAATTTGTGTAAAGCAATCTTCGACAAAGGCCGGACTTCGGTATTGCATTTCAGCTTGGTGGCTTAAAAATTAATTGATGACTTTTGTCATTAAAAATCTGAAAATTGTAATAATTTTTTTTTATATAAAACGATCCAAATTTACGTTCATCTTATTCTACATCATTTCCTGATTCCAAAAACATATAAATATGTTATATTTAGATTAAAAACAATCTCTGAAAATTAAAAATATAAAAATTATGATCAAAATTAAATTTCCGAAATCGATTTAAAAACAATTTCATCTTATTCCTTGTCGGTTCCTGATTCCAAAAACATATAGATATGATATGTTTGGATTAAAACACGCTCAGAAAGTTAAAACGAAGAGAGGCACAGAAAAGCGTGCTATGCATCACAGCGAAACCACTATCGGCGCGCTAAACAGGCTCGTCAGTTTCACTCCGTTTTGCACAAGCGGCGGACTACGGTCATTGTGAAAAAATGCAGTGCAATGCGTTCAGTTTCATTCTGTGAGTTCCACAGCTTGACTAAATGTAGTAATTTCGCCTTACGCGACTTGGTTGTTTTGTTCAGTCACTCTCTTTTCTTTTTATGTTTTATGTATTCATTGTTTTATCAATTCTGGTGAAGCCGGTGAGGCAATTAATGCACATAAAACTGACCATCACTAGAGGATCTCTTCCTTACCCTCCCATGCACATTTTTGTGTGCATCTTACAGGTCTGCATTTACCAGTTTTCCCAAGTACTTCAGTGTCTCTACATGCTAGGCACAACCGCTGAATAGAGTCACCTACCCCCCCCCCCCCCCACCCCCCCTCCCCACTTTGATCCAACGCTCAGTCTCTGGGTGGGGTGTACATGACATTCAACATCAATGAGAACACTGGTGGAATAATAAATAATAATAATAATTTACTTTTCTATTGCGCAAGTCCCATCAATTGGCTCTGCGCAGGCGCTTCACAAATTCACTCTAAATTAAACTAGCACAAATTAAACGAGCATACAAAGCATACATATAACTGAGATAAAACAACAAAAACCGAAGCACTAAGCAATCTGGGCTTACATTGGAATTCATCGACCATTTGATTGGTGTTTTCGTGTCCTTTGTTATTTTTTCCTCATTCCCCCACTCTGTAAACTTTATTCACATGTTTAATGGACATAACTGGATGGTGGACTGCATGCTGACAAGAGTTAATTTGAGACACCGTTCTTGAATTTATTATTGCTAAAACTAGAGCCAGCCAGAGATCTACTTCATGCGCCTGTGCACAGGGTAAGGGGCTGAACTCTGGTACTGTTGAAGGATACAGTCCCCTGGATCTTGCTTTCAACTTCATTGACAAATGGCGGACTGCACTCGAAGCGATCCAGGTAATGGTCTATTTTAAAGGACGAGGAGTAAATAATCACGATTTCTTTCGTGAACATGAGCGACTTTTTCCCCCCTTCAAAACCTGCTCAGTTAGGGATACAGTTAGTACTGTTACGGGTTGACCTATATGGGTCAATGGGCCCACAGCCTGTATACAGTGAAACCCGGCTATATTGAAGTGGGCTATATTGAAATCCCGGCTATATTGAAGAATTTGTCAGGTCCCGGCTGAAGCTCTTCTTTTTCTTTGTTAAAAAATGTTGGCTACATTGAAGTCGGCTATATTGAAATCCCGGCTATATTGAAACAAAAATTCAGCCCACGGGACGTTTTTACCTGGCTATATTAAATATTTTCTCCAAAGATTTGTTGAATTTTTTATTTTTAAGAACAATGATTGCGCGGGCGCCGAATGATATGACATGTCTCTGTCAGCGCAATCAGTTGAGGAAGGGGAGGTTAAACAAGTTACCCCCACTGTTCATCACTGACTGACTGACTGTTAGGTTTTAACGTCCTCTTAGACCAACTGGTCTATATTGGGACAGGTATTGGTAATATGCTGAAGATTGGGTTTGTCTCGTCAAAGTATCGAAATACGATCATGATAATCAGAGACGAGAGATGATGCATGCGTGTCTTTGTGTTTTCCAAGCCCTGAGACTTTTGCTGTGAACTTGGGATCTTTTTCGTGCGCATGTGTGCACACGGGGGTGTTCGGACACCGAAGAGAGTCATCACTGTGTCGTATGATTAATGTGTCGTGTTGTGTGATGTGTGCAGAGTAGTGAGGGGGGGGGGGGGAGAAGAGAAGGTTCAAAAGTTACTCCCGCTTCTCTTGACTGTGTTGTAGGATCGATGTGTTGTTGTGTGATGTGTGCAGAGTAGTGAGGGGGGGGGGGGGGGGGAGAAGAGAAGGTTCAAAAGTTACTCCCGCTTCTCTTGACTGTGTTGTAGGATCGATGTGTTGTTGTGTGATGTGTGCAGAGTAGTGAGGGGGGGGGGGGGGGGGGGGAGAAGAGAAGGTTCAAAAGTTACTCCCGCTTCTCTTGACTGTGTTGTAGGATCGATGTGTTGTTGTGTGATGTGTGCAGAGTAGTGAGGGGGGGGGGGGGGGGGGGGGGAGAAGAGAAGGTTCAAAAGTTACTCCCGCTTCTCTTGACTGTGTTGTAGGATCGATGTGTTGTGTGTGATGTGTGCAGAGTAGTGAGGGGGGGGGGGGGGAGAAGAGAAGGTTCAAAAGTTACTCCCGCTTCTCTTGACTGTGTTGTAGGATCGATGTGTTGTTGTGTGATGTGTGCAGAGTAGTGAGGGGGGGGGGGGGGGGGGAGAAGAGAAGGTTCAAAAGTTACTCCCGCTTCTCTTGACTGTGTTGTAGGATCGATGTGTTGTTGTGTGATGTGTGCAGAGTAGTGAGGGGGGGGGGGGGGGGGAGAAGAGAAGGTTCAAAAGTTACTCCCGCTTCTCTTGACTGTGTTGTAGGATCGATGTGTTGTGTGATGTGTGCAGAGTAGTGAGGGGGGGGGGGGGGGAGAAGAGAAGGTTCAAAAGTTACTCCCGCTTCTCTTGACTGTGTTGTAGGATCGATGTGTTGTTGTGTGATGTGTGCAGAGTAGTGAGGGGGGGGGGGGGGGAGAAGAGAAGGTTCAAAAGTTACTCCCGCTTCTCTTGACTGTGTTGTAGGATCGATGTGTTGTTGTGTGATGTGTGCAGAGTAGTGAGGGGGGGGGGGGGGGGGGGGAGAAGAGAAGGTTCAAAAGTTACTCCCGCTTCTCTTGACTGTGTTGTAGGATCGATGTGTTGTGTTGTGTTGTGTGATGTGTGCAGAGTAGTGGGGGGGGGGGGGGAGAAGAGAAGGTTCAAAAGTTACTCCCGCTTCTCTTTACTGTGTTGTATGATCGATGTGTTGTGTGATGTGTGGAAATTGGGGAGGGGGGGGGGAGAAGAGGAGGTTAAACAAGCTATCCCTGATGCTTATCACTGTGTCGTAGGATTGATCAGTTGTGTATTGTGATGTGTGCAGAGTGGGGAGGGGGGGGGGGGGAGAAGAGGAAGTACTTAAATACCCCAACTGTTCCTTACTGTGTCGTATGATTTGTTTGTTGTGATGTGTGCAGAATGGGAGGGGAAAAAAGGAGGTACTTAATGTATCCTCACAGCTGATCACTGTGTCGTATTTCTTTATTTGGTGTTTAACGTCGTTTTCAACCATGAAGGTTATATCGCGACGGAGGTACACAAGTTACTCCCGCTGTTTATAAATAAATCGTATGATTGATGTGAACAGCGCAGGAAACTTAATTACATCCTCCTGTCTCCCCTCCCCCCCCTTTCTTTTACAGCACTGCGAGTTTGGGGGAGGGGGTAAGAAGAGACGCTACCCCTGCTGCTCATTACTGTGTCGTATGATTGATGTGTCGTATGTTTGATGATGTGAGCAGGGTGGGAGGGGGGGGTGAGTGGATGAACAGGAGGTTAAACAAGTTACCCCGCTGTTCAATACTGTGTCGTATGATTAATCTGTTGTGTATTGTGATGTGTGCAGAGGGGGGGGGGGGTGGAAGAAAAGCAGGTTACACAAGTTACCCCCGCTGTTCAATACTGTGTCGTATGATTAATCTGTTGTGTATTGTGATGTGTGCAGAGGGGGGGGGGGGGGTGGAAGAAAAGCAGGCTACACAAGTTACCCCCGCTGTTCAATACTGTGTCGTATGATTAGTGTGTTGTGCTGTCTGATGTGTGCAGACTGTGTGGTGGGGGGGAGGGGGGAGGAGGTTTCTTAAGTTACCCCCACTGCTCTTTACTGTGTTGTAGGATCGATGTGTTGTGTTGTGTGATGTGTGCAGAGTTTGTGGGAGGGAGTAAGATGAGGAGGTTAAACAAGCTACCCCTGCTGCTCAACACTGTGTCGTATGATTGATCTGTTGTGTATTGTGATGTGTGCAAAGTGGGGGGGGGGGGGGGAGGGGTTGGAAGAAGAGCAGGTTACACAAGTTACCCCCGCTGTTCATCACTGAGTCGTATGATTGATGTAAACAGCGCTGGTAACTTGTGTACATCCTCCCCCCCCCCCCCCCCTCTCCTTTTTAGCACTGCGTATCGGACCTGCACATCTAATTAGGGATTTTGCTTGTTCGTTTGTTTGTTTGTCTGTTTATTTTTGTGTGACAAATGCTTCATTTGGCGTCGGTCTGATACTGTGAATGGCTCTGTGTGTTTGTGTGTGTAAGGGACCGGGGGGGGGGGGGGGGGGGCGTGCGTGTGTGTGAGTGTGTGTCCGTGTGTGTGTGTGCAGAAAAAAGCAAGGAGGCTCGAAGAACAACAGCCAACAGGTGAAAGATTAATGGGAATATATCTCACATCAAACGCAATGTGTGGACACGGAAATAAGAACGTATAGTGAAAAAAGTTTGGTTATATTGAATTTTTGAAGGAACAAGGAGGGAAATTCAATATAACCGAGAATTGCCTATATTGAAGTTCCGGCTATATTGAAGGTCTTCCCGGGTCCCGTGCCACTTCAATATAGCCGGGTTTCACTGTAGTTGGTCTCTGTCAGTCTTCTTCTTCTTAGTGATAGGTAGCCAACATCAGCATGGTGATGAATCTGCTACGCTTGGGTGATGGTGGTTCCGGTCTATTGCTTGGTCAGGGGTGAAGTTCAGGGGGGGGGGGAGGTTGGGGGTAAGGGGGGGGGGATGATGGGTCAGTGGAGAGTTGCCAGCCTGGCCTGAAACTTGAAAGGATGCCAGGGATGGCGCTGTGGCAGTTTCTACAGGCAGGCGGTTCCACTCTGGAATGGTGCGCGGGAAGAATGTTTTCTGCCTGTAGGCTGTCCTAGAGTGGGGGATTTCGTAGGATAGAGGGTGGATCTGCCTGGTCGTGCACTTGGGTGGGCTTGGCTTTGGTGCGTGGTTGCTCTTCACTGCGACAAGGTCGTGGTGGACTTTGTAGAAGGTTGTTAGTCTCGCTCGCCTCCGTCTGCTCTCAAGCGTAGGCCACTCTTACTCTTAGTGTTAGTGTGTATTTGAGTTTTGACTATTTCTAGTCTTCTTCAAATACGATTAGGGAGGAACTGAGACCAGCCGATCAGCATGCAAGCATTGTGTCAGAAATAGGAGCACTTGTACATTTATTATACGAGAAAAAGCAAGGGTATTCATTCACTCTAATATTTCCCAAATCATCCATTTTAATATCCAAAACAAAATCTGATTTGTTAACACGAAGGTGATTACATGTATTACAGCTATAATATCGCTGAATCAGACTCTGTCAGAGACACCTCTCCAAAATACACAGGTGTCTAGCAGTAGCAGCCACTGGGGAGCATGTCTATGTTCCCCCAGGTCTATGTTCCCCCAGGTCTATGTTCCTCCAGTCATACCATGTGTCATGTCATGCCATATGTCATATATGTCAGGTCATGTGTCATGCCATATGTCATTTCACATGTCATGCCACACGTGTCTTCAATCCGCTCAGTTTCCGGGGGGTGACAGTGTTGTTCAGCCCGTAAAACTCGGATGTTGTTTTCCACACCGTCCGCCAATTCGACAATATTGGTAGTCAACTTTGCTCTACAATTCTTGTTCGAGACAACTCAATAATGAAATGCTGTGCAGGTATTCTGTGAGTGTGTGCTCACCAACTGAGACCTCATTTATGTCAATGACCCATACTCAGTGCTTCATTTTGCCGGGGCGCCCGCGCCATTCACGCGTCATTTTTCAAAATGACGCACGGCGGAGCCGAGCTATGCGCCCGTTGGGCGCACATTTAAATTTTTTTTTTTTTCATTTACGTCGCCGATTTCTCCACGCTAGCGATCGGAGGTCGCCGACATGAGATTAAACAAGTGAGTCACTGAATCACAAGTGTGTCAGTGAATTTGATTCATTGGCTTTGCAGAGAGGAATCAATCAGAAAGCGTCTTTCATTTCCGCTTGTGTTTCAAAAACTGAGCATGACGTCACGTTGATCTAACGAACAACTTCGCCATGCCACCTCCTCCTGTGAAGACATTTGGCATTTGACCTAAATGCCAAATATTTCACAGACCAAACTCACTTTCAAGCTTCCTGTAGCTGTCAGTGAGTCTGACGAAAGTAAATATTTTCTGTTTTTACTGAACCCGTGGGAGAAGGGGAAAATGGGTGAGGGTGTGCAGTGCACATGGGTTTGACATCACATCTTTTCTGTTTGTCTTCCGATTTAATTGGAGACAGATTCTCCGACTTTTGAGATTACTCAAATTTACTGTTGCTGCTGTTTGGAGTGACTTTCTCAGTCTCTTATACACCCCCCCCCCCCCCCCCCCCCCCCCCCCCCCCCCCCCCCCCCCCCCCCCCCCCCCCCCCCCCCCCCAAAAAAAAAAGTTTTTGTGTTGCTGCTCGATTATCTCCCGTATGGCGCGCTTTCAGTTTTATTGACCCCTTATTTTCAGTGGTCAGGGGTCATTTGACCCCTCATGCTCTAAAACAAAATGAAGCACTGCATACTTTCCAGCTGAGACCAGCTGCCTGACCCAGTTGACAGACACTGACCTTCTTACGCGAGGTCAATGACCAAATTTTACCTATGAGACAGTCTCCTTTGATGTCTGAGATGAAACTCTTCCTGTCCCAATTTAAAGACACTGACCTAAAGGAAAACCTGTGAACATGCCCCTAATGGCTTTGCAGTGAGGGTGTCAAGCTTGAATTTCTTCCCTGCCTGGCGATCTAAAAAAATATTGCTATTTCATATGTTACGTGGATTTCCATTGGTCAATTGGGCAAAAGTGATATCGATGACATTTCCGTCGATATCAGTTTTGATATTGACGACCTCTTTATTGCTTCCCCACTTCAAAAACAAAAACACCTAAATTTAAAAACAAACAAATATATATGAAAATGTAATGATCCCAGAATTTAGTTGAGCAAGTGACTAAAGACTTTTTGAAAGAAAAGACATTTTTAAATACTGAAAAGTACAAGAAAAGAGTGAACAAAAAGAAATAATAATCAGAGGGAGGGATATGGAACAGCCAAAACTGAGACAAATACTTTTGTAATTTCTTTACAGTAAATACAAAATGTCCAGAGAGTTAGCAATATATCTAACATTGACTGACTGTGTGATGATATCTTTTGCTATTGGTCTGTTTCGACAGTGATATCAAAATCGAGACCGGAGGTCGAGATTTTGATATCACTGTCTCAACAGACCATAGCAGAAGATATCATCCCGTCGCGATATAACCCTTCGTGGTTGAAAACGACGTTAAACACCAAATAAAGAAAGAAGATATCATCACACAGTCCATCAATATTGGGTACTGTCAGTACCCTACCACCCTCTGTTTTGTGTGGGTATATGTAGCACTAGCATCAACATAATTATATAGCTACCCATACCTCCTTCCCTCCCTCCCTCCCTCCCTCCCTCCCTGAAGGGTGTATGAAGGGCTTTGCCTCTGTAAAAGCATTGGTGCCTCAGTTACCCACATTTGATTTTTGTTATTTGCATTTTTATCAAGTTTATTCTCCATTTTTAGGATTACAATATTTGGATATACATTTTTAAATTATACATTAAGTCTCTTGTTTGTGACATACAAAGCAAAAAACTATGGTAGTTTATTGTGGTGTGGTTGCCATAGTCACCAAGGGTCATCGGAGAAGGTGTCAGTGGTGTATATAGTCTGGGAATAAAAAAAAGAATATGTAAAAGACGTCAGGCTGACCTGTGAACAATACTACAGTACAGGTAATAATATATGTACAGCACCAACTTTATGGATTGGTTTTGTTTTCTTTTTCAGTGCCAGTCATGGAGGTTATTTCCACCAAGAAGAAAGCTACCATGCCTGCAGTGCAGACATTGCAAGGACACGCTGCAGTCAACACTCACAGTGATACCTGGCCGAAACAAGAGATGCAGACACCAGAAATACAAGCTGAAGTCAGCACTCACAGTGATACCTGGCTGAAACAAGAGATACAGACTCAAGAAACACAAGCTGCAGTCAGCACTCACAGTGATACCTGGCTGAAACAAGAGATACAGACACCAGAAACACAAGATGTAGTAAACTGTCACAGTGATACCTGGCTGAAACAAAGTGTTGTTGTCAATGCGAACGGTGATATGTGGCTAAAACAAGAGATACAGGCACAGGAATCGCAGACCACAGTCAACACAGGGTCTGTTCATTTGAAATATCAAACATTGCCGCGTACAGGAGAGAGAAAGCATGTATGTACACAGTGTGATGCTAGGTTTACAAGGTCTAATCATTTGAAGCAACACATGTTGACACATACAGGAGAGAAAAAACATGCATGTACAAAGTGCAATGCTAGGTTCATGATGTCTGGTGGTTTGAAGCGACACATGTTGACACATACAGGAGAGAGAAAATATACCTGTACAGAGTGTGTTGCCAACTTTAAATGTACTAGTTCTTTGAGGCATCACATGTTGACACATACTGGAGAGAAAAAACATGCCTGTATAGAGTGTGATGCTAGGTTCAGGCGGTCTGGTACTTTGAAGCAACACATGTTGACACATACACCAGAGAAAGTACATGCATGTACAGAGTGTGATGCTAGGTTTAGAGCGTCTGATACTTTGAAACGACACATGTTAAAACATACAGGAGAGAAAAAACATGCCTGTGAAGAGTGTGATGCTAGGTTTACATTGACTAGTTCTTTGAGGCATCACATGTTGAAACATCCAGGAGAGAAAAAACATGCATGCACAGGGTGTGATGCTAGGTTTACACAGTCTCGTAATCTGAAGCAACACATGTTGACACATACTGGGGAGAAAAAACATGACTGTATAGAGTGTGATGCTAGGTTTACACGGTCTAATGATTTGAAGCGACACATGTTGTCACACACAGGTGAGAAAAAACATGCATGTACAGAGTGTAGTGCAAGGTTTACATTGACTAGTTCTTTGAGGCATCACATGTTGACACATCCAGGAGAGAAAAAACATGCTAGGTTTACACAGGCTGCTCATTTGAAGCAACACATGTTGACACATACTGGGGAAAAAAAACATGCCTGTATAGAGTGTGATGCTAGGTTTAAATGGTCCAATAAATTGAAGCGACACATGTTGACACACACAGGAGAGAGAAAACATGCATGCACAGAGTGTGATGCTAGGTTTACAGAGGCTCGTCATGTGAAGCAACACATGTTGACACATACACGAGAGAGAAAATACACCTGTTCAGAGTGTGATGCCAGCTTTATATGTACTAGTTCTTTGAGGCAACACATGTATATACATACTGGAGAGAAAAATCATTTATGTAACATGTGTGATGCTAGGTTCACACGATCTTGTGGTTTGAAGCGACACATGTTGACACATACAGGTGAGAAAAAACATGCATGCACAGAGTGTGATGCTAGGTTTACACAGTCTAGTAATTTGAAGCGACACATGATAGCACACACAGGAGAGAAAAAACATGTATGTTCCGAATGTAACGCAAGGTTTACAAGGTCTAATGATTTGAAGCGACACATGTTGACACACACAGGAGAGAAAAAACATGTCTGTGGAGAGTGTGACAAGAACTTTACAAAGTCTAGTGATTTGAAGCGACACATGTTGACACATACAGGAGAAAGAAAACATGCGTGCACAGAGTGTGATGCTAGTTTTACACAGTTTGCTCATTTAAAGCGACACATGTTGACACATTCAACTATTATCAAAGTTACCTCCCTTATTTCGTTAACATAGAAAGAGTTACTTCCCTTTGCTTCTAGAAATTGTTTGTACTGTCCGGTTAATTGTTTTCCTCCGCCATTTTTCCTTCTCTAAGGAGCAACAGACAGTCTCTAATATCACTGGCATTATGTGCTTGCAACAGGTGAACAGTATAGGCACTGAACTGGCCTTGCACTATCTATCTATCTATCTATATATATATACGACTAGTGTCTGTGTGTGTGTGTCCGCGATGCACGGCCAAAGTTCTCGATGGATCTCTTTCAAATTTGGTGGCCATATTCAGGTACACCCCGGACACAACCTGGTCGATGAGATATTTTAACACGTGCTCTCAGCGCGCAGCGCTGAACCGATTTTGGTTTTTCTCTGGATCCATTCCCAGTAACTCTTCCTTATCTTCTCCAGTGTTTTTAGCGTTTATCTCCCTTCCTTCGTGTGGCGTCAATCCATATTCCCGTTTCTATTTTTAGAAGGTCACTGTCGACAACGCTCAATCCATATTCCCGTTATACTATTTTTAGAAGGTCACTGTTCAGGCAAAGCCGGGTATTACTCTTCTCCAGTGTTTTGCGCGTTTATCTCCCTTCCTTCGTGCGGTGCGCCGGCTAGCCGGGTATTCGGCTCGACTTCTTCCCGGCGAAGCCGTACCCGGCGAAGCGGGTATTCATCTAGTATTATATATATAGGCTGTATGCAATAAAGTGGAGGTTCATAATCTGAAAAAGGATACAATGAATCTAGAAACTAAATCTCAGGTGCACATCTTCGGCTCCTAGTATAGTATACATAAATAGATAGAGAGCGAGTTTTGGCGTCAACTAAGGTGACTCGAGTCGAACCGGAGGTCGCAAAAACTCGGTCCGGTACGACTGGAGTGACGTCACCGGTTAACCAACTTTCAACCTTGCTTCCTGCGTAGGGTCTCTCCAGTTCCAAGATGGCTGCCAAGGCGAGGTGAGAAACTTCTGTAAATATTTTTTGACAAAGTTACGGATTGTGAGAAGACATTTGTTGTAAATCACTTAGCCTTTCAAAAATTAAGGATACTGGGTTGGATACTGTCTTGGTTTTAATGCATTTTATTTTAGCAGTGATGTTTATTTTGGGAAGAAATGAGGTCAACAGGAGTTTGGGTGCGATTTCGGCTCAAATGTACTTTAGCGCCCTGAACTTTTACCCGGCTGTTTTGCGCTCGATTTTCACGCTCACTTCTTCATTGACGTTCGAATCGATAGTTCGATGTTTTGGCATTACATTCACATCAACAATAAAACGGTACTGCTTGTTCATCATCGTCGTCCATCAACTCTCCACAACAGTAAATCCGTAACGCGCTTGTCGCCATCTTGTTGCAAGGGACGCGACTGGACACAACCCAACAGCGTTTCCGCGAAGAAAAAACCCAGACATGCGCAGTGACCCTACCGTAGCTCAACCCTGTTCCTCGCGAAAACTCGCTCAGAGATAAAAACACACCTTTTCCACAAACATTTACCGTAAAATGCATTTTCAAGCCTGGTCCGTTCCTGATGGTCACTTTTGTCCCATGTACTGTACATAGTTTTTTACGTACCTTTTTGTGCGCGCGTGAGTGCGTATGGTTGTGATAATGTATTAATGTGCAATTTGCTTTATGTAGTGCGTGTGTGTGCCCATGCGTGTGTTTGTGATGATTTTTAGAGCAATGTGTTCTTCATTGATATGTGTGTGATTGCACGTTAAATGATGTTTTGTTGTCATAGGATTTTGATTGTACAGCGCTTTGAGCAGGGTTAACACTATTGTGACTAGCACTGCCACGGCGTTTACGTCCTGCCTGCCCAAGCTTGCCACCAAGAAACTTCCCAAAAATCAGTAACTGTAAAGAAATCTGTCTAGCAAGCTTGAATTAAGTCCAATCACCACCAAATTTTGTGTACTAATTCAAAAATGGATGCCCAGTTCAGTCGTGCTATTTATAAGTTTGTCACGCGATTTGTTTTAGCAAAGGGGGGTGAAAGGGGGATAATTTGTGTTTTTTAACGTTTTTTTGTGTGTGTTTTATTTTCTACTGCTTTTTTTAAGAGTTATTTTTTAACAGAAAGTATTATAAATAATGTTATAACCAAACAAGGTGTAAAACCTATGAATTAGCTGAAATATTGTTAACATTGTACACAGAAATAAGGAGACAGTACAAAGAAAAAAACAAGCAAATCACGCATTCACTCACAGCATCCTGACTCAAATGAAACAAAACTGTAACACTCACCAAATGATGTCTAGGTAATCCATATTGAATATAAGTCACATTTTCACAACAAAGTACCAACTGTACACCTATGAACAATTCCAAAAGGATTTGAAGGCTCCAGCCATCCATTGTTATCAGTGCTACCACGCCCCCATAGCTCTTGCACGATTCCGAGATACATGTTCGTCTAGCAGTATCACCGCCTACCACGTGTAGTTTGCCGACTCGTACAAGCAACAACGGGACTGTTTCTTCCTCACTTTCACTGCTTGTATCGCTTTCCTGAGGCGAAAACGATACGTCCGAATCATGCTCTACGGGATCCTCTAGGTCCAACATCCGGAGAATCTCCTCCCGAGACAAGGCTCGCCTTTGATTCATTTTTTTTTCTCAAAAACGCACACAAATCAGGCGAATTTGCAAATGGCAGAAGGGGACGCCAAGTGTATCAAGGGAAACAACTCAATTTATTTGCAAGCTTCAAAAACCGGGAAGCAATCACGAGTCGTGTACCCTCTATGGCTGGTACTGAAAAATGCGCGTCCCGTCCATGGGCGTGTCAGCGCTGGTACTGATTTATCAGTGTCCCGTCGCGAAAGTGTTAAACCCTGGATACATGCGCTACAGAAATATTATTTATTATTTATTATTATTATTATCTAAATGAGCAGTTAAGCCCGGCTTCTCGCGATATAACCCTTCGTGGTTGAAAACGACGTTAAACATCAAATAAAGAAAGAAAAGCCCGGCTTCGCCCAGGTGTAAGCAGAGACCCAAAGCGTTTTACCTCCCTTGTTTGGATAAAAAAAACACAGAAAAGTAAGAGTTACCTCCCTTAGCTTCTAGAAATGTCCGGAACTGTCCAGTTAATTTTTCTTTCTTCATTTCCTATTTTATTTATTATTATTATTAGGGTTTAATTCCCGCAGTGGGGCACTGCGGTTATGAAATTAAAGGCCCCTCCTGTTTTTGGAACCGCAGGAGCTTTCTAGTTTGCTGTTAGGTAGATTTTTGGTTCCTCTTTCCTGTCATGCTCTCTTTTTCTTCATGAATTCTTTTCTTTTTTTCTGCCTTCTTGCTCATTCACCTGTATTTTTTCCAAAAATCTCTTCTCTTGCCGCTTGTCTCGCGATTCATGTATAGTTTAATCTGTTAGTGTTCTGATGTAAGTCCAGCAGTAGATAGGTTAAGCCTATTTTAACATACTGGAAACTGGTAATCTTCCAGTAGGTATTAATTTAGTTTTACTAAAGCCTGCTGGGACACAAGTAATGGGTTAGTGCATTTGTAAACAGGAATCGCTTGACAAGTGGCCCCCTTCATCCCCCCCTTCCTCGTCCTGATATGGCTCTGCGTAGTCGGCTGGACGTTAAGCAACAAATAAACAAACAAACAAACAAATTAGGGTTTAATGTCCTCTTAGACCAACTGGTCTATATTGGGACAGGTATTGGTAATACGCTGAAGATACGGTGTGATACTTTGATTCGAACAAGCCCGCTGTGGCTGTCTTCTTCGACACACCAGCATTGGGTTTGTCTCGTCAAAGTATCGAAATACGATGATAATCAGAGACGAGAGATGATGCATGCGTGTCTTCGTGTTTTCCACACCAAATAAATAAAGAAAGAAAGATAGAATATCTGCAATCTGTCGGAGGTGTGGAGAAGAATGTTGTTGTAGTGTTGTTTGATGTACTGATTAAGAAGGTGATAACATGTGAGGTTCCTCTTTCTTCACCTGCCTTCAGTCATTTGTTTGTAAGATTGTGATTTGTTTAAGTGTTTTGATCGAGTTATGAAATACATTGTTAGTCTTGAAGTTGTCTAACTTGTGATTATAGTGGCTTTGTCCGAACCCTTTTTGACTCACATGCGAAGCAAAAGTGAGTCTATGTACTCACCCGAGTCGTCCGTCCGTCCGTCCGGCCGGCCGGAAAACTTTAACGTTGGATATTTCTTGGACACTATTCAGTCTATCAGTACCAAATTTGGCAAGATGGTGTATGATGACAAGGCCCCAAAAAACATACATAGCATCTTGACCTTGCTTCAAGGTCAAGGTCGCAGGGGCCATAAATGTTGTCTAAAAAACAGCTATTTTTCACATTTTCTCTGAAGTTTTTGAGATTTAATACCTCACCTATATATGATATATAGGGCAAAGTAAGCCCCATCTTTTGATACCAGTTTGGTTTACCTTGCTTCAAGGTCAAGGTCACAGGAGCTCTTCAAAGTTGGATTGTATACATATTTTGAAGTGACCTTGACCCTGAACTATGGAAGATAACTGTTTCAAACTTAAAAATTATGTGGGGCACATGTTATGCTTTCATCATGAGACACATTTGGTCACATATGATCAAGGTCAAGGTCACTTTGACCCTTATGAAATGTGACCAAAATAAGGTAGTGAACCACTAAAAGTGACCATATCTCATGGTAGAAAGAGCCAATAAGCACCATTGTACTTCCTATGTCTTGAATTAACAGCTTTGTGTTGCATGACCTTGGATGACCTTGGGTCAAGGTCACATGTATTTTGGTAGGAAAAATGTGTAAAGCAGTTCTTAGTGTATGTCATTGCTAGGTTTAGCTGAAGGTCAAGGTCATGTAAAGGTCAAGGTCAAGCATGTGAGTCGTATGGGCTTTGCCCTTCTTGTTTTTTATTATGCACATCGTAGTAGCATTTGAGATTTTTGTCAGAACTGTCCAGAACCTAACTGTAAGAGTGACACTTGAAGGGAGTGCATCTTTTGTTTGTATCGTGTAATAACACAGAGACAACATGATGTGGAGTTGGAGTGCATTGTACATGTGGGTTGGGTTGGCAAGGAGAGTCAGGACAGGAATTAAAGAGAAATGTGAACAGCAGCCATGATTGTTCTAGATTTGTCATGTTGTATCCAGTGATGCATCTGTCCGTGCCAGTCTTGTCTATAGTTCTCCAGCTGTTTTTCAGAGTGCAAGTCTAAAAGACACTAAGAGACGACCTAATGGTGATCTCCTTACAACCTTACTCTGTGGGTTACTATTTTACCTCACCGACAACAACTTTAATTGAAGTAGCTTCTGCCCCCCGCGGGTTAGGGGGAAGAATTTACCCGATGCTCCCCAGCATGTCGTAAGAGGCGACTAACGGATTCTGTTTCTCCTTTTACCCTTGTTAAGTGTTTCTTGTATAGAATATTGTCAATGTTTGTAAAGATTTTAGTCAAGCAGTATGTAAGAAATGTTAAGTCCTTTGTACCGGAAACTTACATTCTCCCAGTAAGGTCATATATTGTACTACGTTGCAAGCCCCTGGAGCAATTTTTTGATTAGTGCTTTTGTGAACAAGAAACAATTAACAAGTGGCTCTATCCCATCTCCCCCCCTTTCCCCGTCGCGATATAACCTTCGTGGTTGAAAACGACGTTAAACACCAAATAAAGAAAGAAAGTAGCTTCTTCCTCCTTGCACCCCAAGGCCATGAGCCAAGAAAGTGCTGCCACTTTCACGAAAAAAACCTGCAGAAAGTGACAAGCCAGTATAGGGCTACAGCGTATCGCCAGCTTGCAGATCGCTTGAAGTGACAAGCGAGTATAGCGCAGTAGAGTGTGACAGGCTAAACTGTCACGAGTTTAGGGTTTGTGTTGAAGGGAAGTAGAACAGAGCTTGGAATCTTAATTTGCATTTCGTTTTGGTAAATGAGAGTAAGAGTTCTGACTCGGTTGTTATTGTCCAGTTAAGTTTTATTCATTCACGATTTTTCAATTCATGAATTCATCAATCACTCGCTTGCGGCTTCGTGGCAGGCGGAAGGAAAAATCAGCCAGATAAGTTTTCGTTATTGTTTGTCTGTGCACTTAAAAGACTGTTGGGTCGATATATTTGTGAATGTATTGTTTTGTCAATAACAAACGTTCCAACAACCTACCTTTCTTGTTTTTTTGATTTTGTCCAGTTAAGTGTTTTTGACTCACATGCGAAGCAAAAGTGAGTCTATGTACTCACCCGAGTCGTCCGTCTGTCCTTCCGGCCGTCCGTCCGGCCGTCCGGAAAACTTTAACGTTGAATATTTCTTGGACACTATTCAGTCTATCAGTACCAAATTTGGCAAGATGGTGTATGATGACAAGGCCCCAAAAAACATACATAGCATCTTGACCTTGCTTCAAGGTCAAGGTCGCAGGGGCCATAAATGTTGTCTAAAAAACAGCTATTTTTCACATTTTCTCTGAAGTTTTTGAGATTGAATACCTCACCTATATATGATATATAGGGCAAAGTAAGCCCCATCTTTTGATACCAGTTTGGTTTACCTTGCTTCAAGGTCAAGGTCACAGGAACTCTTCAAAGTTGGATTGTATACATATTTTGAAGTGACCTTGACCCTGAACTATGGAAGATAACTGTTTCAAACTTAAAAATGATGTGGGGCACATGTTATGCTTTCATCATGAGACACATTTGGTCCCATATGATCAAGGTCAAGGTCACTTTGACCCTTATGAAATGTGACCAAAATAAGGTAGTGAACCACTAAAAGTGACCATATCTCATGGTAGAAAGAGCCAATAAGCACCATTGTACTTCCTATGTCTTGAATTAACAGCTTTGTGTTGCATGACCTTGGATGACCTTGACCTTGGGTCAAGGTCACATGTATTTTGGTAGGAAAAATGTGTAAAGCAGAAGGTCAAGCATGTGAGTCTATGGGCTTTGCCCTTCTTGTTAGTTCATGTTGCCGAATGCTTTGTTTTGTGTAATGTCATTATCTGTTCTCAATTAAATTTTGAGATGCACATGTCCAGTCACCGGTAGATCCTAAGCGCGCTTAGACGTCTGCGTCAACGTTCTGACTAGTCTTTGATCCTTTGAATTTAAGCCGCTCTCCTAGGAAGAGATGGGTAGCCGCTGGCCAGCAAGTGGTCAGTTGCGTAACTTTTATGGCCTAACCGGGATTAGCTTCCCGGAGGATGCTCTTGCCATGTCTTTTGACGCGCTCCGATCAAAGCCTCGTTAAGAGGTTCATTCCTTTGATCCTGTGGATCGGTTGCCAGCTCAGCTGGCAGGTAGTCAGTTGTTCACCCCCCCACCCCTTCCCTTCCTCTTGTCTTACATTTAACCAATGAAACACGGAACCTGCTTAGAGTGTCGTGGTTACGGGTGGTTACTTATACTAAGATGTTGATTGGTTGTTTGAAATGATTTCTGTCACCCTAGCTAAAGTTGGATTATGTGTGTACATGCTAGGGGTGAAAGAGAACTTGGAGAACTTCGGCAGAGTGTGGACGTATGTTGTAGTGTGCTCCACTAATTCAGGAGATGTAGTCAACTTTGTATGTTGTGGCTTGTGGCCACCCGGCTTTGGCCGGGTAGGCGGAGAGGAGGAGAGAAGATAGACACAGGAATAAAGAATACCATGCCAGTTTTGGATTCAGAAAATAAAAGGGTATACAATGCAATTTTTTTTTTTTAATTTGTTCATGTGAATGTAATTTTAGGCCTTATTTTAATAGACAAATGAATTAATTTTTAAATGTCTAGGGTGAAATGCAATGCCATAGTCTGTCTGGATCGGGTCAAAGATTATTTGATAAAAAATGTCTGAATTTGATTGAAAAATGAAGTTGACACAGTGCGGCCTCGACCTTTTCAAAGACGTTGAAAATGTAAAAGAAAAAATGAAAAAGAAAAAGCCTCGGAACATTATCTGGAAGAATTCATGTGTAAACTTTCATCTACATCTGTTTAGTACAGTAGTATCTGTGAATTGCTATAATATGCATTCACAAACACAGACACATGCACACAGAAATACACACTCAATTATTATTGCACACATACACATACACAAACACACACACAAGTCAACCTCATTTCTATTCCCAGCTTGCCAACAATTATTTAATCAAGTATGAACCAAATGTAAAGACACAAAGAATGTGACATGATCATAACAGATTATAAACCTTTGTAAAGGGCTGAGAGAGGGGAGGAGGGAAAGGAAGGGGAGCCTGGAGGGGAGGGGAGGGGGAACTTGAGGAAGGAGTGAGAGACGTAACTAAATTAGTATTGCTAACAGTTGAGCCCGTCCTTAATCGAGCACGAAGCGGACTTGGCGAAGCTTCGTGAAGTCTTTATACCGAAAACCCGCAGCTACGGCGAAGTACTTTGTACCCTCCTTCGCTTCGCAAGTTTTGACATAGCTCTGCGACGAAGTTTGTTTTTGTCAGAAGAGTGCTTTTTGATTCAAGATGGACGTAGAAATCACACTCGAAAGAGCAGAGTGCATTCCCTTGGACTTCGTGAAGCTATGCTGAAAGTAGTTCAATTAAGGGACGAACACTCGTTTCGGAAGCTTCGCAAAGTGAGCTACGCGAAGTCGACTTGGTCCAATTAAGGACATGCTTAACAGACGCCTAGACGACATCAAATTTACTTCAGGCGCCTGTGCACAGCGGAAGGCAGTGAACTCTTGACTGCACATTAATTAATTCACCAATGGATAGTACAGTCCCTTGAATCTTTCTTCTTCTCCTTCGCTCATGGGCTGAAACTCCCACGTTCACTCATGTTTTTTACCTTTTTTACCCCGCCCCTCGGGCAGCATACGCCCATTAAATTTTCGGGGGAAGCATGCTGGGTATTTTCGTGTTTCTATAACCCACTGACATGGATTAAAGGATCTTTTCCATGTGCACTTGGTCTTGTGCTTGCGTGTACACAAGAAGGGGGACAAGGCACTAGCAGGTCTGCTGCACACAAGTTGACCTGGGAGATCTGAAAAATCTCCACCCTTAACCCATCAGGCAGCGGCGGCCAGAATTTGAACTCACGACAGTCTGGTTAGGAGGCCGATGTCTTACCACTACGCCTGTCCCTGAAATCTTTCAAATTCAACGGCCGACAGCACTGGATTAGACGTCAAAGCGATCCAGGTCAGTCAGCTTTGAAAGATGCTGAGTACATAACAACGATTTGTTTCAGGTGTCTTTTCACTGTTAATGTTGAATGAAGCTTTGTAAATTCAGGAACAGTTTTCTACTGCAAGCCTAACGGTAATGTTGAACTTTAGCGTGATAAATTGATAGCTCACAATCCAGTGGCGTTTTTGAGTTATTTTTGATAGGAGTCCCTTTTAAATCAAACCAAAGAATATTTATCATGAAATTAATTGATGGATTGAGCTCCGAACTTAAGCAGAATGAATTTATTTGGTCCTTTGATCGACGAAAATGACAAGAAAATGCATACAAAATATCGACAGTCAGACAGAGTTGCCTCCCTTCCTTTGAAATGGCGGCTTTGCTGATGTGTTTTCCATCAAAAACGCATGTAATTGAAAAGCATCTGTACAGTTCATTTCGTGACTTCAAAGGTATCTAAAACGACTTGTTATGCTAACAAGGGCAGGTTCTGCAAAATTGGAGGCTAAAATGCCCCTGAATTGTGAGCTATGAATTCATCACGCCAAAGTTCAACATTACTGTTAATAACATTAGAGGCTTGCAGTAGAACACTGTTCCTGAGTTTACAAAGCTTAGTCTCTTCTTATCTAGAATAGTAACTTGAAGTGCAAGATCAGAGAGAAGTTCAGGTGTACTGCAGTGTGTAAGATGAACCAGGCAGCTTTTCCTGGATGGCACCGTCCATCATTTCATTCATGGCAACAGTCAGGTAGTTCTTCCAGTCTCCAACCTCGCCTGCAAAACACAGATGAGCAATTAATCAAAGGCTGCAGTAATTTAGTGCCTACTGCTTGGAAAAACTAAGGACAAGGCGAGAAACGGGTGTGGTCCAAAAGGGGTGGGAGGGGGGTGGTTGGGGGGGGGGGGGGGGGATATCTTGAATGGGGAGGAGAAATGCATAGGCAGGATAAAGGCTGGAATCTATACTGTCCATCATAACAAAAAAAACCAGGCAGATACGTTTTAGTACAGGTCGTTGTGATGAGGCCGTTAATTATAAAACCATATTGTACAAAAGGCTATCCATTCCACTACAGTACCATATTCAACACCAAAAAATTGATTGATTTTACACAAGGCAATGTTTGTACAGTGGAACCTACAATACATGTAGACACCCACAAAATCAAATTCATAAACGCTAAGTTCCTGCAATAAAATCGACAACAAATCAGAACAGCTTCAACAGAACAAGTTTTGCATGTCATTGGAAAGAACTATCAAATTTTGTTTTTATCACCTATCTTGTCTAAAGTATCCCATGCTGAACGGTGTAGGTGTAATTCCTCTTAGAACCTTTTAAAGGTGGTTTTTGAAGCTGTTTAAGCGGGTAAATGTAATGATCAAGACAAAAAAACACAAAACCGGTAACTTTCAGAAGGTCCTCAACGCATTGCCTCATTCAAACTTTAGGTGAAACACACATACACACACAAAGCATACCCTTTCTGTACATCTTTGTGTCCTTTGTCATCGTATGAGAAGAGATTTCTGATGGGAGGGTCTTAGATTGGTCCGCTTGTTTCATCTTCTGGAAGCTGCACGCCTCAGTGATTCTCTCGCAGAGGTCTTCTGATGCCTCAACTTCAAGAAACTTTGCCAGTCTCTGCACATGCTGCACTTGGTTTTCCTGGTGAAAAAAAATAAAAAGACAATAATACAGATCCTGTAAAATGTAGCACTATATGAACATGAAAACTATGATGGATAATTATAATTTTTGGTCATTTAGCTGGAGGAAAAGTGCACTTGCTTAGGTTTACCTTTTTTTTACACTTAAATATTTGACCGGAACTGAGTTCAGTGGGTTTGTTATTGCACACACAAAAAACTTACCCCCCGAAACACACAGAGAAAGAGTCACATAAAACATTTTGTAAACAAGAAGTTAGAATTCTTAACGCAGTCGCAGACAACAGTAAGCGAGAGCGATGCGAAGCCGAACACCTGGTTATATATACATGTATTTCTATGTAATATTGATTTGAAAAATGTTACCTTTCGCATTGCCTCATAGGAAAGCTGGAACACTGGAACATCAGGATTTTGTTGAATGAAGGCCTCCATTTGTTTTATGAAGCAAAAGTAGTTGCCGTACACCACTGAAATGAGATGCAATAATGATTATAAAATAAATGTATTAGAAACTCTGATTCTTTTCCTCAAATGTTCAGCAGCAAAGTGATCTAACTGGCAAGACCCGCTGCAGGAAGAAAAAAAGAAGCATGCTTGGCCGGATGAGACCCCCCTGCAGGAGAAGCTGTTTGGCGACCTGATGGCCCTAAAGAAGACTGCTGCATTCGTGCGTGCCACAGGAGTGGATGTCGAGAAGAAGAACGTTGGCAAAGTGGGGGGTGGTGTGAGGATAGTAAGAATAGTTGGAAAGAAGGAAAGGAAAGTCAGCAAAAAAAAACATCCTCATCAACTTGCACACACATATATATATATATATACTAGCATTCCAGGGCCCGGCTTCGCCCGGGTTTTACGTTTGAGAATGATAAAGTATGCTTGCATGGTAAGAGTTACCTCCCTTTCATGGCTAGAAAAGCCAGAGTTGCCTCCCTTGGCTTCGAGAACATTCCTGTACTTTGCAGTCAAGCTGTTTCTTCTTCATTTATTCTACGTATAATAGCAATATAGAATGTCAATTATCACTGGCATTATGCACAGATGAACAGTAAGACTCTGTTCCGAACTTTATACGGTGTATTCCATAATGGGGAGTTGCATGATCTGAGAAAGGAAACAATGTATCAGGAAACTCAATGTATCAGGAAACTGAAACCCAGGTGCACATCTGTGGCTTTTAGACAGTGTGCATGCACATTTTCTTTTTCTTGCCTTTTGTCATAATAATAATGGACATTTGCTATAGCGCATAATCGAAAATTTTTATCTAAATTTTGATTTGATTAATATACTTACCCGAATCACATGATTTGCATTGACCCACTTCGATGCTTAGGTTATGATAAAAGCTACCCCGTCTAGGTATAAGGGGAGCAACCCCAACTAAAAAAGTGACTGCACCAGCATGACTGGCACCCTGGGTTACGTCCCATGTAGCACACTACGTCATCAATGGTGCTGGTCACGTGATACCCCTTCAATCGACTAATAGAACATGAAAAAATCGAGCGGGGCAGGAGGGAGGGAATTACTCATGTGATTCGGGTAAGTATATTAATCAAATCAAAATTTAGATAAAAATTTTCGATTATAATTACATATTCTTACGCCGAATCACATGATTTGCAGATAACTCCAACCAGGCGGTGGGTAAGATCAAAAAAGTTCAAACTCACCATCAATTTCTGGAAAAGCACTGGCCCGCTGCCACCAAGGCAGGCAGGGACCTTGATCCATCGTTACAGAGCGAAGCAATGTCTCTCAGATAAAAGCTGATGAATACATCGTCTGATCGCCCATAAGCTGTATTCAAAACTTCGCTCATTCTGTGGGACCGCAAGACGGCCAAGGAAGAGGCCCAAGGCAGCAATGTCTCCCTATTAAACTGATAAAGACAAAAGCCGAGCACCAGTAAGCTGTGTGCAGGACATCATCCAACCTCCCAGACCGTAAAACGGCCGAGGAGGAGGCCCAGGCCCTGGAAAAAGAGCTCGGGCTGAACCTAGGGGAAAGATAGCCGATAGCTACGCCAAGGCGGAGGGGAAGAGAATCCCTCGCCAAAAAACTGGCCCACTGCCAAACATCAGGGAAAGAGCCGGTGAGAAAGAAAACATCTAGCTCACTCTAAAACCCTTGCCAGGAACTGGCCCACTGCCAAAAGACAGAACGAGGACCGAGAACCAACCTAAATGACAGTCGCAATGCCGCTCAGGCAAAAAATGCGAAAGACAGCATCAGAGAGCCCGTAAGCTGTGCTCAGCACTTCTTCCCATCTCCTGAACCATAAAAAACAGCCCAGAAAGGGGCTCAAGTCTTGAATAACCCGAGCCGAGTAGAGGGACAGACAAGCTGCCCCCCCCCCCCCCCCTTACTATTGGAAGGAAATGCCAAAAACCCTGGAAACGACTAAGCGTAAGGTTGACCGATCATAAATGAAAAGCACCAACCTTCCCCAGGACCGTAAGACAATCATGCCAAAGAAAAAACCTTGGCATGGAGAGAGGCCCGAAAGGCCGGAGAGATAACGGTCAGCTCCAGAGAGGAGTGACCTGTTTCCTAGAAAGAGAGAGAGACGTCTGAGTACAAAAAACCAGAGTCAAACTCAAAGAAACAACTCAGAAGAGACGGTCACCAGAAGTCCACTACCAGTCCATGCAGAAGCACAGAGGGAGGTAAACAGAGGAAGAAGCGGCCTACGAAAAGTGTAAGCCGCCAGCAGAGCGGAGAACGCGGTGGCCAAAGCCTGATGTGACCGGTGACTCTAACCGAAAAGACTAAAGTCAGAGTGATCACAAAGCAGTCTGCTTGTAGGTAAATGAAAGAAAATCAAAAACCCAAAACAGAAACGAGACTGGAAAGGAAAAACAGAAAACTGTGAAGCTAACCAGCCTTAAGACTCCCTGAACGAGAGTTCTCAAGACGAAGGGCCCGAAGTAAATTCCGCGGCCGACCGAGCCCAGAAAAATCCTGAGTCTGGCTGAAAAACCAAACACGTCTGATACCTCAGAACCGAGAATCAGACACGGAACACAACAGGCAAGAGTCCGTAATAGATGCAAGCGGTAGAAGGGTGACCTTAACAGGCAACCCACCCCACCGGAAGTCGACCCGACTCGCCTCATGGCAGGATGAGGGAGAAGAGGAAGACACAAATTCTAGAGACACGGAGACCGTAGTCGCCCATGCCAGGCAGGAGACTATTACACGAGCTAAGGCTGAGAGCCGGAACGCCCGTAGACCTGCCATCAAAGATGCTGGGCTGAAAGCCCGCACCAAGAAACCAGGAAATTAACTAGACCTCCACCGAAAGGGGAGGGTTAGCCAATAAAGCTGAGAAAAGTGATAGGCCACAAGAATGACCCCTCACCATGCATTGCTAAAACCAATGCAAACTCAGTAAAATCTGAATGTAACTTCCGAGGCCAACTCAAGAAACCTTAAGTTTGGACGAAACACCAGAACAAGTCCGATCGCTAGAGAAAGACTCTAAATCGGCGAAAGACCCACAAGGACCGAGTCCAAAAGAGCAAACAACAACCACCACCACCAACGGAAGAAATGGCTGTTGTACCAGCCGAGGCTAAAAAACCCGGATGCCCTAATGCCGGCTGTTGTTCCCAAAAAACACAGACTAAGACGTCTGTGAAAGGAAGAACCTCTCCGGATAAACCTGAGCGGAGGACTTAGCCTGAAAAAGCTGAGTCTGCTTAGGTAGAGCCCGTTTTGCTGCTTCAAAGCTTGAAGAGCAAAAGAAGAGACCTGAAGGTCCCCACAAATCTTTATCTCCTTGGAGGCCAGGAGGCCAGGGAGGCCTTGGAAGCCAGGAGACCTTAGAGGCCAGGAGGCCTTAGAGGCCCAGAGGCCATGGAGGCCTAAGAGGCCAGGAGGCCTTGGAAGCCAGGAGACCTTAGAGGCCAGGAGGCCTAGGAGGCCTTGGAGGCCAGGAGGCCTTGGAGGCCATGGAGGCCTTGGAGACCAGGAGGCCTTAGAGGCCAGGAGGCCTTGGAAGCCAGGAGACCTTAGAGGCCAGGAGGCCTAGGAGGCCTTGGAGGCCAGGAGGCCTTGGAGGCCAGGAGGCCTTAGAGGCCAGGAGGCCTTGGGGGCCAGGAGGCCTAAGAGACCAGGAGGCTTCAGAGACCAGGAGGACTTGAAGGCCAGGAGGCCTTAGAGGCCAGGAGGCCGAAGAGAGACCCATCCACCAAGGGTGAAGAACTAAGGGTGTCTCATTGATTCCTCACAAACTAGGAATGGGCGAGGAACAAGTCCCGTCTGTACATGACCGTATGGGCATTGTGCAGAGAGGAAGGCCTTCTCCGTTCTAAATTCGCCCTAGCAAAGGTGGAGAAAGCATCCCCTGCGTCCTGCTCTTAACTGAGTGTAAAGGGCGCAAAGAACTCCGTAAAGGAGTGTCTCCGAGATGGAAGCAAGTTCCAAAAGCTGTCTGCCCACTTCCTCAGAGGGGAAGAGAGTCTGCTCAGAGAGCAGGGGACTCGAAACGTTCCCCAAAGAAGAAGTTCCGGCGTGACCGGCAAAGGTGCACGCAGAGGGGCAAAAGACGACAGCAAATTCCGGGACATCTTGGGCAAAGGCAACCTCCTCTGAGCCGCTAATGTCCCGAAGCTGGGAAGGCCGGAGCCTGAAGCCCCTTTCCTGCAGGTCAACGGCCAAACTTCACCCCTGACTAAGAGGAGGATGAGAGGCGTCGAAGACCAAAGGCACAGGAAGTGAGGAGAACGGCAGAACCCACTACCGAAGTGTGTGGTAGCTGCTAATCCGCCTGAGGCAGGGAGCCTGCAAGCCCAAAGGGCACTGCTGACGAAAAAACCAGACTCAAACCAGATGGGACCATAGCAGGTCCACTATCCAGTGAGCCCCCACTTCCGGCCGGAGCCAGAAGCGCAGAGGTCGCGCACGATCGCCGACATAAGGCAAGGTTCAAACCGAACGTGACCATAGTCTGTGCACTAACCAGTGAACCTACGCTTCCAGCCGGAACCAGACGCAAAGCTGTCGCGGACGACTGCTGAAGTAGGGCAAGCTCGAACCAGAAGTGACAGCAGCCTGTGCACTAACCGGTGAGCTCACACTTCCGTCCGCAGCCAGAAGCGCAGAGGTCGCGTACGACCACCGCCGTAAGGCAAGGTTCGAACTGAACGTGCCAGTAGCCTGTGCACTAACCAGTGAACCGATACTTCCAGCCGGAACTGGAAGCACAGCCGTCGCGTACGACTGCTGCCGTAGGGCAAGGCTCAAAACCGGACGTGACAGCAGTCTGTACACTAACCAGTGAACCTACGCTTCCGGCCGTAACCGGAAGCGGCGCTGTCGCGGACGACTGCTGAAGTAGGTAAAGGCTCGAACCAGAAGTGACAGCAACCTGAGCACTACCCAGTGAACCTACACTTCCGGCCGGAACCGGAAGCCCAGCTGACGCTGACGACTGCTGACGTAGGGTAAGGCCCGAACCGGACGTGACAGCAGCCTGTGCACTACCGGTGAACCTACACTTCCGGCCGGAACCGGAAGCGCAGCTGCCGCGGACGACTGCTGACGTAAGGCAAGGCTCAAACCGGACGTGAACGTAGTCCGAACACTAGCCAGTGAGCCTTTTACTTCCGGCCAGAGCCGGAAGCAGCTGTCGCGGACGACTGCTGACGTAAGATGTGGGACGCACCGGACGTGACAGCAGGCTGCGCACGAGCGGAAGAACCACTGCTTCCGGCCGGAGCCGGAAGCCCAGCTGTCGCGTACAACTGCTGGTGTAAGGCGGGGTTCGGTCCGGACGTGAACGCAAGTCGCTCACTAGACGGTGAACCCCTACTTCCTGCCAAAGCAGGAAGCCCAGCTGTCGGAACCGACTGCTGGAGTACGGAGAGGTTCTGACCCGACGTGAACGCAAGTCGCTCACTAGCAGGAGAACATCCGATTCCGGAAACCGGAAGTGCAGCTGCCGTAAACGGCTGCTGCAGACACCAACCTTGAAGTGGCCGGATCCCCGGAGGGACATGCACTGTTGCGCTACCGCAAGCGGAAGGCAACAAATGCCGGCCAGGAAGAGGAGAAGAAGATCCCCAAGGGACCGTCCAGAAACATCGCGGTGGACAGCAGCCTGGTCCGGAGAAGACCCAGAGTCTGAAGGAGAGAACGTCGCCTAACCCCCAGGCGGGGGGCAGAGCTGGCGACGAAGTCCGCCGCGGCAAACCTCGCGAACGAGGGAATCTATTTCTGGAAATAAGCAAAAGATAAGTGCAGACCCCAGAGCCCTAGACTCTGGAGCCGAAACAGACGTAAAACGACAGCCTTAGAGGCCAAAACGGACGGCAGAGAGCCAGACGGCCAATCGTCCGTAACATAAAAAACGGCACAGAACAACGTAAAAAATTGCCTAAAAATGTGCCAACATGAACAACAACGGAGTTCTTCAAAATAAGAGGCTGCTGAGGGATAGAGCTTAGCAGGGCCCAAGCCCTAACCCTCGGCCTTAGCTCCCTCTAATTCTCATTAACGGCCATGTAAGCACCAAGAGAAAAATAATCAAACAACTGAAACTAGCAAAGTCCGAAAGGACGCCAACCTTTCAGAAGCCAGCAAAGAGGGCAGCTAAAACCAGTTTAGGAGCTACCAAAGGCAGCTAAACAACTAGCTATACGAAGAGTTAAGCGTCCGAGTACGGACGAAAAATCAACATAACAACAACATGCTAGCTAAAAATGGCGACCAAGGAGGAAGCCACAAGTCTGAAAATAATAAAGTCCGTACAGACACAAACATTTCAGAAGCAAGCAAGCAAATAGATAAGCACGTACGTAAAAGCTACCGACGGCAGCTACAAAGCAAGCTACGACAGCGTTAATAGACCGAACCCGGCTAAAACAACAGAAGCCAGACAACGTGCTAATGCAAATGGCGACCGTGAGGAAGCCAAACAACTGCTGAAAACTTCAGAGTCCAACGGACATGCGAAATTCACAGCAGAAACAATAAAACATTCAAGAAAAAATGAACGATCTCACCAGCTGCAAGCCAGCAAGAAGTAGACGGGGGCCGAGGCCGGTGGGTGCCGTAGACACAAAACCAGCCAGAGCAAAAGCAAACACAACCGTCACCCTTGAGTGATAGTAGTCGATTGAAGGGGTATCACGTGACCAGCACCATTGATGACGTAGTGTGCTACATGGGACGTAACCCAGGGTGCCAGTCATGCTGGTGCAGTCACTTTTTTAGTTGGGGTTGCTCCCCTTATACCTAGACGGGGTAGCTTTTATCATAACCTAAGCATCGAAGTGGGTCAATGCAAATCATGTGATTCGGCGTAAGAATATGTAATTATAATCATATATATGCTCAATGCGCTTTACATATTAATCCGTGAGTCATGGCGACCACAGACAGACACACACACACACATTTACATCCATTTTTATATAGTAGAGGTATATCCAGACAATAACAAAGCAAAACAAGTCGCGTAAGGCGAAAATACAACATTTAGTCAAGTAGCTGTCGAACTCGCAGAATGAAACTGAACGCAATGCAACGCAGCAAGACCGTATACTCGTAGCATGGTCAGTCCACCGCTCATGGCAAAGGCAGTGAAAAGGGTCTTTCCTGGCAAAATTGCTTAGGCACAGTTAATAATTGTCTACCTATACCTGTGTCACTTGGAATAATAGGCCGTGAAAGGTAAATATGCGCCGAAATGGCTGCAATTACTGGCCGTATAAAATTTCATCTCACACGGCATCACTGCAGAGCGCCTAGAACTGTACCCACGGAATATGCGCGATATAAGCGTCATTGATTGATTGATTGATTGAAATTGACAAGAAGAGCGGGGTAGTAGTTGCGCTGAGAAGGATAGCACGCTTTTCTGTACCTCTCTTCGTTTTAACTTTCTGAGCGTGTTTTCAATCCAAACATATCATATCTATATGTTTTTGGAATCAGGAACCGACAAGGAATAAGATGAAAGTGTTTTTAAATTGATTTAGAAAATTTAATTTTGATAATAATTTTTATATATTTAATTTTCAGAGCTTGTTTTTAATCCGAATATAAAATATTTATATGTTTTTGGAATCAGCAAATGATGGAGAATAAGATAAACGTAAATTTGGATAGTTTTATAAAATATTATTTTTTTTTTTACAATTTTCAGATTTTTAATGACCAAAGTCATTAATTAAATTTTAAGCCACCAAGCTGAAATGCAATACCGAAGTCCGGGTTTCGTCGAAGATTACTTGACCAAAATTTCAACCAATTTGGTTGAAAAATGAGGGCGTGACAGTGCCGCCTCAACTTTCACGAAAAGCCGGATATGACGTCATCAAAGACATTTATCAAAAAAATGAAAAAAACATATGGGGATATCATACCCAGGAACTCTCATGTCAAATTTCATAAAGATCGGTCCAGTAGTTTGGTCTGAATCGCTCTACACGCACGCACGCACACACACACACACACACACCACGACCCTCGTCTCGATTCCCCCCTCTATGTTAAAACATTTAGTCATAACTTGACTAAATGTAAAAACAGACTTACCAACAGATAGACACAATTACAGATTGGCACATTCATACACTACAAAGAAATCATTTGACATGTTTAATGCACTGATGGGTACACTACAATGACCTCATTTGACATGTTTGATGCACTGATGGGTTGATAGATATAATTATGCAAATGGGCAGACAGAGAGCAAGAAGATGGGTAGGCAAATGCAGGCAGACAAACACACCCCCCCCCCCCCCCCAACACCGCATACCCACAAAACCCACTGCATTCTCTTCCCTTTCAATAAAACTTACAAATCTATCTCTACTCACTGTCATCCTGAAGAAATATCCTCAAGAAATCCAACAAGGAATAATCTTTCAGGTGCGGGAAAACCTGTCTGAAGTGGAAATACATGGACACCACAGTGTCTTTGGGATTACGATACACGTGCAGAACTTTCACTCCCTTCTCCTTCATCTCCTTCACGGGCAGCATACTAAACGGCACGTGAGTGTTCATGATGCGAGGTGAATCAAGGTTGTCAATGGTTTCCTTGGTGATGAATTCCATCATCAGGTTTTCTTTGGTGCGTGTTTCGTATTCGACTTTTCCTGTCAGAAGCATGTGTGTTACCTCCCATAACCAGTGGGTTCCTGCAAAAAGACGATAATTTGTTTAGATTTTGACACCACAAATTTTCTTGGCGCACAGAAAAATCTGATTCCTGACAATGTTTTCAGGAGTACTTACTGTGACAGAGGAAGACCCTTGCATTGAAGACTCCCTCCCTTTTTCTCAATTTTTTTTGTTCATAACCTAGCTGTGTAAATTAACCCCCATTTTAAGACTCTCCTCTTTTTAAGATCCTATTTTCTCAGATTTTTGGAGGTCTTAAAATGGGGGTTCCACTGTATCTAATGGGTAAAAAAAATAAAGAAAATCACCTGCTTTAGGATAGGCACATATGAACACATCTGTTCTGCGGAGCTCCAGGGAACGAAGATTTTCGATGTGCTCTTTCCATGGAACGCCACAAGGTTGTCTGGGTGGGAAGGTCATACCATCGATGATGACGCCATTCTTTTTGACTGGGTCATAATGTTGATCATCTTGGATATTTTGCTCCATTTTATGCGAGGTTACTTGTTTTCTGACCAGGAAAAGATGAAACATATTATAAAGAGAAAATTACAGCAAACCCACATTCTTCCTTCAGAATGAAATCAACAGCAATGATCAGTAATGCTGCTCTCTTTCCCCTTAACCTTCTCCCCCCCCCCCCCCCCCCCCGCCCCAAACACCCCCTTCCCCCCACCTTCTAGTTCTACCCACATCGTAACATAAAGCTGACCATCAAATAGTTTTGACATGTATAAATTTGTTTGTTTGTTTTTGCTTAACGCCCAGCCAACCACAAAGGGCCATATCAGGGCGGTGCTGCTTGGACATATAACGTGCGCCACACAAAGACAGAAGTCGCAGCACAGGCTTCATGTCTCACCCAGTCACGTCATTATTCTGACACCGGACCAACCAGTCCTAGCACTAACCCCATAATGCCAGACGCCAGGCGGAGCAGCCACTAGATTGCCAATTTTAAAGTCTTAGGTTTGACCCGGCCGAGGTTCGAACACACGACCTCCCGATCACGGGGCGGACGCTTACTACTAGGCCAACCGTGCCGGTAGTTTTGACATGTAGGAGGTAGTACGTCCTCTTACAGAACAATGTTATGTAGCCAGGACATTTGGTGTTGCATGTTGTTACTAGAACCTAGATCAGTATGTTAATTCAGCAGCACCAATTACCCAGTCAGCACACGATATCGGGTCGATATCGGTCCGATATCGGATTTGACCGGATATCTCGGACCAAGATATCCGATATCGGTCCGATATCGGTCCGATATCGGATTCCAAGTTTGCTCATCAGATTAACATTAAATTAATGTTAACTTTTTACTTTAATTAAGTTAACATTAATTTAATGTTAATCTGATGAGCAAACTTGGAATCCGATATCGGATTCCAAGTTTGCTCATCAGATTAACATTAAATTAATGTTAACTTTTTACGTTAATTAAGTTAACATTAATTCAATGTTAATCTGATGAGCAAACTTGGAATCCGATATCGGACCGATATCGGACCGATATCGGATTCCAAGTTTGCTTATCAGATTAACATTAAATTAATGTTAACTTTTTACTTTAATTAAGTTAACATTAATTTAATGTTAATCTGATGAGCAAACTTGGAATCCGATATCGGACCGATATCGGATATAACGTTAAATTAAAGTTAATTTTGTTTACGGCTAATGTCAGTTTTACCAAATAAAAAGCATAATATAATGGTTAGATTAACGTTATTTAAACATGTGTTTTTTTACGTTGAGTGCGAAAATAAAAAGAACCAAAATAAAACTATAATTACATTTTTTATTGAGATTTTTTTTTTCTTTCCTCGGACCAAGATATTCTGATATCGGTCCGATATTGGATTCCAAGTTTTCACATCATCGCCAATACAATCCCATCCATCACACCAATATTGGCACGATATCAGACCAATATCGGATACGATATCGGGTCGATATCGGACCAATATTGGGTTCCGACATTGGGCCAATAAAGTTGACGTTAATTTAACGTTAATCTGATGAGCAAACTTGGAATCCAATATCCGACCGATATCAGGCAGATATCGGATATCTTGGTCCGAGATATCCAGCCAGCACCCCGATATCGGACCGATATCGGATTTCAAATCGGGTCGATATAGGATTACGACATTGGGCCAATATTGGATATAGGTCCGATACAAAGAACCAAAATAAAACTATAATTAAACTTTTTATTAGAATTTTTTTTCTCCCTCAGACCAAGATATCCCATATCTGCCCGATATCGGTCCGATATTGGATTCCAAGTTTGCTCATGAGATAAACGTTTAGTTTTTACGTTAATTTAACGTTAAATTAACATTAAATTAACGTTCATTAAAACAAAACCATAATATAAAGTTAAATTAAAGTTAATTTTCGTTTACGGCTAATGTCAATTTTACCAAATAAAAAGCACAATATAATGGTTAGATTCAAGTTATTCAAACGTGTGTTTTTTATGTTGAGTGCAAACATAAAAAGAACCACACATAAAAACGGTCATACACGTAAAATTCCACTCGTGCAAAAACACGAGTGTATGTGGGAGTTTCATCCCACGAATCCAGAAGAAGAAGAAGAAGGAAGTGTGCATGCTAACATGAAACAAAACAAAAGACAAATAAATAAAACCATTAGAAATATGTTGTGAGAATATGTTCTAAACATTTATTCATCATTTCCATGATATATATACTGTACATTTAAAAAAACACACACCATAAAACCATGATAAAAATGTCGGAAGTTGAATCAGTTCTAAAGTTTCTGGAAGTGAGTTTGGATACATGTATCCCACTTTTAGGTTCTGTACCTAGAAATTTACCAATTCTATTCCATCTTTTGGGTTTAAAAAAAATAGTCTTCGCACAGCTAGGTATCTTGTACATGTATCCGAATGATGCCAGAGACACAAGGAAAGATGAGGTTATTTGCAACACCACCAGCAGAGGAAGAAGTCATTCACTTTGCAGCAGCAGATAAAAAGAATTGTTGAATTTGAAGCAGGAGCAGACACAGAAGTTGTTGAATTTGTAGCGTCATCTGCAGACAAAGAAGTTGTTGAATTTGCAGCAGACGATATACTTGTTAAACCTGCAGCAGCAAACGAAGAAGTCATTCACTTTGCAGCAGCACCAGACAACAAGAATTGTTGAATTCGAAGCAGGAGCAGACAGAGAAGTTGTTAATGTTGAGTTTGCAGCAGACGATATATACTTGTTAAATCTGCAGCACCAGCCTTGGAAAAAGTTGTTGATACAACCAGTGCAGACGATGGCATGTCTGCAATAGGAGACTTTGAAGATCTGCTCCAAATGCTATGACATCTGCAAAGACAGAGAATGCAACAATCTTAAAACATAAAGAATTCAGTGTGATTTGAGAACTTCAGTGTAAACACTAGTATAATTATGTCTTCTTTGTTAATGCTCTTTGCTAAATATAGAACTGAAGGTAAATAAGGTTTACATTGTCTTTGCATTATGCCAATATTTGTTGAATTTACTTGTGTGTATATATATGCTAACTTTGATAGCATTCTTCTGTGTTTGAATGAAATGCTCTTAGTCAATACAGAATACAGAATACAGTATTTATTGAGCCAAGTGACATTAAAAAAACATTTAAAGCACAAGGAATTTAGCGTAGTGTTGGTAAAATCACGCACACACACACACCCACACACACACTGACACACACACATTCACTGACATACACACCAACACACACACGCCCACACTACAGCAGTCACGATCACACCATCACACGCAGGGCAGACATGAGGTAAAACAAATGACAATCATCTATTAAAAGAAAAAGTACAAAGAGTGGTCTAAGATGCTGGTGGAAGGGTCTACACAGAATACAATTTTATAATCTAATGCATAGTTAGAACTAGCCCATCCCCTCCACCCACCCACTCATGAATGACTAAAATAATGCAGCTAAAAATATAGAAAAAAATAAAAATCACACATCAAAGTCCCACTCAACCCCCCCCCCCCCCCTCCCCACCACCACCACCACCACCACCTAACACTGAGTGCTGCCTGGCATGGATAACAACCCCCCCCCCCTCCCCCCAACAAACACAGAACACCTTCCCGAAGTTTTTTCCAAGACTAAGACTGAGTAAGAGTAAGACAATAATATGTCAGTTGGACCTGGACTAAAAATATGTATAGGTCCAGATGTCCCGGCTACAACAAATTGTTCTGTCAGAAGACCTCTTATAGTTCTTTATGTCGAAATTGATGTGATGGTCGACCAGCCAAGATTTAGAACAATGCGTCATAAGCATGTATTAATGACCCCAGACCGAAGCCTGACAACAACACTGCCTTCTCTCATAAATGATTTTCAGTTATAAATATAATATGACTGCTGGAACATTCATCAAGCGTTAACGTGGATTTTACCTGCAAACACACACACACACACACACATACACACACACACACACACACACTTACTTGGCCTCAAAAGCCAGAATGTCACTTGTCAGGGTTGTAACTTGTAGTTTACATCCCTGTGAATGCTTTCTGGTATCCTCATGGTAATTCCTCCCACCCTGCAATGAAAGCATTGATGTGTGAGTTGCATTACAGTAGAGAACAGTGGTCAATCAAAACTTGTTTTAAGTGTCTTTGAAAAGACGATTTTCGAAAATAACTCTCTGAGATCTCTTATAAATGTTACTGTACAGTAATGGATTAGACCAGAAGCTGTGAGATTGAACAAATGTGAGACAGTGACAAAAGGTCAGGTGTCATGTCTACTGTCCCGAATGACACACGATTGCTGACATTTCACCATTGCCAAAAGAATAAACAAATAAGAAATAGGTAGAAAATGAATGTGAAAACTGACTTTGATTGTTGATCAGTATTTTCTATACCACTAACAAATAATCTACTTACACATAGCTGTTTGGCAAATGTATGTTGCATGGGACACACTGACATGAAAGTGGAAGATGTTTTTCCCTCTAGAGAAACTACATATCAAGTTACACTTTTTGTGCTCTTCCATTCCAGTTGGCAATCAATTGTTAACGCATGTTATTAGAAAAAATAGAACGAAAACAGATTAGATAGAATGAAAAATGTACTGGTGATGTCATTTGGGACATACTGACATGAACACGTCACCTTTTGTCATTGTCTCATGTGTGAAAATGTGTGGCAATTATCAGATTGACAGAGAGAGAGAGAGAGAGAGAGAGAGAGAGAGAGAGAGAGAGAGAGAGAGAGAGAGAGAGAGAGAGAGACAGACAGACAGACAGACAGGGAGAGAGAAACAGACAGAGAGACTGAAACTGAGAAAGACAGACAGAGCAAGAAACTAGAAAGACAGAAGGCAGGCAAGAAAGAGAAAGAGAGATAAATTCACCTTTCCAATCGTTATGCATGATATTGCTTTGATATTGGTGACTCGTATCAAAAATAAGTCAACAATCACAATGCCAACGGATTCTGAACTTATGAATATGATTATGAATTTACAACACAACACACAGTGAAGTAACACTAGTAACATTACCTGAAAGTTCCATTTGCCATTCGCTCAGCGTCATAAGATCTGTATTGTGTAGTCCTGATATATGCTGAAGTGCAGCATGTTATCTTATATCAGCAGACACACTGGCTTTGAAGTTGCAGGAGTGTTAAAAACGGTAAAAATACAGTACAAACTTTCTTGAGTTCGATTCGACAGAGAAAAGTCCGAGAGTAATGTCCCTTGGCGATCACGGGAGGTCACTCAGAATTACTTGTCCGGCAGTTACTGAGTAAACAAATGGCGAAATGCGTTGGGAAGATTGAAAACAGGCAGTTGCTAGAGCACTATGTAATACAACATCAGAAACGATCCTGACTGGACAGTCCAATACTAAGACAGAAGGAGGAAGACAGAACTGGACTGGTTTCAAGAGTGTTCCAAACAGTCGATCATCATGCATCACGTAAAACGTTGAGTGAGTATCGCCTATGCCCATGAACTTGGAAGATAGTCCCAGTCAGCACACGATATCGGGTCGATATCGGTCCGATATCGGATTTGACCGGATATCTCGGACCAAGATATCCGATATCGGTCCGATATCGGTCCGATATTGGATTCCAAGTTTGCTCATCAGATTAACGTTAAATTAATGTTAACTTTTTACGTTAATTAAGTTAACATTAATTTAATGTTAATCTGATGAGCAAACTTGGAATCCGATATCGGACCGATATCGGACCGATATCGGATATCTTGGTCCGAGATATCCGGTCAAATCCGATATCGGACCGATATCGGATTCCAAGTTAGCTCATCAGATTAACATTAAATTAATGTTAACTTTTTACGTTAATTAAGTTAACATTAATTCAATGTTAATCTGATGAGCAAACTTGGAATCCGATATCGGACCGATATCGGACCGATATCGGATTCCAAGTTTGCTCATCAGATTAACATTAAATTAATGTTAACTTTTTACTTTAATTAAGTTAACATTAATTTAATGTTAATCTGATGAGCAAACTTGGAATCCGATATCGGACCGATATCGGATATAACGTTAAATTAAAGTTAATTTTGTTTACGGCTAATGTCAGTTTTACCAAATAAAAAGCATAATATAATGGTTAGATTAACGTTATTTAAACATGTGTTTTTTTACGTTGAGTGCAAAAATAAAAAGAACCAAAATAAAACTATAATTAAATTTTTTATTGAGATTTTTTTTTTTATTCTCATATCGGTCCGATATTGGATTCCAAGTTTTCACATCATCGCCAATACAATCCCATCCATCACACCAATATTGGCCCGATATCAGACCAATATCGGATACGATATCGGACCGATATTGGATTCCGACATTGGGCCAATAAAGTTGACGTTAATTTAACGTTAATCTGATGAGCAAACTTGGAATCCAATATCCGACCGATATCAGGCAGATATCGGATATCTTGGTCCGAGATATCCAGCCAGCACCCCGATATCGGACCGATATCGGACCGATATCGGGATACGATATCGGGTCGATATCGGATCCCGATATCGGATTTCAAATCGGGTCGATATAGGATTACGACATTGGGCCAATATTGGATATAGGTCCGATACAAAGAACCAAAATAAAACTATAATTAAACTTTTTATTAGAATTTTTTTTCTCCCTCAGACCAAGATATCCCATATCTGCCCGATATCGGTCCGATATTGGATTCCAAGTTTGCTCATGAGATAAACGTTTAGTTTTTACGTTAATTTAACGTTAAATTAACATTAAATTAACGTTCATTAAAACAAAACCATAATATAAAGTTAAATTAAAGTTAATTTTCGTTTACGGCTAATGTCAATTTTACCAAATAAAAAGCACAATATAATGGTTAGATTCAAGTTATTCACACGTGTGTTTTTTATGTTGAGTGCAAACATAAAAAGAACCACACATAAAAACGGTCATACACGTAAAATTCCACTCGTGCAAAAACACGAGTGTACGTGGGAGTTTCATCCCACGAATCCAGAAGAAGAAGAAGAAGGAAGTGTGCATGCTAACATGAAACAAAACAAAAGACAAATAAATAAAACCATTAGAAATATGTTGTGAGAATATGTTCTAAACATTTATTCATCATTTCCATGATATATACTGTACATTTAAAAAAACACACACCATAAAACCATGATAAAAATGTCGGAAGTTGAATCAGTTCTAAAGTTTCTGGAAGTGAGTTTGGATACATGTATCCCACTTTTAGGTTCTGTACCTAGAAATTTACCAATTCTATTCCATCTTTTGGGTTTAAAAAAAATAGTCTTCGCACAGCTAGGTATCTTGTACATGTATCCGAATGATGCCAGAGACACAAGGAAAGATGAGGTTATTTGCAACACCACCAGCAGAGGAAGAAGTCATTCACTTTGCAGCAGCAGATAAAAAGAATTGTTGAATTTGAAGCAGGAGCAGACACAGAAGTTGTTGAATTTGTAGCGTCATCTGCAAACAAAGAAGTTGTTGAATTTGCAGCAGACAATATACTTGTTAAACCTGCAGCAGCAAACGAAGAAGTCATTCACTTTGCAGCAGCACCAGACAACAAGAATTGTTGAACTCGAAGCAGGAGCAGACAGATAAGTTGTTAATGTTGAGTTTGCAGCAGACGATATATACTTGTTAAATCTGCAGCACCAGCCTTGGAAAAAGTTGTTGATACAACCAGTGCAGACGATGGCATGTCTGCAATAGGAGACTTTGAAGATCTGCTCCAAATGCTATGACATCTGCAAAGACAGAGAATGCAACAATCTTAAAACATAAAGAATTCAGTGTGATTTGAGAACTTCAGTGTAAACACTATAATTATGTCTTCTTTGTTAATGCTCTTTGCTAAATATAGAACTGAAGGTAAATAAGGTTTACATTGTCTTTGCATTATGCCAATATTTGTTGAATTTACTTGTGTGTATATATATGCTAACTTTGATAGCATTCTTCTGTGTTTGAATGAAATGCTCTTAGTCAATGCTGCCTGGCATGGATAACAACCCCCCCCCTCCCCCCAACACACACAGAACACCTTCCCGAAGTTTTTTCCAAGACTAAGACTGAGTAAGAGTAAGACAATAATATGTCAGTTGGACCTGGACTAAAAATATGTATAGGTCCAGATGTCCCGGCTACAACAAATTGTTCTGTCAGAAGACCTCTTATAGTTCTTTATGTCGAAATTGATGTGATGGTCGACCAGCCAAGATTTAGAACAATGCGTCATAAGCATGTATTAATGACCCCAGACCGAAGCCTGACAACAACACTGTCTTCTCTCAGTCTCATAAATGATTTTCAGTTATAAATATAATATGACTGCTGGAACATTCATCAAGCGTTAACGTGGATTTTACCTGCAAACACACACACACACACACACACACACACACACACACACACACACACACACACACACACTTACTTGGCCTCAAAAGCCAGAATGTCACTTGTCAGGGTTGTAACTTGTAGTTTACATCCCTGTAGTGTGAATGCTTTCTGGTATCCTCATGGTAATTCCTCCCACCCTGCAATGAAAGCATTGATGTGTGAGTTGCATTACAGTAGAGAATAGTGGTCAATCAAAACTTGTTTTAAGTGTCTTTGAAAAGACGATTTTCGAAAATAACTCTCTGAGATCTCTTATAAATGTTACTGTACAGTAATGGATTAGACCAGAAGCTGTGAGATTGAACAAATGTGTGAAAATGTGTGGCAATTATCAGATTGACAGAGAGAAATAAAATATCAGAGAGAGAGAGAGACAGACAGACAGACAGACAGACAGACAGGGAGAGAGAAACAGACAGAGAGACTGAAACTGAGAAAGACAGACAGAGCAAGACACTAGAAATCAATCTAGAAAGACAGAAGGCAGGAAAGAAAGAGAAAGAGAGATAAATTCACCTTTCCAATCGTTATGCATGATATTGCTTTGATATTGGTGACTCGTATCAAAAATAAGTCAACAATCACAATGCCAACGGATTCTGAACTTATGAATATGATTATCAATATGATTATGAATTTACAACACAATTTACTGACCCACATGGAAAAGCACAGCATCCTCACCAACAACAACCATGGCTTCCGAAGCGGATACTCCTGTGAAACCCAGCTCCTAACTACCATGCACGACATCATGAAGTCCCATGACGCTGGTAGACAAGTTGATGTGGCAATCCTGGATTTTAGTAAGGCCTTTGATACCGTGCCCCATGGGAGGCTACTGAGCAAACTCCACCACTATGGAGTTAGGGGTCCGGTCCACCAGTGGATAACTTGCTTCCTCACCCAACGCAGTATGAGGGTGGTCCTGGAGGGTACGGAGTCCGAGGAAGTGACAGTCATGTCAGGGGTCCCACAGGGCACAGTGCTCGGCCCTTTGCTGTTCCTGTGCCACATCAATGACCTACCACAGTCTGTGAAATCAACGGTACGACTTTTCGCAGACGACTGCCTACTATACAGAGAGATACGCACCTTCCAGGACCACCTTACTCTCCAAGAGGACCTCAGACAACTGGAGCAGTGGGCACATAAATGGGGGATGAAATTCAACGCAAAGAAGTGCTACATCCTTAGTTCAAAGCCCACTTCCAACTTCTTCTACAACCTTGATGGAACAATCCTCAAGCAAGTTGACAAGAGCCCCTATCTCGGTGTCCAAATCTCATCCGACCTAAAGTGGTCACCACATGTGACGACCACCAGCAACAGAGCATCATCAACTCTTGGATTCCTCCGCCGAAATCTACGGAACTGCCCACAGACCTGCAGACGCACAGCATACATTGCCCTGGTACGATCAACCCTAGAGTATGCTGCAGTTGTATGGGATCCCCACCTGAAGCAAGACATCGAACGACTGGAGCGCGTACAACACAGAGCAGCCAGGTTCATCACCAAGGACTATAAGTCTAGAGAGCCTGGCTCTGTCACCAAGATGCTAAAGGACCTCGAGCTCACAACACTCCAAGAACGACGGCGCCAACATAGACTCACAACACTGTTCAAAATATCCACAGGGCAGATACCAGCACTCCCCCCCGAAAACTTCATCACCCCTGCAAAACAGACCCGCAGGAGGGTGAAGCCAACACAGTTTAGCGACTACAGTTCCAACAATGTGATCGAGAGGCAGGCCATCAACAACTCTAAAGGCCTAATCATACCACACTGCCGAACTGAACTGTTCAGACACTCATTTTTTGTAAAGACAGCTCAGGAGTGGAACCATCTAAGCGAGGAGGTGATAGGCTGCACATCAGCAAAAGCCTTTTCTACTGCCGTAGGAAACCTCCCTCCTCCCTCCTCCTCTTTTTAGGCCGCTGCGCCCACCAGTCCCGTCGCATATATAGCCAACTTGGCTCCTGCGACGTACTATACCAGAACCAGAACCAGAACCAGAAGTCACACAGTGAAGTAACATTACCTGAAAGTTCCATTTGCCATTCGCTCAGCGTCATAAGATCTGTATTGTGTAGTCCTGATATATGCTGAAGTGCAGCATGTTATCTTATATCAGCAGACACACTGGCTTTGAAGTTGCAGGAGTGTTAAAAACGGTAAAAATACAGTACAAACTTTCTTGAGTTCGATTCGACAGAGAAAAGTCCGAGAGTAATGTCCCTTGGCGATCACGGGAGGTCACTCAGAATTACTTGTCCGGCAGTTACTGAGTAAACAAATGGCGAAATGCGTTGGGAAGATTGAAAACAGGCAGTTGCTAGAGCACTATGTTATACAACATCAGAAACGATCCTGACTGGACAGTCCAATACTAAGACAGAAGGAGGAAGACAGAACTGGACTGGTTTCAAGAGTGTTCCAAACAGTCGATCATCATGTAAAACGTTGAGTGAGTATCGCCTATGCCTATGAACTTGGAAGATAGTTTTGCTAATTATTGAGACTTGATGTATTTTTTTTTCTTGGAATATATATGAGACAAAAAAGTGTGTTTGTTTCTTAGGTGTGTGTGTGTGTCACTGTGTGTGTTTGTGTCACTGTGTGTGTTTAGGTGGTTGCTGATTTTCTTTATTGTTGTTGTAAAAATAAAATGGTGATTTTAACTAAGAATCCTTTTATGGTTCTGTTGTGCATAATAAACAGTTTTTATTCTTTCAGATTTATAAAAATACCTCTCTACACACACACACACACAGACACACACACACACATTGAATGTAGACAAATAAATCTGCCAGTGATGGAAGAAATGGTGAAGAACAAATGAAAGGTGAGGGAGGTTTTGCAGACAGCATGTCTCCTTATGAAAGCACAAACATGTTCATACAATGTCAACATTTTATATGATCATCTTGTTGCGTCATACTCATAACGGTTAATCTTTTTACTGCAGCTGGCCGTGAGGAAGCGCCATATTCAAACCGACAACAAGCAATTCGAACAGGTGCTTGCCAAGTGGTTGACAGGATTGTCGGATCGTCTACATGGTGGGAGGATGTCGAAGATCAACACAGAAAACGAGGACGAGGACTAAGATGAAGATGGTAAATAAAATTAGTGCTAATGTGCTGACAGCCAGCAAGGAACACGCCTCTCGGATTCACTCTCTCTTCATTTTGTGTTATTTTGCCTCTACATGATATAATGCCTCTACATATATATATGATATAATGCCTCTGCAAGGATTCCCTAGGCCTACTGTTTTGGAACAAATGCTATGTGCAATTATGTCGGAGAATGGGCTGACATCGTTCAATACCGACTGTTGTGGCGACTGAACAATGGCGATACTGCGTTTTTGATGTTCGACAAAGGCGGCCATGAAAAAGTGCGTCGGTGGTGCTACGTTGTGTGTCTCCAACTTTCAATCGCAGCTGACAGTGTCAGATTCAGGCTGTATGGTGCGGAGTGATGTTGTTGCGAGTGACGCTGATAGGCGGAAGGTGACAGACGATGCCAGATATGACGGAGACAAAGAACATCAATGGTCTAACCTAGCTGATATGTTTCAGAGGATGAGCGAGGAAAGCACCGTGAGGATAAAAGAGATGGTCTGAACATTTCCCGTTCCCCACCCTTGTGAAGAATTGGAGCGTAACAATCATTTGTTTTGATTATCATGACTGGACAGAACCGTTGCGTGACCAGTCCGTTGTTTGTTGCAAATCGAAAGACTTATTTAGTTATATTGATTTCATAACTGGTTATCCGTTTGCGACGATTTTCCCGTCTCCTTTGTGTTTATTTAATTCATGCGTTTTGTGAAGTTATTGTTATTTCCCTATTCCAAGGGGGCTATCGCCTTATGGAATTAAATACTTTGACTTTGATGGGTCACATGAATCGTGACACTCCATAATTATTCGGTGGGGACCCATTGGTTAGTGGTCTGCTCTGCAATGCTGTGAGTCATGGGTTCAAGCCCGTCCTTTGGCAGCAGAGTGGATGAGTTATCTTATCACAAGGTCAGTTATTAATTGTATTAACTGTTGAATTTTAATTGATAGTTGTAATTTGTTTATGTTGCATTGGTAACTTATGTGTTTTCAATGATACAGTTGGTTATTAAATTATTCTCATTCTGCCTTTGACTCACTTTCATTTGTACTTGTGTGACAATGTTTATTGACTCACTTTCATTTGTACTTGTGTGACAATGTTTATCAACTACTTCATCTTATCATTTCTGTCTCCTTTTAAATTTTCTTCTGTTCTTGGGCCAGAAATCTAATATTTACGGATTACAGCAAGTTTTAGTGCAGGTCAAAGACGAACAAGTGCGAAAGCAATTGCCAAGCATGTTTTCATTAGTCAAGAAGTAAAGTCAGAGGTTCAAAGATGATCAGATAATTAATGCCAACTATTCGCTGGTTTTGCTTCATCGACTCTGCGGGCAGCTTCCAGGAAACCAAAGTTTTCAGGTTCCGGGGGAAGTATGGTTGCAAAGCTGAAACTTAAAGGAATTGACGGAAGGGCACCACCAGAGCACCATAGAAGGGCACCACCCTTATCGGTTCCCGATATCGGTCCATTATTGGTTCCCGATGTTAGGCCGATATCAATTCTCTATATCGTACCGATATCGGACCAATATTAGTCCAATGTCGGAATCCGATATCGACCCGATATCGTCCCGATTTGCAATCCGATATCGGTCCGATATCGGGATCCGATATCAAACTGATATCGACCTGATTTGCAATCTGATATCGGGATCTGATATCGGGATCCGATATCGATTCTCTATATCCCCAGCCAGCACCCCGATATCGGTCCGATATCGGACCGATATCGGATACGATATCGGGTCGATATTGGATTCCGATATCGGTCCGATATCGGATTGCAAATCGGGTCGATATCGGACCGATATCGGATTACGACATCGGACCGATATCGACCCGATATCGACCCGATATCGGTCCGATATAGAGAATCGGTATCGGCCTCATATCAGATCCTGATATCGGCGCGATATCAAATCCCGATGTCAGATTGCAAATTGGGTTGATACCGGGTCAATATCGGATTACGACATTGGTCCGATATCGGTCCGATATCGGTCCGATATAGAGAATCGATATCAGATCCTGATAGGGGACCGATATCGGATTGCAAATCCGGTCGATATCGGACCGATATCGGATTACGACATCGGACCGATATCGACCCGATATCGACCCGATATCGGTCCGATATAGAGAATCGGTATCGGCCTCATATCAGATCCCGATATCGGCGCAATATCAAATCCCGATGTCAGATTGCAAATTGGGTTGATACCGGGTCAATATCGGATTACGACATTGGTCCGATATCGGTCCGATATCGGATTACAACATCGGACCGATATCGACCCGATATCGGTCCGATATAGAGAATCGGTATCGGCCTCATATCAGATCCCGATATCGGCGCGATATCAAATCCCGATGTCAGATTGCAAATTGGGTTGATACCGGGTCGATATCGGATTACGACATTGGTCCGATATCGGTCCGATATCGGTACGATATAGAGAATCAATATCAGATCCCGATATCAGATTGCAAAATCAGGTCGATATCGGATCCCGATATCGGACCGATATCGGATCCCGATATCGGACTGCAAATCGGGACGATATCGGGTCGATATCGGATTCCGACATTGGACTAATATTGGTCCGATATCGGTACGATATAGAGAATTGATATCGGCCTAACATCGGGAACCAATAATGGACCGATATCGGGAACCGATAAGGGTGGTGCCCTTCTATGGTGCCCTGGTGGTGCCCTTCCGTCAATTCCTTTAAGTTTCAGCTTTGCAACCATACTTCCCCCGGAACCTGAAAACTTTGGTTTCCTGGAAGCTGCCCGCAGAGTCGATGAAGCAAAACCAGCGAATAGTTGGCATTAATTATCTGATCATCTTTGAACCTCTGACTTTACTTCTTGACTAATGAAAACATGCTTCATGCTTGGCAATTGCTTTCGCACTTGTTCGTCTTTGACCTGCACTAAAACTTGCTGTAATCCGTAAATATTAGATTTCTGGCCCAAGAACAGAAGAAAATTTAAAAGGAGACAGAAATGATAAGATGAAGTAGTTGATAAACATTGTCACACAAGTTCAAATGAAAGTGAGTCAATAAACATTGTCACACAAGTACAAATGAAAGTGAGTCAAAGGCAGAATGAGAATAATTTAATAACCAACTGTATCATTGAAAACACATAAGTTACCAATGCAACATAAACAAATTACAACTATCAATTAAAATTCAACAGTTAATACAATTAATAACTGACCTTGTGATAAGATAACTCATCCACTGAAATGTCATCCACTCTGCTGCCAAAGGACGGGCTTGAACCCATGACTCACAGCATTGCAGAGCAGACCACTAACCAATGGGTCCCCACCGAATAATTATGGAGTGTCACGATTCATGTGACCCATCAAAGTCAAAGTATTTAATTCCATAAGGCGATAGCCCCCTTGGAATAAGGAAATAACAATAACTTCACAAAACGCATGAATCAAATTAACACAAAGGAGACGGGAAAATCGTCGCAAACGGATAACCAGTTATGAAATCAATTATAACTAAATCAGTCTTTCGATTTGCAACAAACAACGGACTGGTCACGCAACGGTTCTGTCCAGTCATGATAATCAAAACAAATGATTGTTACGCTCCAATTCTTCACAAGGGTGGGGAACGGGAAATGTTCAGACCATCTCTTTTATCCTCACGGTGCTTTCCTCGCTCATCCTCTGAAACATATCAGCTAGGTTAGACCATTGATGTTCTTTGTCTCCGTCATATCTGGCATCGTCTGTCACCTTCCGCCTATCAGCGTCACTCGCAACAACATCACTCCGCACCATACAGCCTGAATCTGACACTGTCAGCTGCGATTGAAAGTTGGAGACACACAACATAGCACCACCGACGCACTTTTTCATGGCCGCCTTTGTCGAACATCAAAAACGCAGTATCGCCATTGTTCAGTCGCCACAACAGTCGGTATTGAACGATGTCAGCCCATTCTCCGACATAATTGCACATAGCATTTGTTCCAAAACAGTAGGCCTAGGGAATCCTTGCAGAGGCATTATATCATATACATATATGTAGAGGCATTATATCATGTAGAGGCAAAATAACACAAAATGAAGAGAGAGTGAATCCGAGAGGCGTGTTCCTTGCTGGCTGTCAGCACATTAGCACTAATTTTATTTACCATCTTCATCTTAGTCCTCGTCCTCGTTTTCTGTGTTGATCTTCGACATCCTCCCACCATGTAGACGATCCGACAATCCTGTCAACCACTTCGCAAGCACCTGTTCGAATTGCTTGTTGTCGGTTTGAATATGGCGCTTCCTCACGGCCAGCTGCAGTAAAAAGATTAACCGTTATGAGTATGACGCAACAAGATGATCATATAAAATGTTGACATTGTATGAACATGTTTGTGCTTTCATAAGGAGACATGCTGTCTGCAAAACCTCCCTCACCTTTCATTTGTTCTTCACCATTTCTTCCATCACTGGCAGATTTATTTGTCTACATTCAATGTGTGTGTGTGTGTGTGTGTGTGTGTGTGTGTGTGTGTGTGTGTGTGTGTGTGTGTGTGTGTGTAGAGAGGTATTTTTTATAAATCTGAAAGAATAAAAACTGTTTATTATGCACAACAGAACCATAAAAGGATTCTTAGTTAAAATCACCATTTTATTTTTACAACAACAATAAAGAAAATCAGCAACCACCTAAACACACACAGTGACACAAACACACACAGTGACACACACACACACCTAAGAAACAAACACACTTTTTAGTCTCATATATTCCAAGAGACAAAAATACATCAAGTCTCAATAATTAGCAAAACTATCTTCCAAGTTCATAGGCATAGGCGATACTCACTCAACGTTTTACGTGATGCATGATGATCGACTGTTTGGAACACTCTTGAAACCAGTCCAGTTCTGTCTTCCTCCTTCTGTCTTAGTATTGGACTGTCCAGTCAGGATCGTTTCTGATGTTGTATAACATAGTGCTCTAGCAACTGCCTGTTTTCAATCTTCCCAACGCATTTCGCCATTTGTTTACTCAGTAACTGCTGGACAAGTAATTCTGAGTGACCTCCCGTGATCGCCAAGGGACATTACTCTCGGACTTTTCTCTGTCGAATCGAACTCAAGAAAGTTTGTACTGTATTTTTTACCGTTTTTAACACTCCTGCAACTTCAAAGCCAGTGTGTCTGCTGATATAAGATAACATGCTGCACTTCAGCATATATCAGGACTACACAATACAGATCTTATGACGCTGAGCGAATGGCAAATGGAACTTTCAGGTAATGTTACTTCACTGTGTGACTTGTGTTGTAAATTCATAATCATATTCATAAGTTCAGAATCCGTTGGCATTGTGATTGTTGACTTATTTTTGATACGAGTCACCAATATCAAAGCAATATCATGCATAACGATTGGAAAGGTGAATTTATTTCTCTTTCTTTCCTGCCTTCTGTCTTTCTAGTTTCTTGTTCTGTCTGTCTTTCTCAGTTTCAGTCTCTCTGTCTGTTTCTCTCTCCCTGTCTGTCTGCCAGTGTCTGTCTGTCTGTCTGTCTGTCTGTCTGTCTGTCTGTCTCTCTCTCTCTCTCTCTCTCTCTCTCTCTCTCTCTCTCTCTCTCTCTCTCTCTCTCTCTCTCTCTCTGATATTTTATTTCTCTCTGTCAATCTGATAATTGCCACACATTTTCACACATTTGTTCAATCTCACAGCTTCTGGTCTAATCCATTACTGTACAGTAACATTTATAAGAGATCTCAGAGAGTTATTTTCGAAAATCGTCTTTTCAAAGACACCTTAAACAAGTTTTGATTGACCACTGTTCTCTACTGTAATGCAACTCACACATCAATGCTTTCATTGCAGGGTGGGAGGAATTACCATGAGGATACCAGAAAGCATTCACAGGGATGTAAACTACAAGTTACAACCCTGACAAGTGACATTCTGGCTTTTGACGCCAAGTAAGTGTGTGTGTGTATGTGTGTGTGTGTGTGTGTGTGTGTTTGCAGGTAAAATCCATGTTAACGCTTGATGAATGTTCCAGCAGTCATATTATATTTATAACTGAAAATCATGTATGAGAGAAGGCAGTGTTGTTGTCAGGCTTCGGTCTGGGGTCATTAATACATGCTTATGACGCATTGTTCTAAATCTTGGCTGGTCGACCATCACATCAATTTCGACATAAAGAACTATAAGAGGTCTTCTGACAGAACAATTTGTTGTAGCCGGGACATCTGGACCTATACATGGCCCAAAGTCAGAATAGGTGTCCATTTTTGTGACATACAAAATCAATTTTAAAAATGAACATTTTCTTTGTTTTGAAATTAGAGATGTATTTTAGAGCATAAATACGCAAGGAACAGCTATGATTTAAGAAAACTCATGTTTGATCACTTCACAGATTCAGGTTTAAAAGTTTGCAGGAGTTCATAACTTCACACCGTCACAAAATTTAGACTTGTTAAATCATTGTTGCTACATGTATTGGGTCTGTTTTAGACATCTGAGCAAATTGCTACAGCAAATTACTTTGCATTTCAAGCAAGTTAAACTTGTTTTGGCCACGCATGATGCAGATGTGAACTCCATTAATGGGAAGTTCATAACTTCACATAATTTACTTTTATTGGTATAATAAATTTAATTTATACAGGCAGGAAACAATTTGTTTTGTTTTTTAATCTGAAAAAGGTGAGCTGGAACATGAAGGTAATTTTTGAAGATGAAGTGTGGAGAAGATTTTTTGGTTATCTGTATTATTTATAGAAATTAATATTGTCACAATTTTTTCACAGCAAATATTGGCATAAGTTGTCATTAAATCTACAATGTTGCTGTTTTTGTGCAAAATGTGCTTGAAAAGTACCATCAAAAGGATTTCAATACACCAAAATGTTTGTCTGACTCAAAGAGTTGGCAGAAACTGAAAGTTTTTTTAGAATGTCCTAGGAGTTCATAACTTCACACTGTGACATCACAAACTATGGCTAATTCAAACCAAAGTAAGAAAGTGCATATGTCATCTTATTTTCTCTCCAGCGACTCTTTGTAATCAACATACAACTAAGTAATAAAAGTAAAACATTTGTGAAAACAAACGATAACAAAAATCATAAAATGTGAGCGTGCGCATAACTTCACAAGAATTTTTGTTATGTTGGTCTCTAGTACAGTTACTGTATAATATATTTGCAAAACAATGACAAACTGAGAACACAGAGTTATAGTATAGGCTAAAGCTGCACTTATATTACAAAATCAGATTTTAATTGCCAAAATAAAACAAATTGTTTGAAACTTGTGAAAGTTCATAACTTCACATCAATCACACATTTATACTAAAATAACTAACTAAAGTCTCTTGCAAATAATTCTAAACAACTTAATGATTTACTTAACCAAACTCAGTCATGAAAACTGTTACCGAAATCATTATTTAGTTAGTGTTTATGTCAGCTGACTGTGTGTTCATAACTTCACATCATTTATTTAACTGAAAAGCTACGTACTAAAATCTGCTGGTAAATTAAAATAAAAATGACATCAAACTGTAACAGCCTACTCTGGAGAAGAGCAGCACATCATTTGAGGTAGTGATTTAGTGTAGTAAATTAATTATTGTGTATAAATCATACTCATGGCATGTGTTCATAACTTCACACCGTGGGGCTGAGGGTCAGTTGATGTGAAGTTATGTACACCGTGCAGTCAACCCAGATTCATGCTGGAATTATCAAAATGTAATTTTGAGGGTTGATATTCAGAAAACTTCTTACAAAATGTCCAGATAAAGTCAAATGTACTCTTTTGCTATTAACAAGGCATTATTTTAAACACGCCCTTGAAAAATGAGCTTGAGTTATGTGAAGTTATGAACTTCATGACAAAACGGCTAAGTACTTCAGAAAGAAACAGTCAGCAGCCAGTAGATTCTTTTTGTGATGAAAATCATGGTACAGTGTAATTTGGAAACTGAAAATAGTCATTTTACATATATTTTGGGTTTTGACATGAGTTAGTAACTCTCACATAAAAATAGTGCGCAAGACACAGAGAAAATGGCTAACTAAAGCATACTGCTTGACTTTAGTGACAAAAATTGCTTAGTATCTAAACCTAATGTACTTTTATATGCAAAATTGCTGTTCCACTACAACCTTAACTTTCATGGCTAGCATTTAAGGACAAAAAACACTCTCAGTGGAGATAGTAGGAAAGTTCATAACTTTCTCACAAGAATTTTTTATTTCTCAATTACTCAAACACCAATGAATGAACTTGATGCAAACTTTCAGTGTGACTGCTGCTAGTGGATCCAAATGCATTACAAAGCTAGGTGTTCCCCAACCAGTCAATTTACTCTTTTTATAAGGCAAAAGGTTGGAAAGTTCATAACTCTTTTTTCACAAGAAAATCTGCACGTAAACTTCAAACTACTTTTGAACATGCAAAAACAAGTCAAACAACCCTTGTTATGTTTTATACCTCTGCAAAACATACTGTAAAATACTTTTTTACAAAAATATATCAGGTTTCAATCTTTAATTATTATTTAGAGCTGATCAGTGAACAAAAATGAAGTCTTACGGAAATAGTTATGAACTTTCTGTGAAATTTTGTCTCCCCATTTTCTGCAGGCTCACTGACAAAATTCAAAAACTTTGCTTTGTCAAAGGTACATTTGAGTTTTACTGGCTCAGTGAAAAGTCATTCATGACATTCTGTCCCATAAATATGACAGAGTAGACCATGTTTCAATATGCTGAAAGGTCATGTCACAAAAAATGGCCAAAATGTAGTGCTGCTGACTTCAGATAATGTCGACATTTTCATTAAAAACAACAACTGAGCACACAATGTTTCTCTAGGTGTGTACTTCATACTTTTTTTTACAAGTCTCATTAATCTTTACAAGGATTTTATTTTTCTTTGATGTACAAATCAGGTTAGAGCAAAGGTTGCACAGCTATTTCAGCTGTGGACACCATTTCAGACTTAAGGCCACATATTTTTAGTCCAGGTCCAACTGACATATTATTGTCTTACTCTTACTCAGTCTTAGTCTTGGAAAAAACTTCGGGAAGGTGTTCTGTGTGTGTTGGGGGGAGGGGGGGGGTTGTTATCCATGCCAGGCAGCATTGACTAAGAGCATTTCATTCAAACACAGAAGAATGCTATCAAAGTTAGCATATATATACACACAAGTAAATTCAACAAATATTGGCATAATGCAAAGACAATGTAATTGTAAACCTTATTTACCTTCAGTTCTATATTTAGCAAAGAGCATTAACAAAGAAGACATAATTATAGTGTTTACACTGGAGTTCTCAAATCACACTGAATTCTTTATGTTTTAAGATTGTTGCATTCTCTGTCTTTGCAGATGTCATAGCATTTGGAGCAGATCTTCAAAGTCTCCTATTGCAGACATGCCATCGTCTGCACTGGTTGTATCAACAACTTTTTCCAAGGCTGGTGCTGCAGATTTAACAAGTATATATCGTCTGCTGCAAACTCAACATTAACAACTTCTCTGTCTGCTCCTGCTTCGAATTCAACAATTCTTGTTGTCTGGTGCTGCTGCAAAGTGAATGACTTCTTCGTTTGCTGCTGCAGGTTTAACAAGTATATCGTCTGCTGCAAATTCAACAACTTCTTTGTCTGCAGATGACGCTACAAATTCAACAACTTCTGTGTCTGCTCCTGCTTCAAATTCAACAATTCTTTTTATCTGCTGCTGCAAAGTGAATGACTTCTTCCTCTGCTGGTGGTGTTGCAAATAACCTCATCTTTCCTTGTGTCTCTGGCATCATTCGGATACATGTACAAGATACCTAGCTGTGCGAAGACTATTTTTTTTAAACCCAAAAGATGGAATAGAATTGGTAAATTTCTAGGTACTTACCCACCAACATCGAACGCAGAAGAAGAAGAAGGTACAGAACCTAAAAGTGGGATACATGTATCCAAACTCACTTCCAGAAACTTTAGAACTGATTCAACTTCCGACATTTTTATCATGGTTTTATCATTATGGTGTGTTTTTTTTTAAATGTACAGTATATATATCATGGAAATGATGAATAAATGTTTAGAACATATTCTCACAACATATTTCTAATGGTTTTATTTATTTGTCTTTTGTTTTGTTTCATGTTAGCATGCACACTTCCTTCTTCTTCTTCTGGATTCGTGGGATGAAACTCCCACGTACACTCGTGTTTTTGCACGAGTGGAATTTTACGTGTATGACCGTTTTTATGTGTGGTTCTTTTTATGTTTGCACTCAACATAAAAAACACACGTTTGAATAACTTGAATCTAACCATTATATTGTGCTTTTTATTTGGTAAAATTGACATTAGCCGTAAACGAAAATTAACTTTAATTTAACTTTATATTATGGTTTTGTTTTAATGAACGTTAATTTAATGTTAATTTAACGTTAAATTAACGTAAAAACTAAACGTTTATCTCATGAGCAAACTTGGAATCCAATATCGGACCGATATCGGGCAGATATGGGATATCTTGGTCTGAGGGAGAAAAAAAATTCTAATAAAAAGTTTAATTATAGTTTTATTTTGGTTCTTTGTATCGGACCTATATCCAATATTGGCCCAATGTCGTAATCCTATATCGACCCGATTTGAAATCCGATATCGGGATCCGATATCGACCCGATATCGTATCCCGATATCGGTCCGATATCGGTCCGATATCGGGGTGCTGGCTGGATATCTCGGACCAAGATATCCGATATCTGCCTGATATCGGTTGGATATTGGATTCCAAGTTTGCTCATCAGATTAACGTTAAATTAACGTCAACTTTATTGGCCCAATGTCGGAATCCAATATCGGTCCGATATCGACCCGATATCGTATCCGATATTGGTCTGATATCGTGCCAATATTGGTGTGATGGATGGGATTGTATTGGCGATGATGTGAAAACTTGGAATCCAATATCGGACCGATATCAGAATATCTTGGTCCGAGGAAAAAAAAAAAAAATCTCAATAAAAAATTTAATTATAGTTTTATTTTGGTTCTTTTTATTTTCGCACTCAACGTAAAAAAACACATGTTTAAATAACGTTAATCTAACCATTATATTATGCTTTTTATTTGGTAAAACTGACATTAGCCGTAAACAAAATTAACTTTAATTTAACGTTATATCCGATATCGGTCCGATATCGGATTCCAAGTTTGCTCATCAGATTAACATTAAATTAATGTTAACTTAATTAACGTAAAAAGTTAACATTAATTTAATGTTAATCTGATGAGCAAACTTGGAATCCGATATCGGTCCGATATCGGTCCGATATCGGATTCCAAGTTTGCTCATCAGATTAACATTAAATTAATGTTAACTTAATTAACGTAAAAAGTTAACATTAATTTAATGTTAATCTGATGAGCAAACTTGGAATCCGATATCGGTCCGATATCGGTCCGATATCGGATTCCAAATTTGCTCATCAGATTAACATTAAATTAATGTTAACTTAATTAACGTAAAAAGTTAACATTAATTTAACGTTAATCTGATGAGCAAACTTGGAATCCAATATCGGACCGATATCGGACCGATATCGGATATCTTGGTCCGAGATATCCGGTCAAATCCGATATCGGACCGATATCGACCCGATATCGTGTGCTGACTGGGTCGTACCGATATCGGACCAATGTCGTAATCCGATATCGACCCGGTATCAACCCAATTTGCAATCTGACATCGGGATTTGATATCGCGCCGATATCGGTATCTGATATGAGGTCGATACCAATTCTCTATATCGGACCGATATCGACCCGATATCGACCCGATATCGGTCCGATGTCGTAATCCGATATTGGTCCGATATCGACCGGATTTGCAATCCGATATCGGTCCGCTATCGGGATCTGATATCGATTCTCTATATCGAACCAATATCGGACCAATATCGGACCGATATCGGACCAATGTCGTAATCCGATATTGACCCGGTATCAACCCAATTTGCAATCTGACATCGGGATTTGATATCACGCCGATATCGGGATCTGATATGAGGCCGATACCGATTCTCTATATCGGACCGATATCGGGTCGATATCGGGTCGATATCGGTCCGATGTTGTAATCCGATATCGGTCCGATATCGACCCGATTTGCAATCCGATATCGGACCGATATCGGAATCCGATATCGACCCGATATCGTATCCGATATCGGTCCGATATCGGACCGATATCGGGGTGCTGGCTGGGGTTTTGATATTGAGACTTGATGTATTTTTTTCTCTTGGAATATATGAGACTAAAAAGTGTGTTTGTTTCTTAGGTGTGTGTGTGTGTCACTGTGTGTGTTTGTGTCACTGTGTGTGTTTAGGTGGTTGCTGATTTTCTTTATTGTTGTTGTAAAAATAAAATGGTGATTTTAACTAAGAATCCTTTTATGGTTCTGTTGTGCATAATAAACAGTTTTTATTCTTTCAGATTTATAAAAATACCTCTCTACACACACACACACACACACACACACACACACACACACACACACACATTGAATGTAGACAAATAAATCTGCCAGTGATGGAAGAAATGGTGAAGAACAAATGAAAGGTGAGGGAGGTTTTGCAGACAGCATGTCTCCTTATGAAAGCACAAACATGTTCATACAATGTCAACATTTTATATGATCATCTTGTTGCGTCATACTCATAACGGTTAATCTTTTTACTGCAGCTGGCCGTGAGGAAGCGCCATATTCAAACCGACAACAAGCAATTCGAACAGGTGCTTGCGAAGTGGTTGACAGGATTGTCGGATCGTCTACATGGTGGGAGGATGTCGAAGATCAACACAGAAAACGAGGACGAGGACTAAGATGAAGATGGTAAATAAAATTAGTGCTAATGTGCTGACAGCCAGCAAGGAACACGCCTCTCGGATTCACTCTCTCTTCATTTTGTGTTATTTTGCCTCTACATGATATAATGCCTCTACATATATATGATATAATGCCTCTGCAAGGATTCCCTAGGCCTACTGTTTTGGAACAAATGCTATGTGCAATTATGTCGGAGAATGGGCTGACATCGTTCAATACCGACTGTTGTGGCGACTGAACAATGGCGATACTGCGTTTTTGATGTTCGACAAAGGCGGCCATGAAAAAGTGCGTCGGTGGTGCTACGTTGTGTGTCTCCAACTTTCAATCGCAGCTGACAGTGTCAGATTCAGGCTGTATGGTGCGGAGTGATGTTGTTGCGAGTGACGCGGATAGGCGGAAGGTGACAGACGATGCCAGATATGACGGAGACAAAGAACATCAATGGTCTAACCTAGCTGATATGTTTCAGAGGATGAGCGAGGAAAGCACCGTGAGGATAAAAGAGATGGTCTGAACATTTCCCGTTCCCCACCCTTGTGAAGAATTGGAGCGTAACAATCATTTGTTTTGATTATCATGACTGGACAGAACCGTTGCGTGACCAGTCCGTTGTTTGTTGCAAATCGAAAGACTTATTTAGTTATAATTGATTTCATAACTGGTTATCCGTTTGCGACGATTTTCCCGTCTCCTTTGTGTTAATTTGATTCATGCGTTTTGTGAAGTTATTGTTATTTCCTTATTCCAAGGGGGCTATCGCCTTATGGAATTAAATACTTTGACTTTGATGGGTCACATGAATCGTGACACTCCATAATTATTCGGTGGGGACCCATTGGTTAGTGGTCTGCTCTGCAATGCTGTGAGTCATGGGTTCAAGCCCGTCCTTTGGCAGCAGAGTGGATGACATTTCAGTGGATGAGTTATCTTATCACAAGGTCAGTTATTAATTGTATTAACTGTTGAATTTTAATTGATAGTTGTAATTTGTTTATGTTGCATTGGTAACTTATGTGTTTTCAATGATACAGTTGGTTATTAAATTATTCTCATTCTGCCTTTGACTCACTTTCATTTGTACTTGTGTGACAATGTTTATTGACTCACTTTCATTTGTACTTGTGTGACAATGTTTATCAACTACTTCATCTTATCATTTCTGTCTCCTTTTAAATTTTCTTCTGTTCTTGGGCCAGAAATCTAATATTTACGGATTACAGCAAGTTTTAGTGCAGGTCAAAGACGAACAAGTGCGAAAGCAATTGCCAAGCATGAAGCATGTTTTCATTAGTCAAGAAGTAAAGTCAGAGGTTCAAAGATGATCAGATAATTAATGCCAACTATTCGCTGGTTTTGCTTCATCGACTCTGCGGGCAGCTTCCAGGAAACCAAAGTTTTCAGGTTCCGGGGGAAGTATGGTTGCAAAGCTGAAACTTAAAGGAATTGACGGAAGGGCACCACCAGGGCACCATAGAAGGGCACCACCCTTATCGGTTCCCGATATCGGTCCATTATTGGTTCCCGATGTTAGGCCGATATCAATTCTGTATATCGTACCGATATTGGACCAATATTAGTCCAATGTCGGAATCCGATATCGACCCGATATCGTCCCGATTTGCAATCCGATATCGGTCCGATATCGGGATCCGATATCGGTCCGATATCGGGATCCGATATCAAACTGATATTGACCTGATTTGCAATCTGATATCGGGATCTGATATCGGGATCTGATATCGATTCTCTATATCGGACCGATATCGGACCAATGTCGTAATCCGATATTGACCCGGTATCAACCCAATTTGCAATCTGACATCGGGATTTGATATCGCGCCGATATCGGGATCTGATATGAGGCCGATACCAATTCTCTATATCGGACCGATATCGACCCGATATCGGTCCGATGTCGTAATCCGATATCGGTCCGATATCGACCGGATTTGCAATCCGATATCGACCCGCTATCGGGATCTGATATCGATTCTCTATATCGGACCAATATCGGACCGATATCGGACCGATATCGGACCAATGTCGTAATCCGATATTGACCCGGTATCAACCCAATTTGCAATCTGACATCGGGATTTGATATCGCGCCGATATCGGGATCTGATATGAGGCCGATACCGATTCTCTATATCGGACCGATATCGGGTCGATATCGGGTCGATATCGGTCCGATGTCGTAATCCGATATCGGTCCGATATCGACCCGATTTGCAATCCGATATCGGACCGATATCGGAATCCGATATCGACCCGATATCGTATCCGATATCGGTCCGATATCGGACCGATATCGGGGTGCTGGCTGGGTAGCTCACTGACAGTGGCAGGGTAACATAAACTTATTGATTCAAGGGATACTATCGATCTGATCATTAGGGAGGAGTTTATGACGAATCTGAAGTATCTGGGAAATCCACTGTACCTTAACCTAGAGTGCTCTTTCTTTGCCTATTCTATGACACTTTTCTTTTAATTAGGCTTTTATAAAACTCTTATTTTTAAAAACTTCTCCTGTGCGGTATAGCATTATTTGTAACCCAGAATCTTATGGTATATCTATGAAAGCGATCTTAAGGCCTCTTTTTCCTAAGGTATTATCCCTTTAACACGCATGATCACAACAGTCACAAACACACCAATACCTGGTAATTACTGGAGCACCCACCAAAGTTCAAAGGTGGTTAACTTTAAAATGCACACTGCGCAGTCAGATCCCAGGCAAGGACGGATATTGCAAACCTATTTGGAGCTAAATTCGTATATCCAACAATCACCGTTGCTGAAATCCACTTTGAAAAAAATCAGCAGTTAATTCATTGAAGCGTTCAGCGATTCTGGCTACTGCTCTGAAACCTCACAAAATGAATTCAGACAATTTACAAGTGCCTTATTAGAAGAAGAGGATTCGACCCGTTGTGCACTATAATACTGCCAACGAGAAAATATAACAAAAAGCACTGACAGAAAATATTCTGCGAGTGGCCGTAATTACTGCTGCAAGACTCATTATAATTTAAGCGTTCTTATTTAGCGCATTTCCCATTTATTCCAAACAAGGGACATCACTCTAGATAGTTTAGAAGGGCGTTCGAGCTGTCAGTGACCAGGGACGCTAGAGGAAAGTGATTAATTCTGCAATATTTGTGGCAGCATAGCGGAGATATCGGGAAGACTATTCCAAAGTCAACAAAGGAGCCCAGACAAGTTTACCTTGACAGTGATGTTCAGTTGAAAACGATGGCAGGAAGAATACGACAGTGTGTCCTTTCGTTACGAAACAGTGATCGTAAAAAGTTCGTCTGCTATTCCTGGAAACGACTCTGTGCTTCGACGTCGGCACAGAGCTTACCGTTTGTTCCTCAAAGCGGAGATGCAACAGAAGAAGACGTTGCACAAGTGGAGGACTTTGTTTCCAAAAGCAAGAGACTGTTCGTTTTGACTGGCGCTGGAATTTCAACAGAAAGTGGTATTCCTGACTACAGATCGGAAGGAGTTGGGCTTTACACGACCAGCAAAAACCGCCCAGTTCAGTATGGAGACTTTTTGAACTTCGCGGAGATTCGGCAGAGATACTGGGCAAGAAACTACGTGGGGTGGCCCAGGTTTTCATCCTTCCAACCGAACGAAGCACACCGAGTTCTCAGCCGTTGGGAACTTGCTGGAAAGATGCACTGGTTGGTTTATAACATTTTGTGCATATGTTCTGCGCGAACTTAGAATCCGGTTTCATTCTAGAATGGACCGGGTCCAGGTTGGAATTCTAACCCTGCGCAAGTACAGGGGTGCCATTCTAGAATGAAACCCTTGAATAAAGGGGGCCGTAATGTTTGTAGGTAAGACAGAGTTGTCTTCCCTTGAATTATCTCCACCTGCACCTTCCCTTTGATAAAATGGGGCTGATTTGTCTACCCCTGAAAAAATCCTTTGGCGATCTTGCGATGTCATGTCATGTCAAGAAAGTTGACACTCCTGAGTACGCAATAAACAAAGGCAGACCATAGCAAGGGGGACTACCAGGGCGGTATTGTTTGCAGGGCAGTTGTTTTTGTGATGAGAGCCGGTTGCGGCCGCGCCGCTTGCAATGTCAGCGCTGTCTCCCTCTCGGAAATGTCCGGTTTTTTGACAATTTTTTTGACAGACAGACAGACAGACGGTCAGACCGACTAACCGACAGACAGACCAACAGAAGGACAGAGTGAGTTATAGAGCTGTTGTCACAGGTTTAAAAAAAAGTTGACATTATATCTTCACAATTCAGAAGACCAACTTCATGTATATGAATAAGATTAAAAGTTACAAGCGAGATCGGCAAAACACTGTCAGTCCGGAAATTTCCGTTCGTAGCGATCAGTGCTGAGTGTCTCTCAAAATCGTAATCACTTTCAGAACATCACAATCCCAATTCACGATGTCTTTGAGTAAAGTGTAAAAAACCCGAAAAAAACACCCAACCAAACACACACAAAACAAAAACAAACAGAAAATCCACATTTGTGGCTTTGGCTGTGTGATAGTCTTACTGAAATGATTATTCCAACTTGGACCCAAATTCCAACCTTGCGCACGGCAGATTCTAGAATGGACCAGCAACAAGGGTTTCATTCTAGAATGGCACCCCTGTACTTGCGCAGGGTTTTTTTTTTTTATTTTTTCTCTTAGGAGATCAGACATTGTTAATCACACATGTGCGTGCGTTTTTTTTTTATATCGGAAGTTTTTTGAAAATTTTTTTTATAATCATTTTAATTCTTATTAAGTTATTATTGTTTTCCTTCAGTCTCACTCTTTCTCTCAGCTTCACACTCAATGGACAGTAAACAGATCATGGACAATTGTTTTTAATTTTTTTTTATTTACATTTACCCTCTCTCTCTCTCCTCTCTCTCTTTCTCTCTCTCTCTTTCTCACACTTGTCCACACAACATCTCTCTCTCTCTCTCTCTCTCTCTCTCTCTCTCTCTCTCTCTCTCTCTCTCTCTCTCTCTCTCTCTCACTCACTCCCTAGTCTGTCTTTCTCTGCATCCACTTTCTTTCTCTTCGACTTGTCTGTTTTTTTTCTGAATTTTGTTCTTCGGAATTTTCTGTCTTCTTCTTTGTTCTTCTTTTTTGCTTCGTCTCTCTCTCTCTCTCTCTCTCTCTCTCTCTCTCTCTCTCCTCTCCCCCATACTCTGTCGGTCTCTCTCTCCCCCTCTCTCCCATAGTCTGCCAATCTCTCTCTCTCTCTCTCTCTCTCTCTCTCTCTCTCTCTCTCTCTCTCTCTCTCTCTCTCTCTCTCTCTCTCTCTCTCACTGTCTCCTCTCGTTCTATCTTCTCTCTCTCCACCTATTTTTTTTCTTAATACATTTTGTCCTATATTTTCTTCCGTCATCATTTCTCCTTTTGTTACCTAACGTTTCTTTATTTCAATTTCACAGATAGCAACATATATGCGAGTCACAAGTCAATTATTTTTCTTAAACTTAACTCTTTTTCAAAAATACATCCGATCTCTAAAGGGGTACCGTATCTATAAATACCTATGCACATTTTTGCAATCAAGATCAGCAAATTGACATAGTTTGCTTCAGCGGATGAAATAGAATTCCTTTTAACTAGGCCAAATAGGGCATCCCGCACATCAACATGAATTCTTTTTGAACACGCGGTGAAGAAGGCTTCCTCAACAAGATTCCACACTTTGCTTATTTTTATACAATAATAAAAGAAATGTTCGATATAATCTGTCTCTTCTGTACAATGTGTACAACTAATACTCTCAGCAATGCCCATTTTATACAATATAATGTTCGTTGGATAAATGTTATGAGTTATTTTCCAGTGTAGCAGTCTCAATCTTACTTCTTTTGATGCGTTGCTTGCTATCTGCCAAATGTCCTTGTTTATTTCAATTCCCATCTTTCTTTTCCAGAAACTGACTGCAATAGTGTCAGTTTGATAAGCGTCTACCATTAATTTACGAAACTGCCTGGGTTTAAATGTACTTATTTTTTGATAATCCATTACCTTCATAGCTTGTATTCCATTATCATTCATCTTCAAAAAAAGGGATGCTATTGCTGTGCGAATTGCCCCATATTCAAATAGTCTTGTTGGTTTATGCCCAACTCTTTCACAAATCCTGTGAAATGGTAAAAACATATTATTCTCGTATAAATCCTTCACATAGCATATATCAGATGTAACCCAATCACGTAGAAACATTGTCTTGCCACGATAAGCAATTAGAGAGTTATTCCATAGGCATAAATTCTCCAGCTGGGTCATTTTTTTCACGCAAGGTAATATCTTTTCATGGTTGTCAAGCCAACATTCTAAAACGCTTTTCCAGAACTTGTTTGTAATCAACCCCAACCCTTTAAATAAGGCTGGTTTGACGTTTGCTTGAAAGCAGCATAGATTTTTTCCGAGTTTGGAGAACATACTGAGTGGAATACTTTTCCAAGCTTCTTCGTTTGGTTGCAGTAATTTCGAAAACCATCCAAGTACAAAGGATTTTTGAAAGTCACCCAAGTCAATCATATTTAGGCCACCTTTACTTGTTTTCTGGCACATAACTTTTCGTTTTACCTTTTCATAGGCTTTTGTGTTTGAAAATCTTTTTTTCCAAATGAATCTGAAAAACATTGAGTTCAGTTTACATATGATCTTTTCGGGTATAATCAAAGCTTGCAAAGCATGTGTTAATTGAGGGATCAAAAGTGATTTTACAAGGCAAATCTTTCCCATTATACTGCAGTTTCTCTTAGACCACTTAATCATTGTGCTCTGAATATGATTAATTTTTTCCGTCCAGTTTTCTTCGATTTCCGAGGCTTCTAAATTATTACTAAAATATATACCAAGAATTTTGACTTTTGATTTCCATCTGAAGCCACATGGCTGCTCCTCAGAGTACTTCTGTGAACCCAACCACATGGCCTCCGATTTCAGTCTGTTCACTGCCAGTCCTGAGAACTTGGAGAAATATGACACCAATGTCAGAGCATTTTGCACATCATCAGTGCCTTTCAGAAAAAGCGTAATATCATCAGCGTACAAGATCATTTTCAATAGTCTTTCTTGATTAGTACTATTGGCTGATGGCAAGAATACCCCTTTAACTGACTGATCTGCCCTCATCTTGACTGCCAGCAGCTCTAAGGCGAGCACGAAGGCCATTGGTGAGAATGAGCAACCTTGTCGAATTCCAGCGTTCATTTCTATAGGCTCTGACAACCACCCCATATAATTTACACAACTTACTGTTTCGTTCATGAGCGTAGTGACCCATCTAACAAAAGTGTTACCAAAATTGAAGCGTTTAAAGGCATACATTATGTATTCTTTTGATATTGTGTCGAAAGCAGCTTTGTAGTCTAGAGCTAGGAGTAGCCCTGGTTTGTTCGTTTGTTTGAGATGTGTAATTATATCATCAATCATTCTAACTGCTGTGCTACTATTTCTGCCTTTCATAAAACCAAACTGATTTTCATGAATTATTGTTCCAAGCACACTTTTTAGGCGTACTGCTAGACACTTTGCCAGTAACTTATAATCTGAGTTTAGTAAAGATATTGGTCGCCAGTTATTCAGATCATCCCTTGACAGTTGCTTCCCTTTGTGTATTAATGTTATAACTGCTCTCTTTTGGGTCGGAGACATTTGACCATTATCAAAAGAGGCGTTCAAGGAACATATAACCATTGTCTTTATCTGACACCAGAAAAATTTCATAAAACCAGTTGTTAGACCATCTCCGCCTGGTGCTGAGCCATTTTTCATTATTTTTAAAGCCTTTGTGATTTCATCTTCAGTTAAAATGCCCTCAATGCTATTTTTCTGTTCTTCGGTCAATTGTGGAACTTCTACGTCTTGTAAAAACATTTCAACATATTGTTCATCAAAGTTAATTCTTTTTTTGTATCTATTTGAATAAAAACGAGTTTGCTCTTTTACAATATCTTGTCTTTTTTTCAATACTTGTCCCTCCTCATTAGTTAGTCTATCCATTACTTTACTATTTGCTCGAGCCTTTTCTAGGTTGAGAAAATATTTATTGTTTTTTTCCCCGTCTTCAATAAATTTTACACGTGCCCGTGCATGGGCACCTTTTGCTTCTCTAATCGCATACAATTCCATTTCTGTTTTATACTTCTCCCGTTGATCAACTAATTCTTTGTCTGTCGGGTTAAGAGCCAAATTCTTCTCTATCTCATCTAATTCAGACTGTAACTCTGCTTTCCTTCTGTTTGATAATTTGTTCTTAGTTTTACAGTATGCCATGCACCATTCCCTTATTTTAATTTTGCAGAGTTCCCATTTTAGTTGATCATCTATTTCGGTGTTTTCATTAGCATAGTCTGTTAATAGTTTATTCATTGAGTCTACAAAAGTTTTATCGTGTAACAAACTGTCATTAAATTTCCAATATGAGGGTCCCCTCTTGATTTGAGACATGTTATGGGAGAGGGAAACGAGTCTGTGGTCAGATTGTGCAACCGAGTGAATTTCACATTCTGTTACCCTATTTAATACTGATTCTGTGGCAAAAATATAATCCAGTCTGCGGGCGATAAAAGGATTTTTCCTTGCGCAGGGTTAGAATTCCAACCTGGACCCGGTCCATTCTAGAATGAAACCGGATTCTAAGTTCGCGCAGAACACATACATGCAATCATAACATTTTTCTCAAAATATTTCTTTGATCGATTAAAACGGAACATCTTCCCCCAGCCAGTTCAGAGAAGAGTAGCTTTTTTTTAAGAGTTGCTTTTTTATCAACATATAATAATAGTTTGTGTGTGTTGGGAGGGGAGGGGGGGTGTCTGCTTATTTAGGGGAGTCTATTATGTCGTCTGATTTAATGTTGACTAAAAGGTGTATTCTCCGAGTTTTGACCTCTAATTGAACTCTGTATGACCAGTTGGAACTGAGCTGAAGTAAATGAACCTCAAAATGTACGTGCAGTGAAAACAACAGTGAGAATTGTTTTTTTCCCGCTTCTTTTAAACAGGTTGGTGACACAGAATGTGGACACACTCCACTACAAAGCACGCAGCACGCGTGTGACCGAACTTCACGGCAGTGCACATCGGGTCCTCTGTCTCTCCTGCCACCACAAAATACTGCGCAACACCATGCAGGAGCACATCAAGGCCCTCAACCCTGATTGGCATGCACAGTCGCTGGAGATGGCCCCTGACGGGGACGTTCAGCTCACCACGGAGCAAGTGGAAGGATTCAAGGTGCGGTGCCGTTACTGTGTGACGGCTTAATTTATCGCAAACTTTATGAGAAGCTATTCATACAACGCACATAACAGAAAAAGAGATAATAAAAAAACCACCCACAACAACAAATTACACTCATACGGAAAAGACAAATTTATTAGTTCAGTAAAATAAAATAAAACAAAGAAAAGGCAAAAGAGTAATTTATTAAGTTGGTTGTAAAGAAATACGAAGCCGGATAGCTGAGATAAATGTTGAACTAAAGAGGAGGGAGGGGGGTGGTGTGGAAAACAACAGTTACACCCAAACATAAAACAATAAAGGGGAAGAATAACTTAGAACATAAAACAAACTGCAGATGAAATATAAACCAATCTCCAAGAGATGAGGACTATATATAATAAACAAAACAATTCAAACTCAAGGGCTTATCGACTTGTTCTATTCAACACATGTTCATTCATCAAGTGAAGCTAGTTACACGTAACTCTTGTCTTCTGTTGAGAGGGCTTGTGTCACTCTTTCTTTCAACCCCTACAAACGTAGAGCTCTGGACTTCCTTGCTTTTGATACTCATGTCTAAACCCACTATTTAACACACACGCACACACAGAGGAATTACACAAAACAACACTAGCACAGAGAGATTGCAGTCAAAGAAAGAAAACAGACACTGAAGTATCTAACCCTTTTATTACAGGTACCAGAATGCCAGAAGTGTGGAGGAGTTCTAAAACCAGAAATTGTTTTCTTCGGCGACAATGTTCCAAAACACACAGTGGAATACGTCTTTGGCAGACTGGCTGAAAGTGATGCTGTACTCATCATTGGTTCTTCTTTAGAGGTAACAGTAACAGCTTTTCATTTCATTGATTAAAAAGTGATGTGTGTTTGCACCATCAATATTTTTGGGAACAGTAAAAGCCCAAAAGGGAGTAAACTGTAGTGGGAGTAAGTTTTGAAAGGAACTATTGTAAGATGTTGGCAGGATGATGCAGTACCGTATTTGACGGACTACAAGCCGCAACTTTTTTTCAAAAAAAATCACATTGCGGCTTATAAAAAGATGCGGCTAAAATGTTACCTAAACTTGAATAGTATTCACCTAATGGAAGTCGCCGCGGATTTTCATTTCGCTCGATTAGCGTTTACCGGTATTTTATTAGCTCTCTACTCAAGACTCGGCGCTTTTCTCTTTCTCTCGCGAATCTTCGTTTCACGTTTGTCAACAAGTCGTCGTGACAAGATAGCGTACAGAGAAACACCGGATGTATCAGGATCTCGCGCGCGCGAGATTTCGTTTTTTTGTGTCTCGCGATACAGTGGTACTCCCGACGAACGACCCCCCCATCAGAGACCCTCTCCCTTCTCAGACCTCATTCTTGCTGACGGATTAGTTTTGCTATATAAATCACCCCCCATGGCCGACTCCCCCCAGAACCCGATTTGCGACCGACTAGTTGTTACAATTTGCGACCTTGTAACGACATTTTCAAATCAAAACCTAACAAAAAATCGTAACGTTTTGCTTGAATCTCTGAAAAAAGATCGCAAAAATCACTCGGCCGGAAATATGACGACGCGTTTAGGTCTCGATTGCGCATGTCCGGCGTTCACAATTTTACGATCCCAACATGCCCTTTTCTTTGTCCACTTCCTTTCGAAAAATCAACAAACACACGTGCAGAGACATATCTATCTATGTCTCTGACACGTGCGAGCATCAACGATCTTCTTCTTCGACTCGAACTCTCCTTCAACTTTCAGGCCAGGCTGGCAACTCTCCACTGACCCATCATCCCCCCCCCCTACCCCCAACCTCCCCCCCCCCCCCCTGAACTTCACCCCTGACCAAGCAATAGACCGGAACCACCATCACCCAAGCGTAGCAGATTCATCACCATGCTGATGTTGGCTACCTATCACTAAGAAGAAGAAGAACTTCAAACGCTCAATCGCGCGGAAAGAAGAGGAAAATTTTGACTCTGGAACAGAGGATGGAAGTGGTGAAACGGAGCCGTAAGGGCGAAACGGCAATTTCGATCGCGCGGTCGTTTGAGGTAGGAAAAACTCAGATTCAATCGATCGTCAGCGACCAAGAAAACGTGGTCAATCGATGGGAGACCGGCGAAAATTGTGACCGCAAATACTCCAAGGCAAGGAAATGTATTTATGGTGACCTCAACGAACGCGTTTGGAGTTGGTTTTGTGATGCACGTCGACGCAACATACCCATCACAGGAAGACTCATCCAAGAAAAAGCCGTGATGGAGTCAGTGATTCTTGGACATGACGATTTTACCGCTTCTCTCTGTCACTGACTTTTTCTCTCTCACTGTCTTTTTCTGACCTGACCTCACCCCCCATGTAAGACCCCCCCCTTTTAAGACCTAAATTTGTCAGATTTTTGGAGGTCTTACATGGGGAGTACCACTGTAGTTCGAGGAGCGAGAGCCGCCATGTTGTGTTTTCGTCTGCTCGAAATGTGCGCAAAAGTCGTTAATCATCCCAAAAAAGCTTATTCTGGGCGGGACTACATGTGTGTGTTGGTTACAAATTGTGTGTGTGATATTTTTCTTCAAACTTTTTCACTTTTCTTCTTTGTTTCGGAGCCGATTTCGCCAAATACCGTACTTTCGTTTGCCTGGTTGTTTTGATTGATTAACACGATCTGATTATATTTTTTTCGACGGCGGCTAATATAGTGACGCGGCCTGTACGTGGCTCGTCCCAATTTTTTTGTTAAAAGTCGGGGGTGCGGCTTATAAAACGGTGCATCTTGTAATCCGTCAAATACGGTCATTTCTCTTTTCACAAGGGCTAAAGTGCTGTTGTTTCCCTTGTTCCTGTGATCAGTATTAACCTTCGCCCGACCGGTTTATCGATTACACACGTGTGACAGGGGAGGCTACCGCTCCTTTCACAGCAGACTCTGCACCCGAGTTGTTGGCCTTTAACTTTTAAGTCAACACCGGTGGATTGTGGAATTCTGTTTGTGATGGGGTCTGGTGGTTTCCGATTGTCTGTATGTTCATGGAAACCTTCGGGTTTGCAAAACAGTTTTTATAGGGCTAAGAAATTAGCCCTAACATTTTCAATCCTGTTTGATTGCACTTCGCCTCCCGAGGTGATCATAGTGTTACGGCACTTGGTTACACACGGAAGACATCGTGGGGCCGTGTGGACCCATGCTTCTCAAAGAAGGAAAAATATGCATACCCTTCTGTAGACCCATGCTTTCCAAAGAAGTAAAAACGTGCATCACCTTCTGTAGACGCCGTGGTTACATTTCCGCAAGAAGTAATTAAATTAAATTATTAATTTAATTATTACCGTGCGGACTAAAGCTTCTCAAAAAAGGAAAAACGTGAATACCCTTCTGTAGACATCCTGGGGCCGTGTGGACCCACATTGTTATGTATTAATTTTGTTCCACGCGACTTGCTTATTAACTCCAAAATTAAACAGATCATAGAAAATGATGTTTAGAGCCAATACCTGAAGGTTTGTGACATCTCTCCCTAGTTTTTATGTAAGTTCCTTCATTTTGAGAAACATTGGTCCGAATGGCCCCACAATGTCTTCCGTGTGTAGTCTAAATTTGACCTTTGTTTTGTTAATTACTTCTTGCTGAAATTTAATGATCTTTTAGGACATGAGCTTTTTAGGCATTCTTAAAAGCTCATTAAAAAATTCCAACTGGTTTAAGAGATATTTGCAACTAAACACCCTTCTGGGTCCACACGGATGGGATGGCCATAATGCGAATGTCAGTTCTGTGCTTTTCCTTTGAAAAAATAAAACAAAGCTAGTCCTTTTCAGTGGATTTGAATTGTATAAATTTGCCAGCAATGCCACTGATTAGATTGTGTAACTCCAAAGTTTAACAGGATGATTGACTACTTGGAGACTATCACCAGAAATTCTAACCCCACATGCTATTTGCAATGTTCTCAACAGGTCTACTCAGGGTACCGTTTTGCCAACAAAGCCAAAGAACAAGGCAAACCCATTGCTATCCTCAACATTGGCAAGACCAGAGCGGACAAAATCGCCCAACTGAAGATATGTGCACGTGCTGGACACGTCTTACCAAAGGTGCAAATCAGGTCATGACAAGGATTGAACCAATAGAAAAAAGAAAACGGTGCAAGATGTAAATAATGTAGAAAATAGAATAAAGACAGTGGAGAAGGGATTTGTTAATTTGCTTTGTACAAGTGTGTCATTGTTTGTGTGTGTGTGTGTGTGTGTGTGTGTGTGTGTGATTCCAGATTAAAATACACTATTTATAGTTTTATGGAATGGGCAGCACTATTGAAAATTGTGTGTAACCAGCACATGACAAACAGTTTTATGAAATAAGCATTGAATTACTGAATCTGTAAACTTTGACATTTTATTAACTTATTTTCAGTATTTATGAAGATAAGAAACACAGCCACATACAAAATAGCCTACAAGAACACTAGAATTTAAAAGGCACTACTGTAGGACATCAAACTGTTAATAATAAACAACAGAAATAAAGCAAGAACAATATAAAATCATGAAGCTGCCAGAAAATCAAACTGGTTAACAATTAAACACACAAATAGAATACAAACAATATAGAATCCCAAAGGTGCCAGAAAATCAAACTACATATTTATATATATATATAAACAATGACCTCTACAAATAGAACAATATAGAACCTTAAAGGTGGAAGCAAGTAATACTATTAACTGTAAAATCACAAAATTAAAAAGAAAAGATAGATAAGTATATAATCTTTGATGTGTAAACAAAAAAAAATGCAATTGCTTCAAATCGACCTTGCATGGAATTTTGGCGTAACTTATTTAAATCAACTTTTCAGCAGAAGGCCAAAACTGATAATTCTTCTTCCTCTTCAGCGTTCCAGAATTTTCTGATTACGTGTGAGCTCGTTTGCCCATTTGGGTTCCCCAAACTATACTCTGAGAGCATAGTCAGCTTCACTCCGCTTTCGTTGGGTAGGCATGCTGGGTATTTTCGTGTTTCCATAACCCACCGAACTCCGACATGGATGACAGGATCTTTTCCGTGCGCACTTGGTCTTGTGCTTGCGTGTATACACGAAGGGGGTTAAGTCGCTAGCAGGTCTGCACGTAAGTTGACGTTGGAGATCGGAAAAATCTCCACTCTTAACCCACCAGCGGCAGCGACCGGGATTCGAATTCACGACCTCCCGATTAGGAGGCCGACGTCTTACCACTGCGCCACTAACCTAAAAAATTCGTATCTGAACAGATTTTGAAAATGAGCCTTTGTTTTATAAAGTGAAACTACATATTTTTTTATGTTAAGAACAAAAGTTCTGAGAAAAAAAACTCACAGCATCACGCAGCTTCATTGACTTACTTGCAAGGAGTTGACAAATGCAATTTTTTCATTCGATGTCTATACAGCTTCTATTAACATCTTACAAGGCAGAAACAGCTAATGTGAAGTGAAAGTACTCGATCAGGCCTCGCACAGGAAATAATAACGACAAAAGCCAAAATGGAACCCACGGTCTTGTCCATGGTCTAATGCTATGTATTTACAGTCGGACGGAGGCGAGATTGTTAATGCCCTCCCCTTGTACAGAAACCGACATGCAACACACACACACACACACAGTCGGACGGAGGCGAGATTGTTAATGCCCTCCCCTTGTACAGAAACCGACATGCAACACACACACACACACACAGTCGGACGGAGACGAGATTGTTAATGCCCTCCCCTTGTACAGAAACCGACATGCAACACACACACACACACACAAAATGCTGCTCAGTCTTACTGCTCTGCCACATAACAATCGCATAAACACACATACAACTGCTTAAGTCTCAATTCCACACATTTATCTTTCTTACCATAGAACACTGTATTAGAAATCTAAACAACGAAGTGACTGTGGTAAGATGAACAAAGTTAAAAAACAAAGGATTACTGTACTCACCGATACAAAGACGACACAAGACGATAACGAATTTTCGCTTCTGGAAGCTTCATTTCGTCTGCTTTTTGTTGTCTTTTGTGTTCTTGTTTTTCCTGATGAAGCTTCCAGAAGCGAAAATTCGTTATCGTCTTGTGTCGTCTTTGTATCGGCGAGTACAGTAATCCTTTGTTTTTTAACTTTGTATTAGAAAACAAACTCCACTCCTCTTGAATTTGAATTCCTGTATTGAATTCTCCCACCAGAACATTTTGTGAAATACAATTCACAACTCTCTGACAATGTCACAATTTTGACTCTCATGGACTCTCACACAATACATATACATATACTGAACTTCCTTACTCATGTACGCAGTTGCGCAAAACACACACACAAAATTTCTGGTGGTAACACCAAGACTTTGAAATATGTTGCAAAACGCATTCCTTCCAGCTCTAAACCCAACCAAAGCAGCTTTTTAAAATGTCTAGTATGCAGGTATGGTGCAACACTATCTGCATGCACACTTCCTGCATGGTAAAAATTAAATCTGGCTTTACATTAGAAACAAAAAGAAGACTTTCAATTCTAAAAGCGGTTATCTAAACAGAATATTGATACAAAAGAAAATCAAAATCCCACTTTCACATCAAAGGCAAATAAAATGAGTACAGGTCATGCAACAGCTGAAAATAAAACCTTTTTGGCTGACTGGTTTAGGAGTGAAAAGACAGACCCCATGTTTTAATCAACATTTCATACAATGGTACATGAAAATGTCAGGCTTTTCTGATGAGAGTATACCAACTAATAAAGGCCACTTTGCCCCTAAGACTATTAACACGAAGCCAAATATCCCTGTCATGAAAGGCCACCTTCAATGTAGGGACACTTTCAGCTGGCCCCAATGGCGCCCCTTCATCAGTGGTACTACTGCATAACGCTTCATCATCAAAAAAGTCATAAAAACGATACATTTTAAAAAGAAAGGATATAAAATCATAAAAGAAAAGATGTAAAATGATCCTCTTGAATAAAATGGTATACTAATTCAATTGCAAAATTCATGATTGGCTTCCATTCAGACCTGTCTCTCCAAAGTGAAACCCACAAACAAGCATACGCCTCACAAACACACTCCCATTGTATTTGTTAGTTTCACGTCTGCTGCCAGACGCAGACAAGGTTGTTGTCGGTCCCTCCCGCCACGATGGTAAGGTCAGAAGTCAAGGCCACTGTGTTCATCACAACCTGCAACCACAAATGACGTTTGGAGCAGTTAGATTGCAAAGCCTTCTCTACATAATTGGCTTCTTGTAATTTGAGGCTGACAGGCAGAGGGAAACACACATGCAGACACAAACACAACCACAAAGGCAAAAATTAAAAATTTTAGTAATAAATTTTCATTTGATTAATATACTTACCCAACTCACATATAGCAATTAACCCATAGTTCAGTGCTGATACCGCTGTACGCGTCCCCTTAGCAACAAGGAAGACGCCTCTAAAAAAGTGACCGAGACCCGTAAGGGTATCTAGGCCAGCCCGTAAGGGAGGCTGCCTTCCATATGCGCGCGCATATGCCGCCATCATGTCATTCTACACGAAGCCCAACTCACTACTTTTTTAGACCCCCATACCCCCCACAGCGGGGAGGCGGGAGGGAATAAACGATGTGAGTTGGGTAAGTATATTAATCAAATGAAAATTTATTACTAAAATTTTTAATTAAATTACATATCTTACCCAACTCACATATAGCAGATTGCTACTATAGGAGGAGGGTACTTACCAACTTAAGACCGCAGGACCTGCCCTGCAGCCACGAGAGCCGGCAAAGCCGCACTGCCATCTTGCCGCCTTGCCGCAATGTCTCTCAAATAAAAATTGATGAACACGTCCTCAGATTTCCAATAAGCCGCCGCCAGGACCTCTGATAGGCGCCCTGAGCAAAGCACGGCCACAGAAGACGCCCAAGCCCTCGCTTCGTGAGTCCTGGCTGACGTAAGCGGAAGCACCGCCCTGACCTCGCCTGACTGGCGTTGCCACCATCCGTATGCTTGCTTAATGGTCAGTGACACCCATTTAGTCAAGGTGACCTTCGAGATATCCTTCGCCCGCACCGTGTTGAGGGATATAAACAATAATCTCTGAGTTTCCGAGCGAATCGGCGAAGACCTAGACAGGTAGCTGCTTAACGCCCTGACAGGACAATTTGACAGATCGGGGTCTCCAGGAGCGAGTATATCGCTCAAGGGGGGAATACAAATGCAAGGCGAAGCCTGACCGGGCTTTTGATTTTTAGCGAGAAAATTAGACGTAAATTTCAAAGAGTAGGAGCCATCCCTCTCCAGGGAAATATCTTTAGCCAGACCAGAAAGAGTGTGTACCTCGCTACCCCTCCTAGCTGTGGCAAGCAAGACCAAAAACAAAGTTTTTCTCGTCAAATTAGCTAAACTAGCCAACCGGAGAGGCTCAAAGTCCTCCGACGCAAGGAAACGGAGAACCACAAACAGATCCCAGGCAGGGAGCTGTGATCTTGAGAGAGCCGCGTCAAGGGCAGCTCCCTTAAGCACGCTTGAAATGACACCGTCAAGAGTGATCTTGCGACCGAGCTGTCTAAGAGTGGAAGAAATCGCAGACCTTCTAACTCGCAGTGAAGAAGGAGAGACTCCCCTACTAGCCAACCAAGAGAGGTGGTTGGCTACCTCCATGGATCTTGGAGAAAGATGTTGAACCTCATTCTCAGAGCACCACTTCGCCCATGCAGCCCAATGAGAAGAGTACACGGAGCTAGTTGAGTCTCTGTGTGCCTTCTGTACCAGTTTCAGAGTTGTGGCCGAGGCCCCGGCACGACGCAGAGCGACTCTGACAGAATCCAGCCGTGAAGCTGCAACGCTTGCGGATTCTCGTGCGGGACCCCTGACCGGGGCTGTAACAGGTCGCCCCTTTGAACGCCTAGAGGAATGGGTGGGCGCACTGCCAGCCGCAGAAGGTCTGGATACCAGTGCTGGCTGGGCCAAAGAGGAGCCACCAGCACCAGAGCTGGTCTTTCCAGATCCACTTTTCTTAACACCTTCCCTAGAAGGCAAAACGGAGGGAAAGCGTAAGCCGGCAGATTTGTCCAATCCAGATCCATCGCGTTCACCGCCCACGCCAGAGGGTCCGGGAACGGTGAGACGAAAAGGGGGAGCCTGGTCGAGAATCTCGTTGCAAACAGATCTATGCAAGGCTTGTCTACTTGAACCCAAAGACGGTCCAACGCCTGGTGGGAGAGGGTCCATTCTGAATGCAGAACCTTGTCCCCCCGACTGAGGGCATCCGCCAACACATTGAGCGTGCCCTTCAGGTACCTCGCTGAGAGAAGTATGTTGTGCGTGCTGCACCAAACCAACAGACGGCAAGCGCTCTCCGACAGCTTCTGCGAGTGTGTGCCCCCCTGCCGATTTATGTAAGCGGCCACAGTCGTATTGTCCGTGTGGACTTGGACATGACTGTCCCTCAGAAGCGGCAGGAAGGACCGTAAACCCAGAGACACAGCCTCCAGCTCCAGCACGTTTATGTGCTGAGGAGCTAGGGAGAGATCCCACAGACCGGAGGCTGTCTGATCGGCCAGATGAGCACCCCAGCCCGTCATGGACGCATCTGTAACTAGAATGTTCTCCGGCGCCGGAGGAGCGATCGGAACACCCTGAGAGACCCAGGGGAGCAGCCAAACACTTGTAGTGTTGCTGAACCAACTCCCCAGTTCTATGCGAACATTCCAGCCCTGAGAGGCTTGGTCCCACTGCCTCCGCAAAGCCGCCTGAAACGGCCTCTTGTGGACCCTGCCTAGAGGCACAAGGGGAGCCATCGATTCCATTTGCCCCAGGAGGGAGGACAACTCCCGGGCCGTGGACACATTCTTTCCGTTCAACAAGCGAACCAAGTTCTGTAGCTTGTCCACCCTCTTTTGAGAGGGGCGGACTAACCACTCCTGAGTATTGAAATCCATGCCCAGGTAAGTGAAGCGTTGGGATGGTTCTAACTCTGACTTCCCTAGATTGGCTGTAAAGCCCAGCTGAGCCGCCAGGCTGAGGACCCTCGCAGTATGAGTTCTGCACATGTACTGATCCTGATGCAGATTCAACCAGTCGTCTAAATAAGCCCGTAGGCGCACCCCCTCTTGTCTGACAAGGGAGCAGAGCTGGCGAACGACCAGCGTGAAGATCCAGGGGGCAAGGGAAAGTCCGAAGGGGAGTGCCCGAAATTGAAACACTTTCTCGCCCCACAGAAAGCGCAGCCATTTCCTGTCTTGAACATGCATGAGCACATGGAAATATGCGTCGGTGAGATCCACCGACGTGGCCCAATCTCCCGGACGCAGAGCTTCCCTTACAGAGAGAGGAGTCTCCATGACAAACTTGACTACCCGCAGGTATTTGTTCAGGGTGGACAGGTCCAAAACCGGCCTCCATGCCCCTGAGGCTTTGGGCACCACGAACAGCCTGCCGTAAAAGCCGAGGGACTCTCGATCTCGAACTTCCTCGATCGCACCCTTCAAGAGTAGGGAAGCCACTTCCGCATGAACGGCTGACTTGGCTTCCGGGTCTACAGGGTATCTGAAAGGCGGAGGTATCCTGGACAGAGGTGCCTTCCCCTCTGCCCAGAGGAGACGGAATCCCGAACGCACTATTCCCAAAATCCACCGGCTGGACACCAGGCGTGTCCAGGCGGCCAAGACCCTGGAGGGGCCACCCGCCGCCACCAAGGCGGGGGTTACTGGGAATAGTGGCTCGGGAGACCCTCATTGGGGGTGAGGCTTGTGCCCCGACCCCCGAGAACCCCCAAAGGAGCCTCTCTTCTGGTAAGGCGCGCCTCGCCCCCTACCCCGAAAAGAGGTCGACTGACTTTGCATCTTGTCCCCCCCAGATGAAGAAGGCTGAGCCTTATTCTGAGAGGTAGGCTTGCTCTGAGCCTTTTGAAAGCCGTGGTGAGCAATCCTCGCAATAGCCAGATCTCTAGCGTCCTGGGTTTCCTTCTGCAAAGCGTCCAAAGAGGAAGCACCCAGCAGCGAACCTTCCGTAAAAGGAGATACCTTAAGTTTGTCAATGGTACCCCTGTCTCGGATCTTTGAACCCGCCAAAAAGGCAGATCTGCGGGAATGCACAGCATGCGCGTAAAGCCTGGCTGACACGCTCAATTGTTCCTGAGAGACCCTGGCAAGCGTCGCCAACAGAGTTGTCACATCCTCCGGGGAGGCGTCGTAACGGAACTCAAACGGGTCTAAAGATGAAGCAATAGACCTAGACAAAGAGCGTTGCAGAGAACTAGAGACGGAAGACAACTCGAGCAGAGATCTACCCGTCTCCTCCAAAGCAAGAAGAGCAGACTCCGTGTAAGGGACTACTCTATCCCTGCTATACCCATCCTCCCGCAAAGAAAGCAGTTCCGGAGTCACCGGTAGAACTGATTTAGGCAAAGCGAAAGAGTCAAGTAACGTGACAGGATGAACCACCAGTTTAGAGCTCTTTGAGAGCGCAGAACTAGGAACATGTTGTCCCGCTTTAGCCAACCAAGGGCCCACCACCTCCGGAGCCTCACCATGCTGTGACAACAGCGGAAAGGCAGCGGACATAGCCCGATTGTTCGAAAAAACCTTCGACATCTCGACCGCCACAGAGGGGGACTCCCGGAATCGGAACGAACTTTTCGGTTCCTTAGCACTCCTGAAATCCCCCAAAGCAGAAGGAGGATGGATGAACTGAGATTTGTTCACCGCCACCTCCTCCTCGAGATATTTCGAAGCCACTCCAGCTGCCAAAGACACCGCATCTGGCAGCCGTCGTGGCAAAAAGAATCCAGCACCTTCAGCCTGAGAGGCGGCACCGTCATCCAGGTAGCCTTCGTGCCCTTCCGTGCACTCCGGAGGCTGGTCACCGTACTGACTAACAGAGTCAAGTCCGGAACCAGCCATACTACCACCAACTTCCTGCCCCCTGGGCGGAAGCAGATGCCTTTCAACCTGGCCCCAGTCTACTGACGAGGCGGGAAGCATAGGAACATCTGTTCGCTTGTCAGGGCCCCTTGCACCCACTGACGAACCGACTAAGCGGCCGATGTCAGCAAGTGGTTCAGAGCTTTCACCTGGGCTTTCACCAGAGGCTACTTTCTCAAGACAACGCTCTACACTTTCGCTGGAAAACCCAGCTACTCGTGTAGTCCACATACCTTGTGAGGAAGACCGGACACCGGCCGGAGACCCATCAGGCGCCAGAAACTGAGAGATCCCATCCTGAGACGCATGCACGTCCGCCCTCGTAACAGTCGCAGAGGGAGGCAAACGAACACTGGCTAGCGACGACGCACCCCCGACACCTGCCGGAAGCGCACGTAGCTCCGCCTTTGTTGACGAAACTTCAGCCGCTAAAGCCGAAACCTGTGAGCTTAAAGTCAAAAGCAAAGAGGCAACATCCACAGATGCAAGCCCAGAAACTACAGGCGAGACATCCCCTACAACATGCTTAACCACGAGCACGGGCTTCTCCGTAGGTTTAGCCGACGAACCGGAAACTCCGGGCAAGTCAACAACAACATCACTACATTTTTTGGATTCCGAACCCGAAAGAGACACGGGCGTATCGCCGTGCGATTTAGATCTTCTAGAACTTTTCCTAACGGGAGAGGGCGAAGCAGCTACATGTTTAGGTGTTGACCTCTTCCCGTCCGCATTGTCGGCCATGACGAAAACAACTCACAAACAAATTTAGAGAAAATTTTGTAAGTCCGAAAATAAGCCAACAATGTCGCCAAAATTCAGGTAAAAAATTGGAAAGATCTCACCTCAACAGCAAATGCGAAGTCCGGAGACAAGAAGACACCAAGGGGAACACAAACCAGGTCTGGAAGACCAAGCAAGTAGGCTGAAACACAGCCGGAGCGTACCAAAAGCGACCAGCTCCACTGAGCGCTGAGAGTAGAATGACAAGATGGCGGCATATGCGCGCGCATATGGAAGGCAGCCTCCCTTACGGGCTGGCCTAGATACCCTTACGGGTCTCGGTCACTCTTTTTTAGAGGCGTCTTCCTTGTTGCTAAGGGGACGCGTACAGCGGTATCAGCACTGAACTATGGGTTAATTGCTATATGTGAGTTGGGTAAGATATGTAATTTAATGACACATACACGTTGACAGAGACTTACATTTAAAACAATGAAAACACACACACACAAACCAAAAAGACAAAACGACATATACAAATGAATTTAGACTTACATAAACAAAAGAATAAATGCACATATACACATACAACCGTGCATGCACACACATGCACACTATCTCTCACACACACAGACACATGCACAAACACACACACATACACATGGAACAACCACCTACTGTTGCTTTCGCCTCCTCTTGAGTGAGATTTTCTACTGCAGGCCATTCTATCACCTAAGACAGAAAAAACAAAATAGATGACAATTGACACACATACATGCAGATTTGTATTTATTCCTTACCTCTTTGTGTGTATTCTTTACTAACTAAAATAAAAAAATAAATTTAAAAACAACCAACCGACCAAACAAAGAAAAATCAAACACCCTTTCTTGCCAAATATCTACTACACACAACTGTAACATACTTTTGACAAAGCATACAAGCAGCCGCATAACCTTGCAGTAAAGATCCTTTGCTAACCAGAACAACATTTGACAGCTATATGGTTTACACAACACACAATTTCACACATTACACACACATGAAATCTTAAGGACAAATGGAATCTCAGATATTTTTGCATACAGTATCAAAACAAAAGGGCAGACATGCTGTCAATCGCTTATGAATTCAATCGATGAACAACTTATTTCAGTATTGCATCACACTTGTAAAATCATCAGATATAACTCTGTTGGAGTTTTATAGGCTGTTGAAGAGTTATGACTCTTTGAAACAGTGAGGCATGGTCACTGAGCAGTGAAGGCAAGTACCAATCGTGCCCATGGCAGCGATCTGCGAACTCTGCTAAGCATATTTTCAACAAAAAACAAACAAAAAAGGGGGTAGTAAATCCAGCTGACACTGCTTATATTACACACTGGAGCTCATTATTCACTTAAATACCATGATCGTTTACTTGGACTCATCAGTGGCGCACTTTCTTAAAGTGGCACAACTCTTCCGTTGCAAATCAAACCCAGACAAGTGGCACAACTCTTCCGTTGCAAATCAAAGCCAGACAGAGTTATTTCAGAACAGTCTGCAAAGGGTGATGCAGTACCGAAATAAGTTGCAGAGGAAAATGAAATCTAGCGAATACTCCGAGTCACTTTATTTGTACGATAATTGATTTTGAGTAAACGATTCTGAGCATGTTAATATGATTGACCAATAACAAATTTGATGAGATGGGACGCTAAAATAGCCGCAAGGCTTATGGAAATCACTCCAGTTCAGACCTGTTTACCCCCATAAGTGTTTTGGAGTAATGCTCAGCCCCAAAAATAGTAATCCTGGCACAAAAATAGTAATCATCCAGCATTCGTCGCCAATTACAACGCACATGACAACTGTGTCTGCGAAACGCAATCATGCACATATATCCATCATTCACACATCAGTCAGTTTTTGTAGTCATCATAATTTCAAAGAAGATCACATCAAAAGCACATGCATCACTGATTCTTTTTCTTTTACTCGTAGTAGGCCTTTTTCAGTGTGTCAAGCGCTTCTCTACTGTACTTGCGCTTGCCGAATGAATGAGGGCGAGACTTCACCACTAGAATAAGGCTCTCCAGCGTCTCATCAGACAGACATGATCTCTGGTCAGTCCTGTGCTTTTTCACCCCATTTTGCCATTGAAAAAAACAATGCCAAACATGTGAATAGATAAAAAACAAAAACAAAAAAAAACAAAAAAATTTTTTTTTTTTTTTTTACATTTTTTTTATTTATGAAAATCGTAGTCTTGACACGGATAGCGGAATGGCGTATTTTTTTCAGAAAATCGTAATAAATTACGCCAAAATCGTAAGGGTAAACAGGTCTGCCAGTTCCTACCACTACTTCTACTACTTCGCAGATGCAACACTTACCCTTGAAGCGGGGAGCAGAGAGACTGAGGAAGTGGCTGAAGTCTTGACAGCTTCACCAAGATCGTACAGGTGAATATTTCCCTCATCGTCACCAACACCAAGCACACCTTGGAAAAGCATGGACAGAAAAAAATTAGAAATTAAATCCCAGCGGCAAAATTGCACCAATGATATCAGAAGCATGATCTCTCTGTGGCCATTATCTTTTTACTTTCTCAAAAGCTAATGTGCATTTGTGCCAATGTTTTTAATGGCGATAACAACTTTAACATTTTGCTTAAACAGCACCACAAATAACCCTGGTTAGCTTGTGAAATAGTCCCCACCTGACACCAATAAAGGTCAAACAAAATGAACATAAAAGCAGCTGATTGCAATATGTGCCCACGAGAAGCTGTTTGGAACGGCAGAGCCACTGCGACGAACCGTTGACTTTGCCATAACACAATGTTATTAAAAATATAGCATGGTCAGGACGCAGAAGAAGAACATAAAACTACACAAACATCTACAGACTAAATGCCCAAACCTACCGTTGACGTATGCCATGTTGATGTACTTGACGCTGGTGGCGGGAAACTGGAGGTGCAGCAGTGGCTTCACCTGTATCTCTTTCTTGGACCCCCCTGCTGATCGCACGTGGTCGTCCAGACTCCACACCAAGATCTCCCCGGATCCCACACACTTGGTGGCTGTGACAAAAATAAAAACAGTGGTAAACCCATTTCAAAAGGCACCTGCTGTACGCTTGCACAGCGTTGGTTTTTACAATTTTAGGCTGACTGATAAAATCGCTAAAAGCATTAATTAGTGCCACCAACAGTGACGCTGCTCCTTAATTCGCACATTATTCGAGTCTTCATTAATACACTGGAACCTGCCCTGGCAACCACCTCTCAATAATGACCACCTGCCTATTACGACCGCTCACAGGATCCCTGGTTTTTTTCCCTTTCTACTGTATATGGTATATGTATATTTTGCCAACAACCACTCATCCATAATGACCACTTTTGGAAGGTGCCTTAGATAGTCGTTATAGACAGGTCTGACCGTATAACTCTGAAACTTGTTCAGCAAACACATTTCCTAACGCTTTAAAAAAATAAAAAGTCTGCTACCCATTGACCCGACTCGTTGCTAGTGTTAAACTTTCTGGGTTGATCTGCAGGCAGTGTTCTGATTAGCGCAACAATGAAAGCAGGAGTAAGTAGTACAACTATAATCAAAAACACGAATCAGTATTCAGGAAGAATGTGTCCATCATCAGAAGCACGTTTTAATCACCTGAAACCTGACTGACTCTACAACCTCTGACTATCATACACAGTGATACCTGCGATGTGAGGCCCCTCTGATGAGAGGACACCTCCCAAAAAGGACACCTTGTGTAGTCCCTTTGTTTATCATTAATGGCGGATACGGTGGAGTCAACGTTGTGATAGCCAATAAGAAGTGACGCGCTATCCATTATTTTTAGATCAGTGGCTGCACATCAGAAATGGGAGACAATCCACTCTGCACACTAAGGTAGGCAAAACCGAAAAAATGTTTCTACTTACCAACAAGACCGTTGTCCAGAGCAACCAAGGAGTCTACTGTCTCCACGTCACTTCCACACTTGGGATGAGAGAAGGAAAAGTTGTGCTTGCTGAAATGAAGAGAAAGAGGCACACATCAAATATGCATCTGTGCACTATAACATAATCATCACGGACAAACCATTTTGATACTGTGAATACTTAGTACATGAATATTGTTTTATATATGGCAAACTGAACATTGAGACATGACTGCAAGCTCATTCAGATGACCAGCAATTGAAAATACAATTCATAATTATCCCCACAGTGTCAGCTAGTACAGAAAAATCTCCCTTTTAAGACCCTGCCTGCTTTCTCCGATTTTTTCTGTTCACGACCTCTGTAGAGTTACCTTCATTTTAAGACTCCAATCCTTTTAAGAACTGCATTTTCAGCAACAAAAAGCGGATATCACGGTACTTACTTCAACACTCGAGTCTTGTGTGAGTCAGATAAGGCACTGACTTTTCCAAGTGACCAGCCAACACAGCCCTTCTCCGTCACGGCCATCAGAGTTCCCAGCCTGTCGTTGAACGCCATGCACAGAGCGTCGCCTATGGAATCCGACATCTTCAGCTTAAGCAGTGGGCTGAAATAAAAAGTTTCATTACAAAGATCAGTCACTAAAAAGAAAGAGTCAATCTTGAACACTGTCAGAATATATGAGGAGTTGTAAGAAACAGTTGCAAGACATCTGACCCACAGACAGAAAATCCAAAAACTTTGAAGCAATAATTACAAAACTAACTCAAAAGAGCTGGCATAATTTTTCTCCTCGAACAAAGAAGCAACATAAGAAAGCCTTTTCCTGCATATTCAACCCTTTCGGTGTAATAAGATTTGCAACTGTTCATCAAGGTTGGCAGCGACAAGGAGCGTTAAACAATAATTGTTAAAAAGCAAAAAACCCAAAACAAAACAAAAAGCAAAAGCCATGAATATACAGGAGGTATCAGTAAGACCTAGCGATCGTGGGTGGATCTTCCACTATTTTAATGTATACACACATGCACATGTTTGTAATTTATAGACAAGACAATTAGCTGTTACATTACCTGTGATTCACTGTTCCTTCAGAGTCTGGTGCTCCTATGTTCCACAGCATGATGAAACCATCTTTAGACCCACCTGCAGACAGTCATGCTAAGATTTCAAGTCAGTACAAAGCACGTGTAGTACTGTTACTGTACAGTGCACGGCTGTTCCTAGCTTGTGTTTTAGTGTGAGTTAAAAATAGCCCAGCAGAGGGAATAGTTTGGCTACGAACAGCTGCAGCCATCACACTGTTAAGCTCGCTTTCCTGTTATACCTAACTGCTTCCGCGCTATACTGGGAGATTGACCTTCTCAGTGCATATCAATCAATCAATCAATCAATGAGTCTTATATCGCGCATATTCCGTGGGTACAGTTCTAGGCGCTCTGCAGTGATGCCGTGTGAGATGAAATTTTTTACGGCCAGTAGATTGCAGCCATTTCGGCGCATATTTACCTTTCACGGCCTATTATTCCAAGTCACACGGGTATAGGTAGACAATTATTAACTGTGCCTAAGCAATTTTGCCAGGAAAGACCCTTTTGTCAATCGTGGGATCTTTAACGTGCACACCCAATGTAGTGTACACGGGGGGAGGTTTGGACACCGAAGAGAGTCTGCACACAAAGTTGACTCTGTGAAATAAATTTCCGCCGAACCTGGGATCGAACTCACGCTGACAGCGGCCAACTGAATACAAATCCAGCGCGCTACCAACTGAGCTATATCCCCGCCCCGCATAGCACCGAGAGAGCTACTAGCTGCTGTGTTATCTCTGCTGTGAGGAAAGGATGGGTGCTAAAAATAGCCTGCAGCTAGAGTAGCAGAAATGAAGCCCTCTGAACAGCCGGTGGTAACAGCAACAAAAGGACACCCTTAGGACCAGCCAAAGGTGTCCTTACATCGCAGGTGGCCTGTCATGACATTGGCGGGTATATTTCGGTCATGGAAATACAGACAACGGGACAACAGAAAGTGTACTATCTTGGAAGGTGTTCCCTCATCCAAGGGGTTTCACATCTCAGGTACCACTGTAACACGCTGAATAACATTATCACTCAAAGACAACTGGCCCAGTTCACACACTCTAGTCTTAATCATACACGAAAAGTGTGTTCACTTGAAACTACTCCACTTGCAGTCCCTTCATTTCTCCTGCATTCTCCACATACATCCCAGCCTATTGCTAAGGCAAAAAAACAAAAAAAAGTTGTATGTTTCTGTTAACATGGCTACAAAATATAGGGTAGGTAGGTAGGGATTTTTCATTTTTGTAAAATTTTTTTTGGTCAGGGTAGAAAATAACTATACAGTGACGCAAAGAGACTGGACTTACTATACAAAGAGAAAAACACATTACAAAACAAATGAGACAAGAGATGCGGGGTTATCCCCCTTGTGTCGTCTGCCGTCTGTTACTTTCGTTTAGACGCTTTTTTTCTCTTTTCTTGTACAATTAATGCAATAAAAAAGTCTTGGGTCGGCGGGAAAAAACTAGGTAGGGTCGGGTGACCAGAAACATACAACGTTTTTGTTATTGGCCAAAACATCATCTGCTTGAACATGCACAGCGGAAGATCCTTAACATAATACAATTTTGTTTAACCTTACTGAAGAGAAGGTTTGGTGACTTGTCATGGAAGACGAGGCAGCTGATGTATTTTCGATGACCCCTGATCGTGCTGTAGCACACCAGCTGGTCAGGGTAGATCAGCTTGATCGCCGAGCCTTCACCTGAAATGAATAAGTCAAAGAATATGAGACGGCATATCACTCAACATTACATTGACTTTGCTCTATAAATCGTTTGGTAGTGTTACCGATGATAACATTCAAATCCTTTAGAGTTAGAGTAGGTGAGCATTCGCAGGAAAACTAAGTATAAAAAAACACTAATTTTACTTGTACTTTCCATTTCAATCATTCAGTTGCTTTTACATCACATCACTTACACTACAGACAACAAACTTGACTGTTGGTTCTGGCTGTCTAACAAATTTACAAGACATACAGATAACACTTCGCTCTCATGTGGAAAATAGATCATGAGAAATGTCCCCTTCTTCTATCCCCAGAATAAAACAACCCCGCTAACTAGTAGTACTACTAGCATCCAGTAGGACAAACACTAATTTACCTGCAGCTGCCAACACGTTTGTTTTCTTTTCATCTCCTTGCAGTGTTGTCCAAGCAAGCGTGTAGAAACTCTGAGCAGACAGATAGCAAATGAAAGGAAATGATAGTTTTACTCAACTAATTAACCTGTTCACTGCCAGTAAATAATTGTATAGAAAGCATTACCTGTATTGACCTGAATTGACAACTTACAATGTGCCCTTGATGTATAATGAATACATCACACACGCACACATTGTTTGTTTGTTGTTGGCGTTCTTCTTCTTTGGCGTTTATTGAACGGCTTGTTGCCTGTTATAGCAAGTTACCCAGATCATCAGCCGACATCCTACAGGCAATAAAAATCAACACAGGCGAAGAGCGCAAGTCAAAAACAAGACTTAAACACCATGCCAGGAAGAGGTGGTTTTATTTTTTTCAACCTTGCTGGCACTGATTTAGGGTCAGGCAATGCTTTGTTCCTCTATGTCTCACAAACCTTAGACTGAACTCAAAGTAAAACCAACTGAAATGTTTTGAAATTAGGGGAGAACAGGAGCAGACAATGTGTTAAGATGTCTAAGGTAAGTACAGTAAAAGCTGGAGATTTAACTATAGCTACATGAGGCCAGAAACAACAACAAAAGGTTTGTTTCTGATGACAAAGTAAAAACATTAGGGACAGTAAGTAGAGTCGGTTATTTATTTTTTAATGAATTTAATGTGGTTTTTAAAAAAAATGAATACAGTTGCATGTGGCTTGTTATTGGCCAGAAACAGTGCAAGCTGTGTCCCGACAGAGAGTAACTTTTCTTCAAGTTGTAAAATCTGCAAAATCCAGTTTCGTCAGTGTTGCATTTTTCTGTTTGAAGGGTTGCTTTCGAAAAATAGTTGTGGGGCAGGGGCAGTGGGAGTAAACAAAATAAGGGCAGTCGGCGAATCGAAAATACTCAGTCTGACTTTTTCCCCCTGGCCTTAAAGTTTCGGCCTGGGAGTACAAACAAACACCCTCACCTTCCTGGGGATAATAAATCAAGTAAATGAAACCTGCCTCACCTCAGCTTTATCAGTGTCTTTGAAGCGTTTCATCACCATCCCTGTCAGGACATCGATGAAGCAGACAGTGTTTCCTCCACACGTTGCTAGAATGGTGCCTGTCTCACCTGGAAAATATTCAGCATCATCAGTAGAACTAGAAGGGTATAAATGTACGGGTTTGTCTGAAGCATCTTTGTGACCTTTCTGGATCTTAATTCTTTGCATGAATTTGTATCTTCCATTCTTCAGCTAAAGACGTTTACTTAAAGTTTAAACTAGTTAAAGACTGACAAAAATCTGATTTCTGCTTCATCTTCTTCATTCATGGGCTAAAACCATCACGTACACGTGTTTTTACATAAGTGGGATTTTACGTGTATGACTGTTTTGACCCGAACATTTAGGCAGCCATACGCCGATTTCGGGGAGGGTGGGGGGGTGTGTGTGTGTGTGTGTGTGTGTGTGTGTGTGTGTGTGTGTGTGTGTGTGTGTCTGACTTCAAAATTGGAGGGAGTCTTATAATGAAGGTAAATGTACAGACTTTATGGATTGGATGAAAACTAAGAACGCGGGGTCTTAAAAATAATTCACTGATTTTAAAAAGAGTCAAAGCTTCTAATTAAACTGCATAACTTGAAATTTAAAACAAACTGCAAAGACTATATATATACAGCAATCTATTTAACTGCTTGCATGATACAGTACACATACCTGGTTTGTGAACATTGGGTTCAAAGGCACAATCCCAGACTTTGGTGTTCTTTCTCTTTTCTCCATCCAAAGACCCATGGCAGCACAAGAAGTGTTTGGGGTCATAGTCTTGCAACTCAGGCTACAAATGTGATAAAAGAAAAGATCTATAAAAATAATAGAATTCACTATACAACTTCAATTTTTATACGTGAAAGGTTATAGGAACTGACTGAAAGTTTAGCATAAAAAGACTATTCCCCAGACCTGGGAACCCCTGTTTTGCACTTTGAGTATTCTCAAACAAACTTGGTGTATTTTCAAAAAAATGAGCGTACTCCACACAGCGTTTGCACATCCATGATTAAAACATGCCTCATGCGCGTCCGTCACACCGTTAAATAAGTTTACCTATACATTTAAAACAAATGCTTTTTTCAATTTTTACTGACAAAAACTGTACCGTATTTGACGGACTACAAGCCGCGACTTTAAAAAAAAAATCGCATTGCGGCTTATAAAAAGATGCGGCTAAAACGTTACCTAAACTTGAATAGCATTCACCTAATGGAAGTCGCCGCGGATTTTCATTTCGCTCGATTAGCGATTACCGGTACTTTATTAGCTCTCTACTCAAGACTAGGCACTTTTCTCTTTCATTCGCGAACCTTCGTTTGTCGTGACAAGCGTACAGAAAAACACCGGATGTATCAGGATCTCGCGCGCGCGAGATTTCGTTTTTTTGTGTCTCGCGATAGTTGGAGGAGCGAGAGCCGCCATGTTGTGTTTTCGTCTGCTCGAAATGTGCGCAAAAGTCGTAAATCATCCAAAAAAAGCTTATTCCGGGCGGGACTACATGTGTGTGTTGGTTACAAATTGTGTGTGTGTGTGATATTTTTCTTCAAACTTTTTCACTTTTCTTCTTTGTTTCACTTGTTTATTCTCGGAGCCGATTTTGCCAAATACCGTACTTTCGTTTGCCTGGTTGTTTTGATTGATTGACACGATCCGATTATATTTTTTTCTACAGCGGCTAATATAGTGACGTAATCATGTGCCAAAATACTGGATCGGCTTCAGGATGGGCTTGTGAAGAAAAGTAGTCTAGGAATTTTTCTCGTCGTATTTTTTTCCCACTGACCGTACTGAGCGTATTCTCAACAATCATGCGTACAAAATACGGCGAAATCGTATGGGTTCCCAGGTCTGATTCCCATTATGTTTAAAAAATAAAAACTTACCAAACTATGTATTACATCAGCAGCATTTCCACCAGATTTCCTCTTCGGCTTCATTGCAATTAAGTTTCTGCTCCTTCTTTGTTACACCGGGAGTGACTGTTAGTGTTATGTTACCTGCAATCAAAGACAAACTAGCAATAATAACCTTGACAACTTCAGTTTAAAATTATATTAAATTTACAATTATAGTATACAAAGCAATAATACCTACACAGACCCCATATTGTTAATGTTATTTGTTATAATATATCGAGATCTGTTGTTTGCGTACCTGAGCGGCAGTTTTTGTGTTTCAACTTTCATGCGGAGGGCTGGCGGGGAAAGACACATGCCGAAGTCATTCAGACAAAAGAGATATATATTATAGTCACCAGGCGCAAAAAGAGCCTGGGCGATTTGTATCAAAAGCGTATATATCTTATATATCCATCCGACAGTCATGGTCCGCCCAGGGTGGATGTCATATTATGTCAATTATATTCATAGTTTAGTAATTTCATACTCATAGTCAATGATCAAGCCACAACCATTCTATGAAAAGTACGTTATACAACTGAGTCAACTCTCTCATTTGATTGGGATTACAAGTCAGTGTAATAGCTTGTCACACTGAGAACCCCGACCAAATTCTGCTTTTTGAAGAAAAAAAGACAGTGATACTGATAGTTAAAGGCACAGTAAGCCTCCTGTAAACCATCACAGATACGGTCAGGCTTTTACACACAGTACAAACACCCTTTCGTTTAAACACTCACCGCTTGAGAACATCCTAGGTGCGGCTGCAGCCCTACGTAAAGAGGCTTACTGTGCCTTTAAATAATTATTGATAATAATTGATTAACTCAATAACTGTTTACTGTATTCCCAAGTAACCCGCATATTGAATTCCCACTGGGTTCCCAGTGGTGAATAAGTGGGAAGAGGATGGGAGAGTGGGACCACTCCCATCCCACAGAACTCCCACAGTCAAAGCTATGGGAAGAAAGTGGTATAGACCTCGGCCGTCCCTTAGTCTGGGAAACAAGCTTGCACTTCGACAGAAATGGGATAAAAGTGGGAATTCCCTCTTCGTTCCCACACAGCGTGCGAGGAAAATGTTCCGACGCTGCGAGCGCGAGTCACACTGCGCGAGTCTGCAAGTTGCCCCATCGAGATCGGTGACGTCACAACACGCTGTTTACACTAGACTCGTTTGAATCGTAGCAAACGTTGAAGAATACTATCATTCAAAATACACCGAAGTATTTTATATGTGTGTAATTATTGCAGTTCTGTTAATAACAACTGTTGTCATCATTTTCACGAGTTTTCATTCACAAACACCTGGGAAATAAATCTCATGTTTCCCATAAAATAACTCGAGGTGGTGAATGGGTTTGAGCTTTCAGGTGAAACGTGGATTGTCAAAGTAAAAGCCAATCAGGCTGATTGTTTGATGTGTGGAACCATCGCGGCTTTGGATTTGTGTTTCCGAGGACAAAGATTGTAAGCATTCACTCTCAAAGACCCAATCAATGTTGATAATTACCGCGGCGACTCATGGTCAATTTGCAACTTATCTCTGTAATCGCAAAATCCACAACGAAGTCATAAACACTTAAAAGAAAAGAAATATGCTCAACACTTACTGAACTCACAGGTATGATCGCAGCTCTGTACATTTTCAGACTGGAAGAAAAGCGTCAACAAGCTACGTTTGACGTCACATACAAGTTTGACGTGTTATCTCGTGCTACTGTGACGATGCTTTGTCGCCCGGAGTTGGATTCTAAAAATTTGTCTCCAAATGATGACAAAAACGATGTTTGGTGGCTTGTTGTCAGACCAGCATTTTGTTGTTGGTCCTCGGGGAGCATATTGCCTTTTGTCTCATATTTATCAACCGCGGCCTTCGGCCTTGGTCGATAAAGATGAAACAAAAGACGATATGGTCCCCTTGGACCAACAAAAAAGCTGGTCTGTCAACAAGCCACCAAACATCTTATATTGTCTCTAGAATGGTTTATTTACTCACGTGATGACTAAATATTTTCAAGGATTTTTGTTTTCACTGCGGGACTATTATTCTGCCATGTTCAGTTCCGCGTTGGGCCTGTTTGAAATTTGATACGCGAATAGACTGTGAATACGTTCCGTGCGCGCGAGTATTGCATGTGCATGGATCAAAGATTACATCTGAAGAACACCGAGTGATATAATGGCGGCTTCATATTCAACAAAGCGAAGACGATCAGTGGGATTACTGTCAAACTCGAAGGTTGATGAACGCATCAACACGGCTTTCCCACGTGGCTGCGCGTAATCCAGCGTCAAGTTAATTTGAGTGATTAAAAACTAGTGTGTGTGTGCTTGAATATGTATCTGTGTGTATCAGCTGTTCTTGGTTTTTTTTTTCTTTATACATTGATGATTTTTAAATTTGCAGGACTCTTGAGACGTTCGCAAGAACCCAGTCCTCTACGGAAGTCAGAAGAAGAAGAATTAAGAAGAAGTCGCACACGTTTCCGATTTAAACCCCACTTGTTTCCCACCTGAATCCCACTTGCTTCCCACCTGCATCCCACTCGCTTCCTACCTGCATCCCACTCGTTTTCCACCCGTGAATCCCACTCGTTTCCCACCCTGATCCCACTCGTGCCCCACCCGTTTCCCACTCGTGTCCATTTACTTCCCACTGGGCTCCCACTGGAAGTCGTAATCAAATCCCACATGGCGCCCATGTGGGACTTCCCACAACGTCACCATGTGGGATCCCACTTGGGGCCCACATGGGATCCATGTGGGAAGGTTACTTGGGTTATAAGTTAGGCCTAAAAAAAAAATAGGTGTGGTTACGGTAACCCGACCTACCCTATTTTTAGGGGCCGATCCTATAACTTTTTATTACATTTGTCCCCCCCCAAAAAAAACGAGTGCAAAAAACGCAATGAAAGCGAAAGCGCCCGAGTCGCACACTTATTTCCCTGTCAAGTAGGTTTAATTTGTACACATTAGAAAAAAAGTTAAACAAAAAAATAAGTGATTGCTTACCTACCTACCCTATTTTGTTTGGCTATGTTACCGTAACCACACCTATTATTTTTTTTGGCCTTATAGATAGGTATATCTGACCAAATTCGTCACATCTTTCAATTCACTAATCATTCTGACACAAAATAAATGTTTTCAATGCCCTTCATAACTTGAAAAGCATTTCTAAAACTATGCTCTCTGACTCTGGGGTGTTCGCTTGAGGCATGACCTGCATCCGTAACCTATACATGTGTACGTATTTACAGATTTACAGACCAGGCATGGAAATTCCAAAATAAGAAAAACTCTGAAAATAGGCCGAGGTCCAGGGGCCGCCAAGCCCAGGCAGAGCCCCGTTGGGGGTACCAGGAGGGCAAAGCCCCCCGGAAGGAAAACGAATTTTAGCATTTTAGACCAATATTTTGATAGTTCTTGTGTAAGCAAATAATGGATCGAGAGACAATAGTATACATATAATTTAATGTACCTTTTTATATTTAGTCAAGTTTTGACTAAATATTTTAACATCGAGGGGGAATCGAAACGAGGGTCGTGGTGTATGTGCGTGTGTGCGTGCGTGTGTGTGTGTGTGTAGAGCGATTCAGACTAAACTACTGGACCGATCTTTATGAAATTTGACATGAGAGTTCCTGGGTATGAAATCCCCGAACGTTTTTTTCATTTTTTTGATAAATGTCTTTGATGACGTCATATCCGGCTTTTCGTGAAAGTTGAGGCGGCACTGTCACGCCCTCATTTTTCAACCAAATTGGTTGAAATTTTGGTCAAGTACTCTTCGACGAAGCCCGGGGTTCGGTATTGCATTTCAGCTTGGTGGCTTAAAAATTAATTGATGACTTTGGTCATTAAAAATCTGAAAATTGTAAAAAAAAATAAAAATTTATAAAACGATCCAAATTTACGTTTATCTTATTCTCCATCATTTGCTGATTCCAAAAACATATAAATATGTTATATTCGGATTAAAAACAAGCTCTGAAAATTAAATATATAAAAATTATTATCAAAATTTTTTTTTCGAAATCAATTTAAAAACACTTTCATCTTATTCCTTGTCGGTTCCTGATTCCAAAAATATATAAATATGATATGTTTGGATTAAAAACACGCTCAGAAAGTTAAAACGAAGAGAGGTACAGTAAAGCGTGCTATCCTTCTCAGCGCAACGAATACCCCGCTCTTCTTGTCAATTCCACGTGCACTGCCTTTGCCACGGGCGGTGGAGTGACGATGCTACGAGTATACGGTCTTGCTTCGTTGCGTTGCGTTCAGTTTCATTCTGTGAGTTCGACAGCAACTTGACTAAATATTGTATTTTCGCCTTACGCGACTTGTTTTTTGTTTTGCCGCGGACAATTTTTTATTTTCGTGGACAATTTTTTATTTTCGCTGAAACGTAATTTCCTTTTCGCGGAAAGCCGCGATTTCGCGGACAATTCGGAATTCCCATGCCTGACAGTGACAGACACCTTGTTTTACCAGCATTACTCCCATGGACCATGGTATTTAGAAACATGCACAACTCCAGAAAATCAACCAGAGCACATAATACCACCACACCGGCAGATGATGGTCAAAACGGGCTGATTATGACATAATTTGAAGTTATTTTAGAGTTTTACCTGTGATAAAGGCAAGAAATGAGCTCCCGCGAAAATCGACACATGTGTTAAGAGTAGCGTCCCTTGTGACCTTTTTTCTTTTTCTTTTTTTTTCCTTGTGAACTTTTTTCTCTTTCTATCTTGCTCTCGGCAATTTTCTAAAAGTAGAAATAACTGAATAAAAATACTCTATGACCGTTTACATCTATATATATTTTTTTTTACTGTATACACAAATAATTATTGTTTTATTTTTCCACACCACCATTTCACTTTATTCCTCTTTTTACAACCACCCAAGATGGCAGCCGCCTTGGTGAGAAGTTTTGCCCTGAGTGCGAATGCGAAAACGACATTTGGCTTGAGGGCAGTCGCAATAAACCAGGTAGGTTAACGCAAGCAATCTTTTGAGATGACATGTTATGCCATGAAAATGGTTGATGTCGAGTTCTTTCAAAGAATAGACATTCAACCAACCTTTTTATCGAGTGACTTTGAAGTTTGAGTTAGACAGAGTGTTTGTTGCAGTTGCAGACACTGAGACAGCACGGGTGACAGACAAGTCACAGTTAAACTCATTCATGCATAATCTGTGTTTAATTGTAAGCTGTAAGCTTCTTGTGTTTCATTGTCAGTGCGAATTCTTATTTATTTATTCAAATAGATTTACCCATGATTTATTTTCCATTTATTTTATTACAAATAATCACGATATAGCAATTAGCATGCAAAAGGCTTATCTAGCCTACAAGCCTACATATATGATATGATATAGATGATGAAGGTTGTGTATGTACAGAGTAAATCTATGAACAGAGTGGCTTGGGAACCGAGTAGTCGGTCACGAAGACCACAAGGCTCTGCAACCCACAGGCACCGGTATCTCACCAAAATAGACTCTCCTTATTTTGCCTTCCAAAACTGAAAACCGTTCATAGCTCAGCGGTAAGCGATATATATGCCATGGTTCAGGAGTTAGAGCCTTGCCTTCGCCTATTTAAAAATATGTAAATTCAAGTATAAACTTCTGTTGTGGGTTATATTTCCTACTAAACCCCTACTTTATTTGATTTGTTCTCCTCTTTTTTTATTCCAAAGTGTTCAAGAGATTTATGAAAGATTGAAGATCACCGCAACAAAGCGGCTCACACAAGTCACCATGATTCCATTCCGTGTCTGTCAGCGATTGCTGAATACGTCCGCTAACCAAGCAGCATGAATCACAAGGATAGAAAGCGGCATTTTTCAACAAAATGCAGTATGAATCATTAACCTGTGAAAAGTACCTGTTCTCAAGCCTATCCGGATTCCCCATAACCAACTCGTCAGTTCTCCAGCCATGGCCATATCGCGCATAGCTATGAAACTCTTCTTCTTATTCCAATTCATGAACTGGGTTCTTTTGGATGTTTTAAGTCCAGCAATATCTTACTTTTCATTCTGCAGACATGGACCAGGACAGCGTTTTTCCGCAGACAGAAAGACAAAGAGCAAGAAGCAGAAGTCACAACTGTTATTCCAGAAGAGCAAACAGTTTCCTCACCACTGAGCCTGGCTAAAACACTTCGCAAAAGAGTGTAAGTGCTTTGTTTTAATTGTATGTAAGAGCGAGGGGGGGGGGGGTGGGTTGTTGCTATGGATGTGGGTGCGCTTGCTGGACATAAAAGGGGGCTGATGCACTCACACATTGAGGCCTTGGAAACACGAATACATGCATGCAAAAATATGAAGCCCGGGTGTCCGTTCGGCCAACAGCCAAAAAAGTAACCATTTCAGCACTGACCCAAGACGACCCAACCCGGTCCCTAGCCCATTTCAGGTCTCCTCTAGCAGCCGGCAGCCAGCTGTCCCCCCCCCCCCCCCGCTTTTTTATTTTCATACAAAGCCGGGTTTTCCCATGTAACATGCCCCTAATGGCTTTGCCGTGAGGGCGTAAAACTTTCATTTTCTCTCACACATTGAGGTCTGTCGTTTGCATGGCTGAACGACGATTCTTGAGTGTCACACCGAGAGCTATGCTTGGCAAAGGCACATGTCGAAATAGGGCAGACAAAAGAGATAGTCACCAGGTGTGCTGACAAAAAAAGGCACGAAGGGCAATATTTAGAACAGTTATGCGCTGCTGATTTGCTCACCATTAGGGAAGGTATGCATGGATTGTGACGTCAAATTAATTGACAGACCTAGTTACAACTCCTCATTTGAGAATATATCAACAGTAGGAAAAGTGTTCATGCATGCGTGATACCTTGTATCTTATTTTGAATTATTGGATGAAGGATTTCATTTCACGTCATTTTTATTTGGGGTTCTAACATAAATTTCCCAACTTGCGAACTCTTATTGGTATGCTTGCATTTTTAGTGCAATGAAATCTGTGTGTTTTTATGATAAGAGTTCATTTCTGTGTGTGAACAAAAGTTGAGTTACTGGTACATGTATTTCATTTTGAGAGGGCATGTGTCCAATCTAATATTCTACCACCTGCATTAGTCCCCTTCAGCAAAATTGTTGCTTATTTTGTTCTAGTGGACTTCAGACGGTACGCAGTTATGCACCTCCCAGTGATGTTGAGGAACGTTTTCAAAGGATTTCTTCTGATGTGTATGGAGAAGTGGCCGAGTGGAAGGACTATCGCTTTGCTAACAACAGGATCAAATTTAAGGTTTGATTTTTGAATGGTCGATCTATTAAATTAAATTTACTTACAAGAGTTACTTGTGAGCTTTTTTTTAGTTATAAAACACACACATATATATTGTCTGTTTTATATGATTTTACACACACTAACTCACACAGACAGACATACACACACGCACACAATTACACCCCTCACACTGATTGAGGTCAGAAGAAGGTGAGTTATCTGTGCATTTACTTCTTCAATCATGAGGTTGCTTGAGAAAGACTTGCCATTATTGCTAAGAACAACAGAGCTTCACTTTCATGAGTGTCCTTTGCTGTATCTCTTGGGGGTCCATTGATTTGAGCTTGGGGGAAGAATCCGCAACAGGTGTGCTAGCTGTGCAGATGCTTTCCATATTGGCGTTTAATCTTTTTTTCACCGAATCATCATCATCAGCGATCCCAAAGAAATGTGCTTACCTTGTTTACTCACAGCAAACCCGCCATCATGCCAATCTTAATTCACAGTTTTCTAACTCTAATCTGTTACTCGGTCTATTTCTCCGTTTTATTTTTATTTTATTGATATGAATATTAATTTATACATTTCTTTTTACAGTTTTTGACTAGAGCTATGTCAGAGTTTGACCACTACGTTCCCAACACTGACCTCAACAAGATTAACACCGTGGGTGACGCCGTGGCCTTCTTCTCTGCGCCTGTTCGAGACTCCTCGTCGTATGAAGACATCACCAAGCTAGACCTTCCTCCCAACCTGCATATTCAGTTGGAACCTCTGAGGTTCGATCCCGAGACGGACACAATGTATGGTGGCAAGACTGCCTTTCCTGGCAGACCCTCAAAAGTCATTAGTTTGAAATATCAGAGGAAATATGGAAAGAAGGAAGAGTGATTGTGCGGTGTGTGACGCCCATCAATCAATGGCAAACTTTGTGATGTGTGGATTTTGTTGTTACTGTTTTGTCAATGTTAAAGGTCTGTTGTTTCAATATATGAGATAGTGAAAAAGACATGAATTACAGCATTGTGTGTGTATGTGTCAAGTGTGCGAGTTTGTGTGTGCAAATATTCATGCATGTGCATGCTTTTGAGTGTAAACATCGCGGATACTGATTCAACAAGCATATCTACTCATCCACTACAATACATACCATATTTGTATTTCATATTTTTTATTTGTCTTATTTAAATACAACAAGTCGCGTAAGGTGAAATTACAACATTTAGTCAAGCTGTCGAACTAACAGAATGAAACTAAACTCACTGCATTTTTACTGCAAGAGCATAATACTCGCAGCATCGTCAGTCCACCGCTCGAAGAAGAGCGGGGTAGTAGTTGTGCTGAGAAGGATAGCACGCTTTTCTTTATCTCTATTCTTTTTAACTTTCTGAGCGTGTTTTTAATCCAAACATATCACATCTATATGTTTTTGGAATCGGGAACCCACAAGGAATAAGATGAAATTGTTTTTAAATCGATTTCGGAAATTTTATTTTAACTCTTAACGTCCTGTACCGCGCGGTTCCGCTTGACGTCAATAATCCTGAACCGCGCGTTCTCTGCTAGTGTCATTAAACAAGAGTTACCAGCCTTCCGATGCTCTCCTGCATTGGAAAACAGCTTTAGTCCTTCGATGCACATGGCATGGCTGCCGGTCGTTTTTTCTCAGGACTTTTGAATGTGATTTCGATTTTTGTGGACGGATTTTGTTCGGATTTTTTGTGTTAGCTTTCAAAATTCAACATGGAGACGAGTGATAGTGATAGTGACACGTCTTTTCACGGGTTTGAGGTAAGAAATGTGGAGAATGACTTCGATGGTGGTGATGATGATAGTGGACAGAGTGATCTATGGTCAAAAAAAATATCAAGTAAATCCATCCATAAACAATAAAAATATGATTTTTTTATTGAACACACCCAAATTTTGTCTCTTTTTCCCAAATCCTTATAGGATTTGCACTGGGACATGCAAAAAACCTTACAGGACGTTAAGAGTTAATAATAAATTTTATATTTTTAATTTTCAGAGCTTGTTTTTAATCCAAATATAACATATTTGTATGTTTTTGGAATCAGAAAATGATGAAGAATAAGATGAACGTAAATTTGGATCGTTTTAAAAACAACTTTTTTTTTTTTTTACAATTTTCAGATTTTTAATGACCAAAGTCATTAATTAATTTTTAAGCCACCAAGCTGAAATGCAATACCGAAGTCCGGCCTTCGTCGAACATTGCTTGGCCAAAATTTCAATCAATTTGATTGAAAAATGAGGGTGTGACAGTGCCGCCTCAACTTTTACAAAAAGCCGGATATGACGTCATCAAAGGTATTTATCGAAAAAAAGAAAAAAACGTCCGGGGATATCATTCCCAGGAACTCTCATGTCAAATTTCATAAAGATCAGTCCAGTAGTTTGGTCTGAATCGCTCTACACACACACACGCACAGACAGACACACACACACATACACCACGACCCTCGTCTCGATTCCCCCTCTACGTTAAAACATTTAGTCAAAACTTGACTAAATGTAAAAAGAAACAAACAAATGTGAAGTGTATCAGCACTATCTTTGGTGTCTGTCAAATGTCAGGTTGTCAAAATAGAAGAAAACAAGACCCACCCTCAAACAGCAAAATATGCAAGACAAATCAAAATTTAATAAAAAAAAAACACACCAGAAATTAATTCAAGGACAAATTAAACACTAAATGAGTAACAAATAGTGCTTCGTGAGGAACAAACGAGCAAAAGGATTTTGCATGCAACCACAGGTCAGTTGAGACAAAACTTATGAAAACCTGGCATATGTTCATCATCAGGTTTTCATAAGTTTTGTCTCAACTGACCTGTGGTTGCCATGCCTCTTTCCTGGAAATAAACGAGAAATGGTACATTGTATGAATAGTTTTTTGTAACAGTGGTACCTCACATGGGTGTACCTTAATGTTTTTGCTACCGGCCAGGGTAAGTCTGCAATTTGAACTACCCCCACCCCCCCCCCCCCCCAACCACCTCAGCAGCTTGTACCCAAGTGCATCGCGCGTCTAACAGTAACACACACACACACACAAAACACGTACATTAATACTAACGATACACACAAACTTATGATAAATACCACAAAGAAACAAGACTTAATAACAAACAGGTTTTGGATGCTTTAATAAGAACTTATTAGGTTCAATAAATCAGTAAAATGAGAAAGTAGCAATAAAGCAACAACAAATGTTACCAAAACAACAATCACACCCTGTCACGCAATCAACCTCACTGAAAGTTTTCACATGCACACCCTCATACCATTTACATGCTAAGATAAACAATGGAAGTCAAGACACCACACAAACAAGTCAAATGATGTCTCATTCATCAGGGGTGGGACTTTTCCGCGGATTTCCGTGGACACAACTTACGAATTCCGCTGGAGTAATCTATTTTTCCGCGTCAAATGATATTTAACGAGTTTATTCTCAAACGGCATTTATTTCTGAAACAGTTCGGAATCGTATTTGGTACAGTCTTTGCCTTTTCCGGTTTGTGAAACAAAATGGTGCACCGCAAAGTCATTGTCGAACGAAGCAAATGTTCAACATTGGATGAAAGTTTGTAAAACAAGAGAGTCCCACCCCTGTTCATCATGGCAGAGTACAAAAAAACCCAAAAAAAGGCTTTCAGCGAAAGCGACACACATGAGGTCGTTGATTGAGGTGCTGTCCACGGAAGACCGCCAGTCGCTTTTTATCATCTTCATCACATTGAAGCCACGTTAGCACTCAACAGTGGATGCAAGGAAAGTGAGAATCATGTCGACAACAGCCAGGATGTTGTCATGGCCCTTGCCCCATCTCCTGTTGACTTAAACTGCCCAGCAGACGTCTTTCAAAGTTGTCTCCCAGTCTGTAGATGGTAGTCTTCAGGGACGTCCACTCTTTAATCCCCTGGCTGGTGTCGACTTAGGCAGACTCCAAGACGGCTTTGAAGTGTACAGTCAAGTCGTCCAAGCAGTCGTTCCCAAAGTCTACAGAAAAAATAAGAGTCCAAATAAACTTCAGCAAAAAAGAACAAGTCGCGTAAAGCGAAATTACTACATTTAGTCAATCTGTTTAACTCAAAGAATGAAATTGAACGCATTGCATTTTTCTCTCACCCAAACGACACCCCGCGGCATGTAAATTGCTGTCACTTTCATGTGATTAAGGTAGAGAAATTGACATGCCAATATAGTGCAGTAGCAGTTGCGCTAAACAGGAAAGCGCTCTTATTTATTTCTTTCTTTGTTTGGTGTTTAACGTCGTTTTCAACCATTCAAGGTTATATCGCGACGGGGAAAGGGGGGAGATGGGATAGGGGAAAGGGGGGGGATGGGATAGAGCCACTTGTTAATTGTTTCTTGTTCACAAAAGCACTAATCAAAAAATTGCTCCAGGGGCTTGCAACGTAGTACAATATATGACCTTACTGGGAGAATGCAAGTTTCCAGTACAAAGGACTTAACATTTCTTACATACTGCTTGACTAAAATCTTTACAAACATTGACTATATTCTATACAAGAAACACTTAACAAGGGTAAAAGGAGAAACAGAACCGTTAGTCGCCTCTTACGACATGCTGGGTAGCATCGGGTAAATTCTTTCTCGTCCCAACCAATATGGGACTCCCCCTAACCCGCGGGGGGTTCTTATTTATTTATTTTTCTAACTTTTAAGAGTTTGTTTTTAATCCAAACATAACATATCTATATGTTTTTTCGAATCGGGAAATGATAAAGAATAAGATTAAATGATTTTTGGATCAATTACTAAAATTTTAATTTTAATTGGCATTTTGAAATTTGTAATGACCAAACTCATTAGTTAATTTTTAAGCTTCCAAGTTGAAATGCAATCTCATAGTCATGGCTTCCTATAAGATTGCTTGACCAAATTTTCAGTCAATTTGATGGAAAAATTGGGGTGTGACAGTGTAGCCTCAACTTTTACAAAAAGCTGGATATGACGTCATCAAACATTTATAGAACACAAAAAAATTGGATAAAAATGTCTAGGGATATCATTCTCAGGAACTCTCATGTAAAGTTTTATGAAATACGGTCTAGTAGTTTTCTCTGAATCGCTCTACACACACACACACACACACACCAACCACCCTTGTCTCGATTGCCCATCCATGTTAAAACATTAAGTCAAAACTTGACTAAATGTAAAAAGCAACAACTCACATTACTATAATCTTAAACAAGAAGACACGAACTAAATATGTAACAGTTCTGCAGTACGTGTTAGTCACACAGTCACCCGCACACATTAAAAAAAAACCACCTTACCCTTGCTGCTGTCCTTGTGTGGCCACGATGAGAAGGCGGCTAGGATTGACGACAGCAGAACACCAGTGTCGACATCATCAAGGCGTCTGTCCAGACTGGCCAGGAGACCCTCCACAAGTTTGCGACAGGAGGCCTGGAAACTGGTGCTGTTTCCAATCTTCGTCAAGTGACGGGAGGCCTTGAAACTGGTGCTGTTTCCACTCTTCATTAAGTGACGGGAGGCCTGGAAACTGGTGCTGTTTCCACTCTTCATCAAGTGACGGGAGGCCTGGAAACTGGTGCTGTTTCCAGTGTTCATCAAAGGAACAGCCTCAAGCTCCAGCTTCTGGTTGAGTTTTTGCAGCTTGGGACCATCCCTAAAACAGGAACAGTCACATTAGATTTTAATTTGCGACTGTTAAACAAATAAGGCTGTGGAGGAGGTTGTAAGGAGAAAGTGTTCATTTTCAATACAGCCCCCGTCCCCTAATATAAAAGTATGATTAAAAACATGCTTGTGAAGAAAATAACATACCTGTCTTCATATTTCTGCAGGACAGCTCTTGTGACTTGAAGGCTCTTGAGCACCTCAGCAATGGTGATGGTCTTTCTTTGTAGGGTCAAGGACAGGTGGTTGAGTTGTTGCAGCACATCCAGCAGACAGCAGGCATACTGCACCACTTCAAAGGAGGTCGCCACTTTGTAGAACTTCCTGCTCTTCGCCTGTTGTTCAGGACGCGCCCCCCTGGGCATCAGGAGACTGGATCTGAAAAATGTGATTGAAAACTCATAAGTAACCTTCAAAAAGCTTTTGTGTAACTGTTGGTTCTAAAATCTATTTAAATATGTCTATCCTCAGCATTTACTCCAAATTGTGTGTTCTTACAGTTTATTTATTTGTTTATTTGCTTAACGCCCAGCCGACCACGAAGGGCCATAGCAGGGCGGTGCTGCTTTGACATTTAAGTGCGCCACACACAAGACAGAAGTCGCAGCACAGGCTTCATGTCTCACCCAGTCACATTATTCTGACACCGGACCAACCAGTCCTAGCACTAACCCCATAATGCCAGACGCCAGGCGGAGCAGCCACTAGATTGCCAATTTTAAAGTTTTAGGTATGACCCGGCCGGGGTTCGAACCCACGACCTCCCGATCACGGGGCGGACGCCTTACCACTAGGCCAACCGTGCCGGTGTTCTTACAGTTACAGCTCCTGGAATATGACCACTCAGTAATAGATATTAACCAAAACCTCCCCTGGGTCAGAAGCAGATCAGTGACACTAATGGTAATTACCCGTTGAAGATGTTGAACAATGGCAGCATAGCCTTCCAGGAAGTGGTCGAGGGGAGTGCGGACATGGCCCACCCATCTGGCATGATGGGCTTTACATCCAGCAGTTGTGGGTAGCTTTTCTTCAGATTGGCTCTGCTGAGGGGGCTGTTGTGGCAGAAGTAGCACAGGCCTAGCAGGAGGTCATCCAACTGCCTATGACAGGTGTTCTGTAATCCACCCATCTCGTTCCCCAGCACTAAGTAGCTTTTCTTCAGGTTGGCTCTGCTGAGAGGTCTGTTGTGGCAGAAGTAGCACAGGCCAAGAAGGAGGTCTTCGAACTGATTGTGACAGGTGTTCTCTCGACTGAAAGGCATCCCTGAAGGCCAGCTCCAGTCGATGCGCCATACAGTGAACTCCGATGATCTGTGCACCATGCTTGTCTTTGATCTAATCCACATCACCGTTCTTTTTCACAGTTGTTACTGCAGCCCCATCACTGCCAAACACCACCAATTTCTCTCCCCCCCCCCCCCCCAAGTCAAATTGGTCTGACTTTTCAGAGGTGGTTAGTTAGTTAGTTAGTTAGCTGTTGCTTTTCGGGTCCAGCGGACCATAATAGGCCAAATCAGGACCCCACAAGTTAATCATTGCACATTTTTAGATTAAAACACTTCTAATACATAAAATCCGCAACGTCACCCGAAGGCAACAAAAAAGTCAAAGCAAAACCCTATGTCAAATAAACTAGGTTGTTTTAAAATTCAAATCTTAAAGTCAGACCAGACTCCTTTAAAAACCCAAAAAGAGCTGAAGAGCTGACCTCTGTAAAAATACTTTTCAAGCTCGAGGTGCCAAAATACTTTTCTCGTTGATCATACAGATCAGCACACTCGGTGAGAAAATGACTCACAGTAAAACCGGTATCACATGCGTAGCACCATGGTGCCTCTTCTCTTTTAAGCAGATGAACATGAGTGGTGGCAGATGTTTGGTTTGGTTATTATGGTTTATCGTCTCTTCAGCAGTAACGCTATTCGAGACCGTTTGTTGCCTTTTTCATTTCACATGGAAAGCTCCTTACTTGAAACTATTTACAATTAGGTCTATCAGGTGGCAGATGTCATGAGAGGCTGGATTTCCACAAAAATATGGACAGCATGGCCTGTCTATAAAATTCTATACTCATCAAAAACGACCCGCCGCGCATCCTCTTGATGTGTTGTATTTTTGACGACACTCTTTTGATCAATTGCCTTTGCGATTGCGAAAGGTGACAAAGTGCTCAGTGTTGGCCAGGCCCCAGTCACGCCTTTCTGCGAGGACCTTATCCTCATGTCATTGTCGGAGTACAAATCTCCTTCTGCGTGTCGATGCTTGTTTATTGTTTTATCAAATTGGGGGGGGGGGGGGGGGGGGGTTTAGCCTCATCGACATTGTTATGGCTTTAATTTTCATCGCACTTGTTCCTCGCCCACCCCGGAACCCATCAAGGCGATGCTTCACTAAAGCGATCATCCAGCACCAAGAATGCAGGTGGATATACTCAGCAAAAGTAAAAAACATAAGGTAAGCTATCATTTAGCTGGGGGGTGGGGGGGGAAATCAGTCTGCAGGCGCTGTGAGAGCCAAGAGGGGAGAATTTTAGAATATGCTCACAGTTTGCAGGCTCCGTAGGTGAAGATGATTGCTGCTGTTCAAGTTCATGAAATGTTAAAGATGTTGCACTTCACGACTGTCTCATCTGTGGACTGTATTTGTCTATGCTGAGACAACATCTAAGGCTCTTTGTGAGACAACGTGAAAGAACCACTTTTGCTGCCGCCCATGCGGAAACCCTCAGATGGATGAGAGAAGACTTTGAAGAGGTGAACCAAGCGAAGAATACTGCTACAGAGAAGAGCTCTGAGCTCTTCTTGAAGGAGGTGCAGGTACAAGTCAATGCACTGATTGCGAAATCGACAATAAATTGACAATCAGTTCCATCACTGTAAAAAGAAGGTCCTAAGACTTCATCACTTTTACATTCTCTACTTCAAATCTTGTTTAAAATCTTGTCCGTGGGAACATCCCTGAATAAAACCTGCAGAGTTTCTGCACTGTTTGACCCAAGCCAACTGTAGTCTGTGCAGAGCTGAATCAAAAAGTCTTTACTTTGGTGCAGCTGCCGTGAGCATTAACAGCAACATGATTCCAAAGGTTCACATGGATGCACTAAAAAACAAAAAGGACAAGGCGTCAAAGAGAAAACGCATGGAGCTGCTGAACGTCTTAACAGGGCCAGAGCGAGGGAGTGTGTCAGCTATTAGCAAAGCCTTTGGCGTCAGGTGGCACTTTGTGGCGAAAGCTTCCATGACGGATTTGGAAAAGACAGTTAGAGCACAGTGGGAAACTTCTCCCCAAGGATCTCCGCAACAGCGTTCTGGAGTATTTTGAGCGTCCAGAGCATGCCGTAGTGTGCCCTGACAGAAAACTTGTGAAAAAAGATTTGGTGCCAAAGCGAGTGCTGAACAAAACCTTAAAAAAGATGCACAAGATTTTTAAGGACGAGACAGGCAGCGAGATTTCAATGTCGGCGTTCCGAAAACTCAGGCCCCAGAATGTGCAGACAGTAGATAACACCAAACAGACCAGCTGTCTGTGTCCGAGTTGTGCAAATGTGGCCCAGAAGCTACATGGTCGGAACATGAACGATCTTTATGATGCAGTGAACTGTACAATGTGCCCGGTATAAAGCGATTCTGGACCATCTAGGACATGTATTGACCCCAAGTGCCCCAGTTGTGGGGTTGACCAGCTGGACAGAGTTCCTCACCCCGAATCCTCCCTTAACCATGCTAGAACTAATTTAAGTATGTTTTAGCAGTAGGTTTACATTTTGGCGCCCAATAAGGGACTCAAGGTTATTTTTGTTTCACGAAAAAATTTTAACTTAGGAAATAAAAATTAGATAAAGGAAAAAGAAGTTATAAAGTGATAAGAAGAAGAACATTTTTTGCTTTTTGGATTTTTGTAGGACATATTTTGTTAATTTGTAACACACAACCAGGGTGATACAGATTTAAAGGAAATGCCTTGTGACACGGCCCCAACCGCTGAGGAGATGGCAGAATTGCGGGAGCAGATAAAGGAGATGGCCAACGAGCTAGGGCGTCAGAAGGAGCAAGCCGCTCAACAAAAGCAAGAAACGAACGACGCCGCTGCGGTCGAACTAAACGACCTGCGCGAGCGACTGGCCGGGGTCACAGAGGAGCTGGGGCGACAGCATATGCAGCCCGTCTCCATCCAAGTGGTGGCACCGCCCCAGACCCAGCGGTTGAAGACCTTCACTGGCTTTGCCCCAGCCGGTGGGAATGAGTGTGACTTCAGGACTTGGGCTCAGCAGATAGACTCCTTTCTGCTGACGCCCGATCTCAAGCCCTGTGATCCCCGCATCTTGGCCAGTTTGAGAGGAGTGGCCTTCAACGCCGTGAAGGATCTCACCACCAACGCTGACATCGTCGCGAAGATCCGCAGTCTGTTTGGGTGCGTCGAAGACACCGAGGCCCAGCTTCTTGCCTTTGCCGGCAGGAGGTTAAAACCCAAGGAGAAACCAGCAGATTTTTTTGCTTCAGCTCTGGCCGGGAGAACTTTTAGAAATAAATACCACCGCCAAGATGGAGAAGGAAGAGCTGCAGAAGAAACTGTACCGGACATTTTGTACTGGGTTACAGTCAACCTTGCCTCTGTTGGCCCTGGAAATGCGCAACAAATTTGGCTTTCCAGGGACAGCAGCGCCCACCCTGGATGATCTGCTGCTGATGGTCCGTCGGACAGCGGAGATGGCTCCAGCACCCGCAACAAAGGCCACCATACAGTCGAATGCCCACCAGGTGGAGGCCCCAGTCAACATTGACTACGACAAGCTGGCCGACAAAGTGGCAGAGCGCCTGCGGCCTGCACCGAGGGGGGGTAAAAGACTGTGCTTCAACTGTGGGGTGTTTGGAGCAGTGCACATCGCTAGGCGGAGTGCAGGAGTCCCCCCAACCCAGCGAAAGTTGCAGAGGAGCGATCGAAGATGGGCAGCCCGTTAAACGGCCGCCAGTCAATGGCAACGGGCCGCAATTGACTGATCTTCCTGCCATGGAGAGAGCCCGGAGACTCAACAAAGCAGCTGACATCATTGACAGTGGTGCATTGAGTTTCAATGCAGTCAGGCTGCAAAGTCCCCTCACTGTTAGTATTGATTCCGGAAAGACATTGGAACTACGGGGAAAAATAACTGACAAGGCTAACAAAGATATTAACATTTTTCCCCGAGATCCTGATTTACTTCCGCCAGGACTGGAGGTGCTTAGTGCGCAGTGTATTGATTTGACTGTAAAAGTAGTTGTGAAGAACACTTCCAGGAAATCTGTTAATTTAAACAGTACGGATGTGCTGGCTGAACTGGGGACTAATGACAATTGTAACCCAGGCGACAGTACACCCAGCCACTGTTCAAGAGTTGACAGATATCGCCAAGAAACGGAAACCCATGACAGAGAAGACTGACGTAGAGGACGACGAAGCCAGCCCTTTCCCCTCTATCTCACACCACGAGCTTCATCAAGCCAGCCCTTTCCCCTCTATCTCACACCACGAGCTTCATCAAGCCAGCCCTTTCCCCTCTATCTCACACCACGAGCTTCTTCAAGCCAGCCCTTTCCCCTCTATCTCACACCACGAGCTTCATCAAGCCAGCCCTTTCCCCTCTATCTCACACCACGAGCTTCATCAAGCCAGCCCTTTCCCCTCTATCTCACACCACGAGCTTCATCAAGCCAGCCCTTTCCCCTCTATCTCACACCACGAGCTTCTTCAAGCACAGCAGGAGGACTCTGTCATATTCACCATCTTGCCGTACGTGCTAGAAAGAAAGCCGGTAGTGAAGAAAGAAACGTCAGACATGGACCCTCGCACCCGTGCATTGCTCCGACAGCTTGAGCGACTTGAAGTCCACAAAGGTTTACTGTATCGAAGACTCACAGACCCGACGTTTGGACCAGTCAAACAGTTAGTCATTCCCGAGGCACTGCAAGGAACGCTTCTGCATTTGAGTCATGACCGAGCAGGACATCAGGGCCCAGACAGAACTCTTCAAATCCTTCGCAGGAGAGCTTTTTGGCCGCACATGCATTTAGATGTGGACGAATGGTGCCGACGATGTGAGCGGTGCCAAGTGGCAAAGAAACAAAACGTGAAGACACACACACCAATGGGTCATCTCTTTGCTACAAAACCGCTGGAAGTTGTGGCAGTTGACTTTACCCTACTCGAACCCTCCAGTGATGGTAGAGAAAATGTCCTGGTAGTCACAGATGTTTTCACCAAGTACATAATGGCGATTCCAACACGAGACCAGACAGCCGCAACAGTGGCCAGGGCCTTGATCCAACATTGGTTCGTACATTATGGTATTCCCCAGCGGATTCACTCTGATCAAGGCAGGTGTTTTGAGGCAGGGATCATCCAGCAGCTATGCCTCCACTACGGGATCAACAAGTCCCCCACCAGTCCGTACAATCCAGCTGGGAACGGCCAGTGTGAACGATTTAACCGAACTATGCACAACCTTTTAAAAACACTGTCTGCTGAACAGAAAAGGAAATGGCCTGAGCATCTGCTAGAGCTGACGCAAATGTACAACTGTACACCTGACGCAAATGTACAACTGTACACCTCACGCCACCACGGGGTTCTCGCCATTCTACCTCATGTTTGGCAGAGATCCGTGACTGCCCTTAGACCTCTTCCTGGGCGAAGAAAATTACACATGGAGAGCCATGACACCATCAGCCTGGCTGAACGGCCACCTGACACGTCTACGAGCGGCTCACGACAAAGCGGGGGAGCGCCTGAGAGTGGAAGCCGCAAAAAGGAAGGAGAGGCATGACAAGGGATTAGTGAGTCCAGACCTTAAACTAAAAGACCTTGTTGTGACTCTACAAACATATCAGGGGCGTTGCAAGATCTAGGATTTCTGGGGGGAAAGACTATGTAATCACCGGGGCGCCTGGCCCGGAAGGAGGACCTTTTACGATCCGGCCCCAAGATGGTTTGGATGGCCCAAAAAGGGTCACCCGTACTGAAATCAAGAAATTTTATCAGCCACTTAAAACAACACCAATGGGCACTAAAGAAACTCGCGAGCCGCATCATGAACGTTACGCTGAGCAAGACTGTGACACGGAAGATACATACGTTAAGTGGCACATTGTTAGTCCTCCGGCTTCGAAGACAAGGATTTCCACAAGACGAGCTTGTCCAAAAGAAACCGAAGTTCTGACGATTCGACCAGCGACACCCGGACTGCGTCGGTCGGCAAGGATGAATAAAAGTGTTCCACAGTGGAGACCATAGATGATCGAGTGAGTTTGCCATAGGTCACGTGTGATTCCTCGGATAGGAAAGAGTTGATAGGTTGTTTTGTTTTGTTTTCAGTAACCATTACAATGCCTTAGAGCAACAACGGTTTATCTGAAAAATAATCCTTTTTTTCACTTTTTTATATTTGATAGTATTTATTGTGTACATTATGTGAGTCATAATACAAAAAAGAAATTGTCTTTTGTTGTGAAGTTATTAAGCAAAAACCGTTGTTGCACAAATTAGTTTGGCGTGTTTCCACATGCAACACTGTTTCTTCTTCCCGTATGGCATTCCTCCATGGGACAAGCACAGAGCTTCAAGAAGGTGTTTTCCTGCATAAACAGTCTGCCCGTCAGTTGAACCGCACTGACAGAGAAGCTGATAGTAGGAGTTGGTGGCGGAAGCGGACAATACCAGTCTGCTACAAGATACTCTGGGACTGCCTGTGATACCTGCTATCAGCTGTGCCGTTTACAATGGGAATGGAATGTCTTGAGGCATGAATCACTTCCTTGCCTGGGGGATACTCCATGCTGGCCTGCATTCTCTCTATCAACAAGATGATTACTCTGGCACTGAAGGTAGCCTGGTCTGTTGGTTTTATGTGGGAAAGTCCACTTTCTTTGCTTGTTGCACTTGAGGAAAGACGTTTCTTCTCCACTGGAAATTAAACTTGTATGTGGTAAGTCTGCTTTTGTATTTTATTTTATTTTTCTTATTTTTCCTGTTAACCTGTTTCATCACATAAAAGAATGACATCGATTTCATTATTCATCACTGAATATATTAATGCTATATCATGTTTTTTGATGAATTTCTTTTCATTTTTAAATCTCCCTTTTACCAAAAAAAAGAGGAGATTTATTCAGATAGAACGAGAGGAGCGATGTCCGTGAGGGGGGGGTAGAGAGAAAGAGAGAGAGAGAGAGAGAGAGAGTGTGTGTGTGTGTGTGTGTGACTGAAAATGTGTCACCCAGGTCTGTCTCGGAAATGTACTGGCCGAGTTACGAACTGCTTTGAGCCACAACAAAATATCAGTGGCGTGATTAAAGAAATTTAACGTCATTAAAGCCATATGTACTCGATGACTATACACGCTAATTGCTTTACCAACAGCTGGAGACATGCTAAATTAAGTTCCCTGCAAAATATTGTGGTCTAGGACCCCTTCAATGTTGAGATATGTTAATTTTCATTTTGATCTGGGTCGTCCTATTTATAGATTTGCCAACAGAGGTAGCGTTGACGCAAGGGAAATAACTCCGCGTCTTTGTTTACATCCAAAGTTTTTGAGACTCTAAAACAAGCTGTAATGCATGTATATGGTCCGCGCATGGCGACATATCGTCATTACATGGTCTTATGGTGCGTTTGACATCGATTATGGGCAAACTACACTTTGTAAACACGGGAGCGCGTACATATGCCTTTAACATAATTATGTCCGTGTTATGACTGTTGAATGAAATACACTGTTCTGTTTTTATATCTCTCTTACAAAAACGAAAATTTATTCAAATAGGAGAGTAGATATAATGTCTCTGTGTGTGTGTGTGTGTGTGTGTGTGTGTGTGTGTGTGTGTGTGTATGTGTGTGTGTGTGTGTGTGTGTGAGTGTGTGTGTGTGTGTGCGCGTGTGTATGTGTGTGTGTGTGTGTTTGTGTGTGACTGAAATGTGTCACCCAGGTCTATCTCCGAAGTTTTTCGGGCAATCTTCACCAATTTTACACCATAATTATGTTGGGACTGGTATAACATTGATAATATGTCAGATTGAGGGGACAACACCTATGGTCAAGGTTATAATGATGCATTTACTGGCCGATTGTTATCGAACTTGTTTAAAATAATAATAAAAAATATTTTGTCATTTACAGACTGTAAGCACGGCTAGCAGTGACAATGTGGTCAGAAGACGATGATGACCATTTATGGATGAACATCCCAATGGACTTTGGTAAGTGTGTGATCATTACAAGCACAAGTGAATTATAAGTTTTGTTATTAATATCTGACTTTGATAACAATATAACAAGTAGTTAATTGTACCATCGGGCCTATCCTTTGAATGTGCTAGTTGTGTGCATGTTTCCTGATAAAATGGGATTATAAGAGCTCATTGCTCCAGTTTTCATGCCATGTACAAAATTAAATTTAGTGTTTCATTAGTAGATCTGCTACTGAACATGGCGATTGTGTGTTTTCATTGTTTTGACAGAAGCTCCTGCCAATACAGCTGATGGCGGATTGTCTGATGATGTTTTTGGTGAGAAATCCGCCGAGCCAGAGACAGCTGATGCTGTAGCTTCTGACCCTGTGTCTTCAGATCAGCCTGCAGTTTGTTTGTTTGTTTGTTTGTTTATTTGTTGCTTAACGTCCAGCCGACTACGCAGAGCCATATCAGGACGAGGAAGGGGGGGATGAAGGGGGCCACTTGTCAAGCGATTCCTGTTTACAAATGCACTAACCCATTACTTGTGTCCCAGCAGGCTTTAGTAAAACTAAATTAATACCTACTGGAAGATTACCAGTTTCCAGTATGTTAAAATAGGCTTAACCTATCTACTGCTGGACTTACATCAGAACACTAACAGATTAAACTATACATGAATCGCGAGACAAGCGGCAAGAGAAGAGATTTTTGGAAAAAATACAGGTGAATGAGCAAGAAGGCAGAAAAAGGAAAAGAATTCATGAAGAAAAAGAGAGCATGACAGGAAAGAGGAACCAAAAATCTACCTAACAGCAAACTAGAAAGCTCCTGCGGTTCCAAAAACAGGAGGGGCTTTTAATTTCATAACCGCAGTGCCCCACTGCGGGACAGCCTGCAGTGACAGACCTGATGGCGGCTCATGATCCTGTTGCAACTGCTGTTGCTGAAAGCCATTCTATTCACCAGCTACGACAAACAGCATTCAGAGTGCACGAAAAGAGACTTGACACCGCCCTGGTTCATAATGGCCTCCAAAGAGTGTCCATTGCCGCTGATGGCAACTGTTTTTTCCATGCAGCTGCTCTCCATGTTCTAGGACAAGAACATCAGTCCCTACGAGAGAACCTATGTCAGCACATGGAAGACAACATCGAGCATTATGAAGGATTCTTTGAAGCTGAAGATGACAATAAGCGGCGCTCAGCTCTTGACGGTATCAACCAGCTCCGAACAAATGGAGCATGGAATACAGAGGCCAATGATATCCTGCCTCAAGCGTTAGCGAACATGACAAAGAGAAGAATCAAGGTTTTCACCAGTTAAATAAATACCCCTCACTACGATATTATTCTAACCATTGGCCAAGCATCTGTCTTCCGGCCCATATACCTGGCTCTTCTGGCACCAAGAGGACAACCAGCGCACTATGACGGCTGTCTAGTGAAAGAAGGACGCAGCATCTATACAGAGTTTGCTGACACATCCAGGCCAGCCAGAGATGCTGAGCCAGTTGCTCAAATATATCATTGTAGTTCGTAGTACTTATTATCCTATTATAATCTTTACAGGTTGGTCCGGTATAGTAGGTAGAACGAATAAACAAGAGTTCAACATGAGAAGAGACTCTGTTTTGATGTTGATCGAATCCCTCCACATTAATATTATCTTTGACCTGTGGTTTAATAGCTGATTTACCATCAGCGAGGTGTGTGATTCAGACCGGTGATGCGTTGAACAGTCCCGCCGTAACTTCGTGTGTGTTTAGTTCTTCATTGAGGAGTGAACTATAAGTAGATGTTTCTTTTGGTTATATTGTAGTTGGCTTGTCTATAATATGTTTTGATCATATGAATGATGCTATGGTGTGCACGTATGTATGTAGCTATTTTATTCCAGTGACATTATAGCGTCAGTTTTGTTGTTTTTCCCGTTTTCCCGCGCTAGCCTAGTTCCTTGTTTTGTAATAGCGTGTCCTCAGTTATCTATTGTGTAGGGAGTTAGTCCCGTCTCCCCATCACCCTCTACCCCTCCCCCCCTTCTGTTCACTTGATATAGTAGGTTTATTGTGGAATGTATGTATGGTTAGGATGCATTGGTATGAATGGTGCGTTGTTGTGCCATGTACTTTTATTATGATTTCTTTTCTTTTCATGTGTCATCAGACACTGCTTTCTGGTGTACGATAAATAAAAGTCACGTTATCACAACCTCTGTCTTGGCGTCTCATTTATGCTTCCCGGCCTATTTTCCCCCTTCCACTCCACCCGATCACATCTGCATGGAGCAGAGATACATTGTCAGTACAAAACCCTGTCCCTAAGCAGAATAGTCACAGTCATTGTTCTTGACCCTGCAATAATTGGACATCAAGAACAGAGACCCGCCATGGCTCAGAATCCGAGGCTACCCTGAAACAGGGACGCTGGTGGTGCTGGTACTTCAGGGCTTGAGGTGGTTGCTGCAGGGCCACGATGTGAAAGTCGTCTCAAAATGGTACACACCCTGGCCCTCAGCAGGATAGTCATAGTCATTTTTTTATTGACCCTGCAATAATTTTACATCATAAACAGATTACATATTTTGATCTCTTTTAAAAAAAGTTAAAAAATCTTGTTTGGAGTTTGGTTCTTCTAACGGTGATGAGTCTGATCGTGTCATTCAAGCTGATCAGTACATACAAGCCTATCAGGACGAGTATGGAGCAGAACACGACTCAATACAAGCTGATCAGGACGATGGTTATTATTGTTAATCGTCTCTTGAGCAGGTAATGCTATTCGAGACCAAGTCGTTGTAACGTTGTCAGAACAAAACCCTGTCCCTAAGCAGAATAGTCACAGTCATTGTTCTTGACCCTGCAAGAACTGGACATCAAAACCAGAGACTCGCCATGGCTCAGAATCAGAGGCTACCTTGAAAAGGGAACACCGGTGGTGCTCGTACTTCAGGGAGTGAGGTGGATGCTGCAGGGCCACAACGTGCAAGTCGTTGTAACGTTGTCAGAACAAAACCCTGTCCCTAAGCAGAATAGTCACAGTCATTGTTCTTGACCCTGCAAGAACTGGACATCAAAAACAGAGACCCGCCATGGCTAAGAATCAGAGGCTACCCTGAAAAGGGAACACCGGTGGTGCTGGTACTTCAGGGAGTGAGGTGGATGCTGCAGGGCCACAACGTGCAAGTTGTAACATTGTCAGTACAAAACCCTGTCCCTAAGCAGAATAGTCACAGTCATTGTTCTTGACCCTGCAATACCTGGACATCAAGAACAGAGACCTGCCAAGGCTCAGAATCAGAGGCTATCCTGAAACAGGGACGCTGGTGGTGCTGGTGCTGGTACTTCAGGGCTTGAGGTGGTTGCTGCAGGGCCATGATGTGAAAGTCGTCTCAAAATGGTACACACCCTGGCCCTCAGCAGGATAGTCATAGTCATTTTTTTATTGACCCTGCAATGATATGACATCATAAACAGATTACATATTTTGATCTCTTTTAAAAAAAAAGTTAAAAAATCTTGTTTGGAGTTTGGTTCTACTAACGGTGATGAGTCTGATCGTGTCATTCAAGCTGATCAGTACATACAAGCCTATCAGGACGAGTATGGAGCAGAACACGACTTAATACAAGCTAATCAAGACGATGGTTATTATTGTTAATCGTCTCTTGAGCAGGTAATGCTATTCGAGACCAAGTCGTTGTAACGTTGTCAGAACAAAACCCTGTCCCTAAGCAGAATAGTCACAGTCATTGTTCTTGACCCTGCAAGAACTGGACATCAAAACCAGAGACTCGCCATGGCTCAGAATCAGAGGCTACCCTGAAAAGGGAACACCGGTGGTGCTGGTACTTCAGGGAGTGAGGTGGATGCTGCAGGGCCACAACGTGCAAGTCGTTGTAACGTTGTCAGAACAAAACCCTGTCCCTAAGCAGAATTTTTGTTTGTTTGCTTAACGCCCAGCCGACCACGAAGGGCCATATCAGGGCGGTGCTGCTTTGACATATAACGTGCGCCACACACAAGACAGAAGTCGCAGCACAGGCTTCATGTCTCACCCAGTCACATTATTCTGACACCGGACCAACCAGTCCTAGCACCAACCCCATAATGCCAGACGCCAGGCGGGAGCAGCCACTAGATTGCCATTTTTAAAGTCTTAGGTATGACCCGGCCGGGGTTCGAACCCACGACCTCCCGCTCACGGGGCGGACGCCTTACCACTAGGCCAACCGTGCCGGTCCCTAAGCAGAATAGTCACAGTCATTGTTCTTGACCCTGCAAGAACTGGATATCAAAAACAGAGACCCGCCATGGCTGAGAATCAGAGGCTACCCTGAAAAGGGAACACCGGTGGTGCTGGTACTTCAGGGCTTGAGGTGGATGCTGCAGGGCCACAACGTGCAAGTTGTAACATTGTCAGTACAAAACCCTGTCCCTAAGCAGAATAGTCACAGTCATTGTTCTTGACCCTGCAATAACTGGACATCAAGAACAGAGACCTGCCATGGCTCAGAATCAGAGGCTACCATGAAACAGGGACGCTGGTGGTGCTGGTACTTCAGGGCTTGAGGTGGTTGCTGCAGGGCCACGATGTAAAAGTCGTCTCAAAATGGTACACACCCTTGCCCTCAGCAGGATAGTCATAGTCATTTTTTTATTGACCCTGCAATAATTTTACATCATAAACAGATTACATATTTTGATCTCTTTTAAAAAATCTTGTTTGGAGTTTGGATTTTCTAACGGTGATGAGTATGATCGTGTCATTCAAGCTGATCAGTACATACAAGCCTATCAGGACGAGTATGGAGCAGAACACGACTCAATACAAGCTGATCAGGACGATGGTTATTATTGTTAATCGTCTCTTGAGCAGGTAATGCTATTCGAGACCAAGTCGTTGTAACGTTGTCAGAACAAAACCCTGTCCCTAAGCAGAATAGTCACAGTCATTGTTCTTGACCCTGCAAGAACTGGACATCAAAACCAGAGACTCGCCATGGCTCAGAATCAGAGGCTACCCTGAAAAGGGAACACCGGTGGTGCTGGTACTTCAGGGAGTGAGGTGGATGCTGCAGGGCCACAACGTGCAAGTCGTTGTAACGTTGTCAGAACAAAACCCTGTCCCTAAGCAGAATAGTCACAGTCATTGTTCTTGACCCTGCAAGAACTGGACATCAAAAACAGAGACCCGCCATGGCTCAGAATCAGAGGCTACCCTGAAAAGGGAACACCGGTGGTGCTGGTACTTCAGGGAGTGAGGTGGATGCTGCAGGGCCACAACGTGCAAGTTGTTGTAACATTGTCAGTACAAAACCCTGTCCCTAAGCAGAATAGTCACAGTCATTGTTCTTGACCCTGGAATAACTGGACATCAAGAACAGAGACCTGCCATGGCTCAGAATCAGAGGCTACCCTGAAAAGGGAACACCGGTGGTGCTGGTACTTCAGGGAGTGAGGTGGATGCTGCAGGGCCACAACGTGCAAGTCGTTGTAACATTGTCAGTACAAAACCCTGTCCCTAAGCAGAATAGTCACAGTCATTGTTCTTGACCCTGCAATAACTGGACATCAAAAACAGAGACCCGCCATGGCTCAGAATCAGAGGCTACCCTGAAAAGGGAACACCGGTGGTGCTGGTACTTCAGGGAGTGAGGTGGATGCTGCAGGGCCACAACGTGCAAGTCGTTGTAACATTGTCAGTACACAACCCTGTCCCTAAGCAGAATAGTCACAGTCATTGTTCTTGACCCTGGAATAACTGGACATCAAGAACAGAGACCCGCCATGGCTCAGAATCAGAGGCTACCCTGAAACAGGGACACTGGTGGTGCTGGTACTTCAGGGCTTGCGGTGGTTGCTGCAAGTCCACGATGTGAAAGTCGTCTCAAAATGGTACACACCCTGGCCCTCAGCAGAATAGTCAGTCATTTTTATTGACCCTGCAATAACTTGACATCATAAACAGATTACAAATCTTTAAAAAGTAAAAAATCTTGTTTGGAGTTTGGTTCTTCTACAGGTGATGAGTCTGATCTGGACATTCAAGCTGATCTGTAACGGTATGGAGCAGAACACCACTGAATACAAGCTGATCAGGACGAGTGTGGAGCAGAACACGACTCAATACAAGCTGATCAGGACGAGTATGGAGCAGAACACGACTCAAAACAAGCAGATAAGGACGGGTACGGAGCAGAACACGACTCAATACAAGCTGATCAGGACGAGTGTGGAGCAGAACACGACTCAATACAAGCTGATAAGGACGAGTATGGAGCAGAACACCACTGAATACAAGCTGATCAGGACGAGTGTGGAGCAGAACACGACTCAATACAAGCTGATCAGGACGAGTATGGAGCAGAACACGGCTCAATACAAGCTGATAAGGACGAGTATGGAGCAGAACACGACTCAATACAAGCTGATCAGGACGAGTATGGAGCAGAGCACGACTCAATACAAGCTGATAAGGACGAGTATGGAGCAGAACACGACTCAATACAAGCTGATCAGGACGAATATGGAGCAGAACATGACTCAATACAAGCTGATAAGGACGAGTACTGAGCAGAACACGACTCAATACACGCTGATCAGGACGAGTGTGGAGCAGAACACGACTCTGTTCCTACAGTTCCTCTAGTTCCCAGAGGAACGTTTAAGAATACTGGCAAGGGGAAGGCGTGGGCAAGGTTATACTCTGTATCCATCTGTATCAGACCATTATGTGTTATTCTTTTGCTATCTTTTTCCATGTGCCTGTAGAAAGCTGACAGTGCGGTGTGGGCTCTGCACTGTGACACCAAAAGCCTAAGGCTAAATCAACCTGTAGTCCGCCCACATCTTCGTATATAGCATCTCCAGCAACGCCTGTGATGGGTAAAGGAGCATTTGTTGTGGACACAACAGCAATGGTAAACTATCCACTTTTTCCAAATGAGTCCCGATTTGATGTTACGGCACTTTAAGTGACGGCGGAATCAGGGTGTATCTGCCAAGTGGAGAGAGGAATGATACTTCCTGTGTGCAAAAAATAAAATATGATGGGCATATGTGTTTTTTTTAAATTAGTGTTATGCGTCCCTTGAACCCATGGGGTCATGCGGGACCGATTCAGCGTTGATCAGGGGTTGAGGTGGTTGCTCAAGTCTTTGCAACATTGTACAAAACCCTGGCCCTCAACAGAATAGTCGATGCACGGAGAGGGTTCGTTGGTTGTTTATTATTGTTAATTGTCTCTTCAGCAGGTTATGCTATTCGAGACCGATGCAAGTTTCCTTTTTCATTTCACATTGTAACCTCTATGCTTACAATCGGTTCTATCACAATAAAAAGAGGGTCCTAAGACTTTATCACTTTCACATTCTCTACTTCAAATCTTGTTGAAAATCTTGATCTCTTTTAAAAAAGTTAAAAAAACTTGTCCGTGGGAACATATCGGAATACAACCTGCAGAGTTTTTGCACTGTTTGACCCAAGCCAACTGTAGTCTGTACGGAGCTTAATCCAAAAGTCTTTATAATGGTGCAGCTGCAATGAACATAAACAGGATTCCACAGGTTCACATACTAAGAGAGGTAAACTCATCACAACAGACATGTCCGGCAGTGATTGCCCACTGTGAGTACACTCGCTACTGAATGACTTTAAGATACTTACAAACACTTCCTCATTAGATGTTTGTTTGTTTGTTTGCTTAACGCCCAGCCGACCACGAAGGGCCATATCAGGGCGGTGCTGCTTTGACATACAACGTGCGCCACACACAAGACAGAAGTCGCAGCACAGGCTTCATGTCTCACCCAGTCACATTATTCTGACACCGGACCAACCAGTCCTAGCACTAACCCCATAATGCCAGACGCCAGGCGGAGCAGCCACTAGATTGCCAATTTTAAAGTCTTAGGTATGACCCGGCCGGGGTTCAAACCCACGACCTCCCGATCACGGGGCGGACGCCTTACCACTAGGCCAACCGTGCCGGTCTCATTAGATGTCCAACTCCGATTGAAAAAGCAGCAGACATTCCCCATGAGATTAATTTAAGATACAAGCAAGTCACAATCATGGTTTCTGACACTGCATCAACTCGACATGCTCAATAGAGACCCGCCATGACTCAGAACCACAGACTACCCTGAAAAGGGATCACCGGTGGTGCTGGTACTTCAGGGGTTGAGGTGGCTGCTGCAGGGCCACATTGTGCCAGTCCTCTCAACATGGTACACACCCTGGCCCTCAGCAGAATAGTCACAGGCATTTTTATTGACCCGGCAATAACTGGACATCATAAAAAGAATAAAAATCTTGATCTCTTTAAACAAAAATTAAAAACAGAAACTTGTCCGGGGGACTTTCCAGGAATTAAACCTGCAGAGTTTCTGCATTGTTTGATCAAAGTCAAATGCATTCTGTACGGAGCCTAATCCAAAAGTCCTTACTCGGTGCAGCCTGTGATGCTGAGCCACACCAGTGGTGCTGGTACTTCAGGGGTTGAGGTGGGTGATCAAGTCCTTGCAACATTGTACTAAACCCTTTTCCTTTATTTCCTTTATTTGGTGTTTAACGTCGTTTTCAACCACGAAGGTTATATCGCGACGGGGAAAGGAGGGGAGATGGAATAGAGCCACTTGTTAATTGTTTCTTGTTCACAAAAGCACTAATAAAAAAATTGCTCCAGGGGCTTGCAACGTAGTACAATATAATTATTACCTTACTGGGGTACAAAACCCTGGCCCTCGGCAGAACAGACAATACACGGAAAGGGTTGGTTGGTTGGTTATTATTGTTAATCGTCTCTTCAGCAGGTTATGCTATTCGAGACCGATGCAAATTTTCTCCAGTTCAGATGGTAACCTCCATGCTTAAAACAATGTACAATTAGTTCTATCACTGTACAAAGAAGGTCCTGAGACTTCATCAGTTTCAAAACGTGTACTTCAAATCTTGTACAATAAATCTTGATCTCTTTTAAAAAAGTAAAACATCGTGTCCAGAGGAACATCCCGGAATAAAACCAGCATTGTTTCTAGAGTTTCTGCATTGTTTGACCCAAGCCAAAGGCAACCATTACTTTGGAGAAATGTGCTGTTGACTCCGTTGAGCCTGCTGTGTCTGGAGTCAGCGGGTTGCTACGTATATATGGACAAGAAAAAGAAGAAGCAAATGCTGCTGCCAACATAACAACACTTCAGGAAGAAGCGTTCATAATCTTGGGGAACTTCTTCACCCTTTGCAATTGCAGAGCCGATCGCAGGAATCCGACAACAGAGAAGAAGCAACTACTGATGCAGCTGAGATAGATCATGCACTGCTGACTGAGGCTACAGAAGAAGCAACTACTGATGCAGCTGAGATAGTTAGTTAGTTAGTTAGCTGTTGCTTTTCGGGTCCAGCGGACCATAATAGGCCAAATCAGGACCCCACAAGTTAATCATTACACTTTTTTAGATTAAAACAATTCTAATACATAAAATCCGTAACGTCACCCGAAGGCAACAAAAAAGTCAAAGCAAAACCCTATATGTCAAATAACTTAGGTTGTTTTAAAATTCAAATCTTAAAATAAAGACCAGACTCCTTTAAAAACCCAAAAAGAGCTGAAGAGCTGACCTCTGTAAAAATACTTTTCAAGCTCGAGGTGCCAAAATACTTTTCTCGTTGATCATACAGATCAGCACACTCGGTGATAAAATGACTCACAGTAAAACCGGTATCACAGGCGTGGCACCATGGTGCCTCTTCTCTTTTAAGCAGATGAACGTGAGTTAGATAAGTGTGACCAGTATGTAACCTGGCCAAAACACTTTCTTCTTTTCTATTTGAAGCCACTAAAGGAAGTGGCTTTAACAGGTCAGGAAGAGTTTTATACAATTTGTTTTCCGTGCAGGTAGACCAACGGTCTTGCCAGAGTTTTAAGCTGTAACAAAGGGTCTTCCTACGCAAGTCAGTAAAAGGAACAGACTGCTCAGGGAGACGAGGAACCGTCAAATCTAGAGCATCCAGCAACAATGAAGACCAGTTGAACCTAAAGAAGGATTTTGTTGACACAGGTTCACATACTAAGAGATGTAAACTCATCGAGACAGACATGTCTGGCAGTGATTACCCAATGTTGATACACCCGCTACTGAATGACTTCGAGATACTTGCTCAACACTTCTTCATTAGATGTCCAAGTCCGATTATAAAAGCAGCAGGCATTTCCCATGAGGTTTATGTAAGATGCAAGCAAGTCACAGTAACTGTTCTTTCCCTCCAGTAGCTTGACATGCTTAACAGAGACCCGCCGTGGCTCAGGATCACAGGCTAACCTGCAACAGGGACACCGGTGGTGCTGGTACTTCAGGGGTTGAGGTGGTTGCTGCAGGGCCACGATGTGTGTAAATCGTATCAACGTGGTACACACCCTGGGCCTCGACAGCAGAATAGTGACAGTCATTTTTATTGACCCTGCAATAACTTGACATCATGAACAGATTAAAAATCTTGATCTCTGTTCAAAAAATTAAAAAATCTTGTCCAGGGGAACATCCAAGAATAAAACCTGCCGAGTTATTGCATTGTTTGACCCAAGCCAAATGCATTCTGTACGGAGTTAAATCCGAAATTCTGTACTCTGGTGTAGCCTGTCATGCTGAGCCACACCAGTGGTGCTGATACTTCAGGGAGTGAGGTGGTTACTCAAGTCCTTGCAACCTTGTACAAAACCCTGCCCCTCAGCAGAACAGACTCCGCACAGAAAGGGTTCGTTGGTTGGGTGTTATTGTTAATCATCTCTTCGGCAGGAGATGCTATTCGAGATGGATGCAAGTTTTTTTTTTTTTAGTTTACATGGTAACCTCCATGCTTAAAACAATTTACAATTATTCCTATCACTGTGAAAAGAAGGTCCTGGGACAGCATTACTTTCACATTTTGTACTTCAAATCTTGTTAAAAAATCTTGATATCTTTAAAAAAAAAAGAAAAAAAAAAAGAAGTAAATAATCATGTTTGAGGGAACATCCCGGAATACAACCTGCAGAGTTTCTGCACTGTTTGACCCAAGCCAAAGGCAGTCTGTACGGAGCTTAATCCAAAAGCCTTTACTCTGGTGCAGCCGACCAGAACACAAACCGCAACAAGGCAGACTAGTTGAACCTAACGAAGCATTTTGTTGACATGCTAGTCATACATCGTCACCACGGAATAATGATTGCGCCAATCATACGTAAGAAGACAACCTCCTTGCATAACAAGAATAATTGAGGGAGGGTTCTGAGTGACTTGGTCACACAGTCTGCAATCCACCAGGCAATTCTCCTTCCTGGCACGACTAGACATTGTGTTGAGGAGGTGCTTCGGAACGGGTACTGGCTACTACCGTGAGCGTCACTACCGCGTGTAACACTATCGCGAGTGTAATACAACCGCATGTAACAGTACCGCATGTACCGTAAAATCCCTAGCAAACGCCCCCTCTGCACAGATTTCAGGTAAAAGTAGGGAGTGGGCGTTTGCTAGGTATACACCCTTTAGCACCCCATCACATTTTCACAAGAAAAAAAAGTGATACAACTATGTTAGAGAAATACAGTGGAACAAGAAACACACACACACACACACACACACACACACGCGTGAGCGCGCACACGCGCGCACGCACGCACGCACACACACACGCACACTTTGACAGATGTTGAGGCTGGCTCACATTTCAAATCACTGTTGGTTTCTTTTGGGACTGTATATATTTTGTAAAAAAAACACAAAAACAACACTATTACAATAGAATCAGGTACCTTTTTCTGTAAAAAAAAAAATAAATAAAAACCGGGTGGGCGTTTGCTAGGTAGTGACCCCTCTGCACAACTTTTGGCCAAAAGTGGGGGGTGGGCGTTTGCTAGATACTGGGCGTTTGCTAGGGATTTTACGGTAATACTTCCGCGTGTGTAACACTCAATCGCGTGTGTAATACTACCGCGGGTAGCACTACCGCGTGTGTCTTGGATCACGAAAGAAATGTTCTCATTCTCACAAATAATTATGGGAAAGTAAGCGAGAGGGAAAAAAAGAAATTGAGTGTGTGAACACGCGCTCAAATGAGATGACAACCCAGAATAGGCCTAGAAGCAGTGAGTTAGTGTTCAGGCATTCCGAGTGAAGTGTGTCGATCATTTGCAGTCCAAACTTTGGCCATGGAGGTAATACAGTCTCGTTACTCCAATGACAAGATCCCCTACAACTGGTATATGTGACCCTCCACCACGAAATGAGTCGCATGTCACCTCGCGCGGTTCTGCGCTAGGCTTGATATAAGTCCGGGGAGTGCCTGGTAACAGTGTGTGGGTCACCTTAGTCACAGGCTTATAACTCAAACAGTTTTCGCTCTTTTCTAAAACGGTTTTCACCACTGAATAGAGCATAAAAATCTCGTTATGAAAATGTAAAAATATGAAAATCATGCAAAGGTGACATGCGACTCATTCCGTGGTGGAGGGTCACATATTTACCGTGAGACCGTGTACATAAAACAACAGTCAACTGGCGTTGCGTACAGGTCAGTGTGGCTTATGCAAGTGGTTTATGCAGGGTATAGGGCATTGTAAATGAAAAGAAATTCACGTTGCTTTACTATTGAAACTTTTAGTCACTGATTACTTACTTATATTTGCAAATATCTTTACTTTGCCAATGAAACAGACCTACATGATCAGATGAGGTAGCTAAGTAAGCTAGGCTTTTACTCAACTCTCTGTGTAAAATGTATGTGCCATTATCCACACATCGAGGTCAGAGGATGCTTCTTCTACTTAAGCCAGTCAATCTGGAGAAAGATCCAGGATCTTGGGTTGCGAGTCACCTATACCGACGACGAAGACATCCGGGTGTACTGCCGCATGCTCGCATCATTGGCATTTTTGTCACCAGAAGATTACAGGGCATTTCGAGGAACTGCAGGAAGACATGAGAGAGAGAGAGAGACATGGACCCACGCTTGGGTGAACTCTATGACTACTTTGAGGACAATTATGTTGGATGACTCCGCCGAGGGAGAGGACGGGGCGCTAATCCCACGCGGTCCCCTCCACGTTTTGCTCTCGAGTTTTGGTCTGTACACGACAGGAACCAAGTTGATCTCCCGCGTACAAATAATAAACTGGAAGGGTGGCACAGGGGCTTGCAATCCATGTTTGACGGCCCAAATCCATCCCTCTGGAAATTCATCGCCGGAATCCAAAAGGAACAAAGTCTGCAGCACGGTGTTTTTTGTTTTGTTTGTTTTTTTCAAACAATTTTATTCAAATAAATAACTACAATTAACAATAATTTTGCAGCACGGTGTTAAAATTCAAATGGAAGGTCGTCACCCTGGCCCAGCGTCAAAGAAACGTTTCTTGACCATCAACAAACGACTCCTGACGATCATCTAGTCGTACGAACGGGCTAAAAACAACGAGAACGATGATAACGATGAAAACGTCAAGGTTCGTTTCTTGAATTCAATGTGTGTTGAAACAATCGTGACACTTGACACTGACACCTGAGAGAAAGAGAGAGAGCAAAAGACAGAGAATTTTTTTTAATCTTTTTATTTTTCATTTTTATTTTCAATTCAGTATTGCTTTTAATACAAATATGTTTTGTAAATTAAAAAACCCTCAATTTATATGCATTTTGTATGTGCATGCGTGTGTGTCCATCTGTCTGTCTGTCTGTCCATCTGTCTGTCTCTCTCTGTCTGTCTGTCTCTCTCTCTCTCCGTCTCTCTCTGTCTCTCTCTCTGTCTCTCTCTCGCTCTCTCTCTCTCTTGTTAGTGGGACACATGCGGAAGTGTTACACGCAGTAGTGTTTCACACGCAATAGTGTTACACACGCGGAAGTGTTACACACGCGGAAGTGTTACACGCGGTAATGTTACTCGCGGTAGTGTTACACACGCGATAGTGTTACACGCGGTAGTGTCACACGCGGTTGTAACGCTCGCGGTAGTGACGCATAACGCTGTAAAAAGGAGCTTTTAAAACTTCATAACTTTCACATTTCGTACTTTAAATTTGTTTAAAATCTTGATCTCCTTGAAAACATTTAAAAATCTTGTCCGTGGGAACATCCCGGAATAAATCCTTTTGGGGTTTCTGCACTGTAGTGTTTGTCACGGATCTCTTGAAGGTCCACACACTTGGTAAGGACACTGAACACATGTAGGACGACCTTAATCAGATGACTGGTTGGTTATTATTGTATATAATTTCTTCAGCATTTCATGCTATTCGAGACCGATGCAAGTGGGGTTTTTTCTTTTTCAGTTCACATGGTAACCTCCAGGCTTAAAACAATTTACAATTAGTTCTATCACTGTCAAAAGAAGGTTATAAGACTTCATCACTTTTAAAATGTGTATTTCAAATCTTGTTAACAATTTTGATCTCCAAAAAGGAAAACAATCTTGGCCGAGGGACACTCCCGGAATAAAACTTGCAGAGTTTCCGCACTGTTTGACTCAAACCAAAGGCAGTCAGTACGGAGCTTAATCCAAAAGTCTTTACTCTGGTGCAGCCGACCAGAACACAAACCGCAACAAGGCAGACTAGTTGAACCTAAAGAAGCATTTTGTTGATATGCCAGTCATACATCGTCACCACGGAATAATGGTTGCCACAATCATACGTTAGAAGACAACCTCCTTGCTTTGTTGACATACTGGTAATCCATTGTCACCACGGAATAATGATTGCGACAATCATACGTTAGAAGACAACCTCCTTGCATTACAAGAAGAATTGAGGGTTCTGAGTGACTTGGTCACACAGCCTGCAGTCCACCAGGCAATTCTCCTTCCTGGCACGTCCAGACACTGTCTTGAGGAGGTGCTGCGAAACATGAGCGATGTAAGTCAACACCTGAGCTGCACTCTTGGTACAGAGCAACATTTGGGCCCTATTTCTGTGGCTGTCTCTCAGCCCTGACGTAAATCCCTTTCTTTTTTTGGTGTTTAACGTCGTTTTCAACCGTTCAAGGTTATATCGCGACGGGACGTAAATCCCACTGAATACATGTTGGTTAGTGATTATTTGTTCGTCTCTCCAGCTGGTATTGCGATTCGAGACCAATGCAAGTTTGTTTCCTTTCACATTGTCTTCAGGAGCCGCTTCGATTCATGAGCGTTGACTTGGTCACACAGTCCACCAGGCAATTGTCCTTCCTAACACGACTAGACATTGTCTTGAGGAGGTGCTGGGAAACATGAGCGTTTACTTGGTCACATAGCCTACACTCCACCAGGCAATTGTCCTTCCTAACACGACTAGACATTGTCTTGAGGAGGTGCTGGAAAACATGAGCGTTTACTTGGTCACATAGCCTACACTCCGGTAGGCAATTCTCTTTACTAACACGACTAGACATTGTCTTGAGGAGGTGCTGGGAAACATGAGCGTTTACTTGGTCACATAGCCTACACTCCACCAGGCAACTGTCCTTCCTAACACGACTAGACATTGTCTTGAGGAGGTGCTGGAAAACATGAGCGTTTACTTGGTCACATAGCCTACACTCCGCTAGGCAATTCTCTTTCCTAACACGACTAGACATTGTCTTGAGGAGGTGCTGGGAAACATGAGCGTTTACTTGGTCACATGGCCTACACTCCGGTAGGCAATTCTCTTTACTAACACGACTAGACATTGTCTTGAGGAGGTGCTTGGCAACATGAGCGTTGACTTGGTCACATAGCCTACACTCCGCCAGGCAATTCTCTTTCCTAACACGACCAGACGTTGTCTTGAGGAGATGCTGCAAAACATGAGCGATGTAAGTAAACACCTGAGCTGCACTCTGGCACAAGCAACATTTTGGTCCTACGTCCGTTGCTGTCTCTCAGCCCTGACGTAAATGCCACAGGTTTGGTTTGGTTTTCGGGTTTTAATGTCCCTTCAGCAGATGCTAGCTGCTATTCGAGACCGATGCAGTTATTTTCTTTTTCACTTCACGTGACAAGTTCTACGTTTTAGACTATTTACATTCAGATCTATCACTGTAAAAGAAGGTTCTAAAAATTAATCACTATCACTTCTGGTACTTCAAATCTTGTAAAAAATCTTGATCTCTTTTAAAAAGTTAAAAACCTTGTCCGGGGGAGCATCCCAGAATAAAACCTTCAGCGTTTCCGCATTGTAGTGTTTGTCTCGAAATTCTTGAACGTCTACACATTTCTTTCTTTCTTTATTTGGTGTTTAACGTCGTTTTCAACCACGAAGGTTATATCGCGACGGGGTCTACACATTTGGTGAGGACATGTTCTAATGTCCATGGTTCGTCACATCCAAAACAATATGGTGGGTCTTCACCTTTCAGCAGATAAGGCCTAAAAAAAAATATAGGTGTGGTTACGGTAACCCGACCTACCCTATTTTTAGGGGCCGACCCTATAAATTTTTATTACATTTGTCAAAAAAACACCCAAAAAAACCCCAAGAAAACGAGTGCAGAAAACGCAATGAAAGCGCTCGAGTCGCACACTTATTTTCCTGTCAAGTAGGTTTAATTTGTACACATTAGAAAAAAAAGTTTAAACAAAAAAAGTGATTGCCAACCCTCCCACCCTATTTTTTTTGGATATGTTACCGTAACGTATAACCACACCTATTTTTTGGGGGGGGGCCTAAGAATGTGTAATGTGACTGTGCCCAATGTGTAAGCGACAGAGAACTGTCTCTTCTTTTCTGTTGAGGCGACATTGGGGTAGGTTGTCCGACAGCTGGGGGACGATCTTATGAAGTTTATGTTCTTCACATTCGTCCCATTCGCTCTGCCATAGGTGCTTTAAATATGTACATGTTAGTGCGAGTTCTGAAATCTGAATGCTTTGTGTGTTTGTCAGTGATGCACAGAACACACGTTGGTTAGTGATATTTTTTCGTCTCTCCAGCTGGTATTGCTATTCGAGACCTATGCAAGTTTGTTTCCTTTCTCAGTTCACATGGCAAGCTCCATGCTGAAATCTATTAACAATCTGGTCTATCGCTGTTAGTTAGTTAGTTAGCTGTTGCTTTTCGGGTCCAGCGGACCATAATAGGCCAAATCAGGACCCTGTCTATCGCTGTAAAAAGGAGGTTCTAAAACTTCATAATTTTCACATTTCGTACTTCAAATCTTGTTAAAAATCTTGATATCTTAAAAAAAAAAAGAAGTAAAAAATCTCGTCCGAGGGAACATCCCAGAATAAAACCTGCAGAGCTTCAGCACTGTTTGACCCAAGCCAAATGCAGTCTGTACGGAGCTTATTCCAAAAGTCCTTACTCTAGTGCAGCCGTCCAGAAAACAAACAGCAACGAGGCAGAACAGTTGAACCTAAAGAATGATACTGTATTGCAGACCCGCTGGTCATTCACCGACACAACGGAATAATGATGACGAGAATCACACGTCAAAAGTCAACCTCCTTGCATTACAAGAAGAATTGAGGGTTCAGAGCCACAAAGCCTGCTCTCCACCAGGTAATTCCTGACACGAACAGACGTTGTCTACAGGAGGTGCTACTAAACATGAGCGTTGACTTGGCTACATAGCCAACACTCCACCAGGCAATTTTCCTTGGTTGGTTAGTGATATTTTTTCGTCTCTCCAGCTGGTATTGCTATTCGAGACCAATGCAAGTTTGTGTCCTTTCTCAGTTCACATGGCAAGCTCCATGCTGAAATCTATTAACAATCTGGTCTATCGCTGTTAGTTAGTTAGTTAGCTGTTGCTTTTCGGGTCCAGCGGACCATAATAGGCCAAATCAGGACCCTGTCTATCGCTGTAAAAAGGAGGTTCTAAAACTTCATAACTTTCACATTGTGTACTTCAAATTTGTTTAAAATCTTGATCTCCCTGAAAAAATTTAAAATCTTGTCCGCGGGAACATCCTAATATAAATCCATTAGAGTTTCTGCACTGTAGTGTTTGTCACGGATCTTTTGAACGTCTACACACTTGATAAGGACATCGAACACATGAAGGACGACGTTTATCAGATGACTTTGTCGCGATATAACCTTCGTGGTTGAAAACGACGTTAAACACCAAATAAAGAAAGAAAGAATCAGATGACTGGTTGGTTATTATTGTTTATTTTTGTTTGTTTGTTTGTTTGCTTAACGCCCAGCCGACCACAAAGGGCCATATCAGGGCGGTGCTGCTTTGACATATAACGTGCGCCACACACAAGACAGAAGTCGCAGCACAGGCTTCATGTCTCACCCAGTCACATTATTCTGACACCGGACTAACCAGTCCTAGCACTAACCCCATAATGCCAGACGCCAGGCGGAGCAGCCACTAGATTGCCAATTTTAAAGTCTTAGGTATGACCCGGCCGGGGTTCGAACCCACGACCTCCCGATCACGGGGCGGACGCCTTACAACTAGGCCAACCGTGCCGGTCCATTATTGTTTATCACATCTTCAGCATTTAATGCTATTCGAGAACGATGCAATTTTCTTTCTTTTTCAATTCACATGGTGACCTCCATGCTTAAAACATTGTACAAATAGTTCTATCACTGTAAAAAGAAGATCCTAAGACTTCATCACTTTAAAAAATGTGTACTTCAAATCTTGTTAAAAATCTTAATATCTTTTAAAAAAAATTAAAAAATCTCGTCCGAGGGAACATCCCAGAATAAAACCTGCAGAGCTTCAGCACTGTTTGACCCAAGCCAAAGGCAGTCTGTACGGAGCTTATTCCAAAAGTCCTTACTCTAGTGCAGCCGTCCAGAAAACAAACAGCAACGAGGCAGAACAATTGAACCTAAAGAATGATATTGCAGACCTGCTGTTCATTCACCGACACAACGGAATAATGATGACGAGAATCATACGTCAAAAGTCAACCTCCTTGCATTACAAGAAGAATTGAGGGTTCAGAGCCACAAAGCCTGCTCTCCACCAGGTAATTCTTGACACGAACAGACGTTGTCTTTAGGAGGTGCTACTAAACATGAGCGTTGACTTGGCTACATAGCCAACACTCCACCAGGCAATTTTCCTTGGTTGGTTAGTGATTATTTTTTTGTCTCTCCAGCTGGTAATGCTATTCAAGACCAATGCAAGTTTGTTTCCTTTCTTAGTTCACATGGCAAGCTCCATGCTAAAATCTATTAACAATCTGGTCTATCGCTGTAAAAAGGAGGTTCTAAAACTTCATAATTTTCACATTTTGTACTTCAAATCTTGTTTTAAATCTTGATCTCCCTTGAACATTTTTAAAATCTTTTCCGGGGAAACAACCCAGAATAAATCCTTTACAGTTTCTGCACTGTAGTGTTCGTCACGGATCCGTTGAACGTCCACACACTTGATAAGGACATCGAACACATGAAGGACGACCTTTATCAGATGACTGGTTGGTTATTATTGTTTATCACATCTTCAGCATTTAATGCTATTCGAGAACGATGCAATTTTCTTTCTTTTTCAATTCACATGGTGACCTCCATGCTTAAAACATTGTACATATAATTCTATCACTGTAAAAAGAAGATCCTAAGACTTCATCACTTTAAAAATGTGTACTTCAAATCTTGTTAAAAATCTTAATATCTTTTAAAAAAAATTAAAAAATCTCGTCCGAGGGAACATCCCAGAATAGAATCTGCAGAGCTTCAGCACTGTTTGACCCAAGCCAAAGGCAGTCTGTACGGAGCTTATTCCAAAAGTGCTTACTCTAGTGCAGCCGTCCAGAAAACAAACAGCAACGAGGCAGAACAATTGAACCTAAAGAATGATATTGCAGACCTGCTGTTCATTCACCGACACAACGGAATAATGATGACGAGAATCATACGTCAAAAGTCAACCTCCTTGCATTACAAGAAGAATTGAGGGTTCAGAGCCACAAAGCCTGCTCTCCACCAGGTAATTCTTGACACGAACAGACGTTGTCTTTAGGAGGTGCTACTAAACATGAGCGTTGACTTGGCTACATAGCCAACACTCCACCAGGCAATTTTCCTTGGTTGGTTAGTGATTATTTGTTCGTCTCTCCAGCTGGTAATGCTATTCAAGACCAATGCAAGTTTGTTTCCTTTCTTAGTTCACATAGCAAGCTCCATGCTAAAATCTATTAACAATCTGGTCTATCGCTGTAAAAAGGAGGTTCTAAAACTTCATAATTTTCACATTTTGTACTTCAAATCTTGTTTTAAATCTTGATCTCCCTTGAACATTTTTAAAATCTTTTCCGGGGAAACAACCCAGAATAAATCCTTTACAGTTTCTGCACTGTAGTGTTCGTCACGGATCCGTTGAACGTCCACACACTTGATAAGGACATCGAACACATGAAGGACGACCTTTATCAGATGACTGGTTGGTTATTATTGTTTATCACATCTTCAGCATTTAATGCTATTCAAGAACGATGCAATTTTCTTTCTTTTTCAATTCACATGGTGACCTCCATGCTTAAAACATTGTACAAATAGTTCTATCACTGTAAAAAGATGATCCTAATACTTCATCACTTTAAAAATGTGTACTTCAAATCTTGTTAAAATTTTCTTTAAAAATGTGTACTTCAAATCTTGTTAAAAATCTTAATATCTTTTAAAAATTTTTTAAAAAAATCGTCCGAGGGAACATCCCAGAATAAAACCTGCAGAGCTTCAGCACTGTTTGACCCAAGCCAAAGGCAGTCTGTACGGAGCTTATTCCAAAAGTCCTTACTCTAGTGCAGCCGTCCAGAAAACAAACAGCACCGAGGCAGAACAATTGAACCTAAAGAATGATATTGCAGACCTGCTGGTCATTCACCGACACAATGGAATAATGATGACGAGAATCATACGTCAACAGTCAACCTCCTTGCATTACAAGAAGAATTGAGGGTTCAGAGCCACAAAGCCTGCTCTCCACCAGGTAATTCCTGACACGAACAGACGTTGTCTAAAGGAGGTGCTACTAAACATGAGCGTTGACTTGGCTACATAGCCAACACTCCACCAGGCAATTTTCCTTGGTTGGTTAGTGATTATTTTTTAGTCTCTCCAGCTGGTAATGCTATTCGAGACCTATGCAAGTTTGTTTCCTTTCTTAGTTCACATGGCAAGCTCCATGCTAAAATCTATTAACAATCTGGTCTATCGCTGTAAAAAGGAGGTTCTAAAACTTCATAACTTTTCACATTTTGTACTTCAAATCTTGTTTTAAATCTTGATCTCCCTTTAAAAATTTAAAAATCTTTTCCGGGGAAACAACCCAGAATAAATCCTTTACAGTTTCTGCACTGTAGTGTTTGTCACGGATCCGTTGAACATCCACACACTTGGTAAGGACACTGAACACATGTAAGACAGCCTTAATCAGATGTATGGTTGGTTGGTTATTCAACTTATTGTTGTTTATCATCTCTTCAACATGTAATGCTATTTGAGACCGATGCAAGTGTGTTTCCTTTTTCAGGTTAACATGGAAGGCTCCATGCTTAAAACACCTTAATCTGATTCAGAACATGTGGGATGACCTTAATCTCATTTAATACCTGTCTGATGTCCTTGATTGAGAAATCTGAAGGCTTGAAGTCCACAGCGTGGCCACTTGGGGGAAACTATTGTTTGATTAAATATTGTTGTTTCTCCTCCTTTGATCCCAGGGGGTCATGCGAGATAGATTCAGCGTTGAACTTTCTCTCTGTTTTGGACTCGCGCACTCTTAAACAATACCATTTTTTTCCCATTAAAATGTCCCGCTTGGGACATGATTCCACAAGCAAAGGTAGGTCAACTCCATGAGACAGAGATGTTTGGCAAGGTGCAACTGCTACTGAATGACTTTGGGTTAGTTAGTTGTTTGCTTTCTGGGTCCAGCGGACCATACAGGCCAAATCAGGACCCCAAAGACTTTGGGAGAATTACTTAACACTCCCTCATAAGTTTCTTACCCTGAATATTCAGGGGCATTCCCTCTACTAATTGTCTTTCAGAGAAACACTTAACACTCCCTCATAAGATTCTAAAGCCATTGGTAGTATCCCTGCAACAAATCAACCTGCTCTTGACTCCTCTTGAACAAGAACATCGGTGGTGCTAGTACTTCAGGGGTTGAGGTTGCTGCTATAGGGTCACAATGTATAAGTCAGATGCAACCAATTTCTTTCTTTCTTTATTTGGTGTTTAACGTCGTTTTCAACCACGAAGGTTATATCGCGACAAGATGCAACCAATTCATCGCCATTGGTTCTGACCTTGCATCAAATTGACCTGCTCAATAGAGATCTGTCAGGGGTAGTACATCAGTTCTCCTTTCAAACAGGAACAACGGTGGTGCTAGTGTTGCAGGGGTTGCGGTTGCTGCTGCAGGGTCACAATGTATAAGTCAGATGCAACCAAATCATCGCCATTGGTTCTGGCCTTGCATCAAATTGACCTGCTGAACAGACAACTGTCAGGGGAAATAAATCCGTACTCCTCTTGAACAGGAACATCGTTGGTGCTAGTTTTTCAGGGAGTGAGGTTGCTGCTGTAGGTTCACAATGTACAAGTCAGCTGCAACCAATTCATCGCCATTGGTTCTGACCTTGCATCAAATTGACCTGCTCAATAGAGATCTTGTCAGGGGTAGTACATCAGTACTCCTTTCAAACAAGAACAACGGTGGTGCTAGTGTTGCAGGGGTTGCGGTTGCTGCTGCAGGGTCACAATGTATAAGTCAGATGCAACCAATTCATCGCCATTGGTTCTGGCCTTGCATCAAATTGACCTGCTGAACAGACAACTGTCAGGGGTAGTAAATCCGTACTCCTCTTGAACAGGAACATCGGTGGTGCTAGTACTTCAGGGAGTGAGGTTGCTGCTGTAGGGTCACAATGTACTAGTCAGATGCCACCAATTCATCGCCATTGGTTCTGACCTTGCATCAAATTGACCTGCTCAATAGAGATCTGTCAGGGGTAGTACATCAGTTCTCCTTTCAAACAGGAACAACGGTGGTGCTAGTGTTGCAGGGGTTGCGGTGGCTACTGCAGGGTCGCAATGTATAAGTCAGATGTAACCAAATCACAGCCATTGGTTCTAACCTTGCATCAAATTGACCTGCTCAATAGAGAACTGCCAGCTTTTTTGTTTGTTTGTTTATTTGCTTAACGCCCAGCCGACCACGAAGGGCCATATCAGGGCGGTGACATTGAACGTGCGCCACACACAAGACAGAAGTCGCAGCACAAGGCTCCATGTCTCACCCAGTCACATTATTCTGACATCGGACCAACCAGTCCTAGCTAAACCCCATAATGCCAGACGCCAGACGGAGCAGCCACTAGATTGCCAATTTTAAAGTCTTAGGTATGACCCAGCTGGGGTTTGAACCCACGACCTCCCGATCTCGGGGCGGATGCCTTACCACTAAGCCAACCGTGCCGAAAGAGGTCCAAAGAAAAAATTACGGTTATGGTTTGTGGCAATATGGACGGCAGCGAGAAATACCCTCTTCTGACAATCAGAAAATATAAAAATCCGAGATGTTTCAAAGGCGTCAAAAATCTGCCGTTGAAGTATTCATCAAATAAGAATGCATGGATGACATCAGAGGTATTCAGGGAGTGGTTGAGGGACTTTGACTACTCCATGGCTACCCAGAAACGGAAGGTGCTGTTAGTCCTGGATAATTGTTCAGCCCACCCAAAGGCTGCCGTGACGGGCTTGAAAGCAACGGAAGTACTTTTCCTGCCGCCGAACGCTACCTGTAAACTTCAGCCATGCGACCAAGGCATCATCCGCAGCATGAAGGTGCATTACAGAAATGCCACTCTGATGAGGCTGATTAATCACATAGACGAGGGAGGGGAATACAAAGACTTCCAAATAACACTGCTCGATGCCATCACGACACTGAAGTCAAATGGAGCAAAAATGCTTAGAGCTCCAGATAGAAATGGAGACGAAGCGCTTAGAGCTCCAGACAGAAATGGTGCGTATTCAAAATGAGCACGAGGCACCACGCCAAAGAGATAACCAGCAGCAAATGCTACACAGGGCACCGAAACTTCCAGCATTCCCTGACGGTAAAGACCAGATCGACTGCTACCTTGCAAGATTCGAGAGGTTCGCTGAGAGTGCTAGATGGCAGCGCGACGACTGGGCGATTCAACTCGGCGCACATTTGACTGGGGCAGCACTTGAGGTCTACACTAGACTCTCAAACGATGACGCCAGAGACTATGATGTACTGAAGGAAGCTCTGTTGCGTTGCTACAACTTCACTGAAAGGGGCTACCGTCAACGTTTCCGCGAATGCCAGCCCCAGACACCGAGCCAGTTTGTGGAGCGCCTGTCGTCATACCTGCAGAAGTGGGTGGAATTATCAGGTGAAGAGCAGTCATACGAGAGTCTGGGGGACTTGATCGTGAAGGAGCAATTCCTTAATGCCTGCCCGAAGGACCTGGCGACCCGCTTCGAAGAGCAAAAACTGCGGGGTTTGAAGGACATTACTGATGCTACTGAGCGTTATCACATTGCTCATGGAAGGACCCTGGGGACGTCAAAGTCAACGAAACCTTTCCAGAAGAGTGAACTTTGGTTCAGTTTTGTGTGTTGCACGTAGTTGACTTATTTGTACTTTGTGGGAAAGTACCGATATTATATTTTGCAAACACAATATTTATGTTTGGACGAGAATGCAGGTGAACTTTCTAGTCCTGTCAAAACAAGTTGTTTACCACGTTGTTTTGGGTCGTGGGTTCGTGGCGTTCGCTCGGATTAAGTGCGTCGGCGCTTTTGATGTACGTCACAGAGAATGTCACTATTCTAGTCCATGGACAGTTCATCTAATTTTATATCATGTTCAGTCTGGAATATTCTCGAGATTGAGTATTTGCTATATAGGCCAGCGCGATTTGTATGTTAAAAAAGGCTTCTACTTTGAGTTCTGCTACGATGTGCAGTTGTATGACTGTATGGAATGCTAAAAAAATCCTCGAACTCAATTTGACGAGTTTTTGTCTGCTGCTGTGAAGACGGGCCACATATTTTGTTTGTTTGTTTGTTTAACGCCCAGCCGACCACGAAGGGCCATATCAGGGCGGTGCTGCTTTGACATATAACGTGAGCCACACACAAGACAGAAGTCGCAGCACAGGCTTCATGTCAATTTTAAAGTCTTAGGTATGACCCGGCCGGGGTTCGAACCCACGACCTCCCAATCACGGGGCGGACGCCTTACCACTAGGCCAACCGACGGGCCACGTAGAATAGAAGAACACAACTATACGACATTTGAGAACTTCGTCAATCTCAAGTGTCGTGTAACAGTTTGGTTATTATGGTTTATCGTCTCTTCAGCAGAAACGCTATTCGAGACCGTTTGTTGCCTTTTTCATTTCACATGGAAAGCTCCTTACTTAAAACTATTTACAATTAGGTCTATCAGGTGGCAGATGTCATGAGAGGCTGGATTTCCACAAAAATATGGACAGCATGGCCTGTCTATAAAATTCCATACTCATCAAAAACGACCCACCGCGCATCCTCTTGATGTGTTGTATTTTTGACGACACTCTTTTGATCAATTGCCTTTGCGATTGCGAAAGGTAACAAAGTGCTCAGTGTTCTTTTTGAGTCTGTTGACTCAACCCAAAACAGGGCCAGGCCCCAGTCACACCTTTCTGCGAGGACCTTATCCTCATGTCATTGTCGGAGTACAAATCTCCTTGACGGATTTGGAAAAGACAGTTATAGCACAGTGGAAAACTTCTCCCCAAGGATCTCTGCAACAGTGTTCTGGAGTATTTTAAGCAACCAGAGCATGCCGTATGTGACAAATGGATTTGTACATAGTTCAGTCTAAAAATTGTTTAACAAATGTGTACAGATTGGCTTGCCATACTTTTGGTTCACATGAGTGAAGGCATGAGTGTAGATATCACCTGTTGGAATGGGGTGATCTGTTTTTGCAAACTGTATTTTCATTGGATACTGAGTTGTAGGATTGACCAATGAGAGAGGAGATTGCTTACAGGGGGTAGCCATGTTGGATTGTTTGTTTGTTTGTTTGTTTGTTTGCTTAACGCCCAGCCGACCACGAAGAGCCATATCAGGGCAGTGCTGCTTTGATATTTAACGTGCGCCACACACAAGACAGAAGTCTCAGCACAGGCTTCATGTCTCACCCAGTCACATTATTCTTACACCGGACCAACCAGTCCTAGCACTAACCCCATAATGCCAGACGCCTGTTGGATTGTGAAAGGTAGAATATTACTGACAACTGGAGAAGACAGACGTCTCTGTTATTGTCTCCATGTTTGGTCGGAATATTGCTCACCGGACATTGAAGTCGAATGCTGTACGACTCGTGTTGTGGAAGAATCATGTGTGATTCTATGCTGTGAATATACAGGTATTTATTGAATTGTATTTTGCTCAGTAATCTTGACTTGTGAAATGACTGTGAGAGTCATGTTGTAAATTGGGTTGGAGAAGCGTGAGCTGTTGTCAGCCATTTTGAAAAGGAATGTTTGTATGTTCTTTTGTAATGGAGTCATTTGTAAATGAGCTGTTGAAAATACTGTAACAGCATAAGCTAGTTGACGGATGAATGAGTATTGAGAAAGAATGGAAGTATTATTTTGTGCAGAAGTTTATCTAAGAATTGAGACTTATGGTAGCATAAACTTTTTACACAGCACCCCGGTGGGAGTGGAGGATGCACTCGGCTGCGGGAGAGAGAGAAGAGACTGTCATCCCCTCCTTGGCGCCACGGATCGGTAGATTCTGGGCGCAAGGTTGTATGCAGCGCAGGAATTCTGGAACCCGGTGGAACCCCACCCCATATCACCGTGAGCTTTATTTTGTCATGGGCGTGATATGGATCCAGTGAATGTACCCGCTGATATGTGTGTAGTCACTGTAATTGTGAATTACCACCGAAGAATACGTAACATGTGAAATGTGCGTAACGTGATACTGTGATTAACAGGAAACATAATCGACAGAAGGATTGTGTTAGTTAGTTAGTTAGTTAGTTGTTGCTTTTCGGGTCCAGCGGACCATAATAGGCCAAATCAGGACCCCAAGAATTGTGTGAAACGAGAACTTCGTCAATCGAGAGACAGTTATTCTTCTACGTGTTATTCAAGCTATTATTATTATTACGTGAATGCAAGAGATTTGTTGATTGCATGAGATAACATATTTGTATTTTTGTGTTGATGTTTTGAATATAAGTACGAGGGCAAAGGGCAGTAACGTGTTTAAGTCTTTGTGCCTAGTTTGAGTGCTGTGTGCGTGTGAGAAGGAGTGATTTGGTAAACAGAGTAGAACATGCATTTTCTGATAGAGTAACAAATACAGACAGACACTTACACGAAAAACCCTCCGTAACATTTGGTGACCCCGTTTTCTCTGTGTTAGGTAAAATTGTTATTGTTTCCCTTGCATTGTTAAATTGAATTTTTTCCCCAGTGGTAGTCGTTCAGATATTTTTTTTGGGTAGGTCACGCACAAAAGGATTTTCGTAGATTTCAGGTTTGAGTGATTGTGTTGTTCATGTCTTGTTTTGTGTTCGGACCGTCTCCAGCTTTACGGTAGTGCTTATTGTAGAGTTCTGAGCACTGAGGGCTTAACTTCATTTTTCTTCCTGTGGGGTCTGTCAGTTCTTTTTCACTGCTCTTTTCTGTGCTTTTATTAATAATTTTGTAAAATATTCTTTGCTTTGGAATAGGGAACTATCCTTTGGGAACCCTTTGCCCTTATTTTAATTGTGGGTTGTTCGCCTTTGGTTAAATTTTTCATTTGTGTAGTTTGGCTTTGCTGACTTTGAATATTTTTTTTAAAAAATTTTTCTTTGAGTTGTTTGGTTTTGTTTGACTTTGTGGTACTTGATTAAGTTGATTTAATTAGTTGTTGTATATAGAGTTGGACTATATTTAGTGAAAGTTTTTCTTTTGGTTTGCTATTTGAAACTTAAGATGGTGTAGATTGTGCACTTTGGAAATTTTGGGTTTAATTTATTGTGCAGTTTGGAGTGATTGCTTCACTTCAAATATTTTTTGGTTTTATTTGCCTCCAACTACATTTTTTTTTTAGTGTCGGTTGGACTTCATTTATTTGGAGTTTAGTTTTGTAGCGTTGTATTTGGATTGTTTTGATATTATTCCTGGATATTCAGTTGTTGGGTTTTTTTTTTGGTTGGCTGGAACTTTGTAATATTTTGAATTCTTCTTACAAATTAAGGTTTGTGTTGACTGTAGTGTTTTGTACTTGTATACATGTTTTGAAACAAGCTTCATTTATTTGACTTTATTTGACTTGGTATCTGACTTTGATCAGAATTTCTGGATTTGTGCGTAAGACTTACGCCAAAGCGTGTTTTGATATGGTTTTGTGTTGACTAATCTATCTTGTGCCAGATTTTGTGTGGTACTGGACAGTTTGCAAGTAGATTGTTTGGACTTGCATTACAACATATTTGTATTTTTGTGTTGATGTTTTGAATATAAGTACGAGGGCAAAGGGCAGTAACGTGTTTAAGTCTTTGTGCCTAGTTTGAGTGCTGTGTGCGTGTGAGAAGGAGTGATTTGGTAAACAGAGTAGAACATGCATTTTCTGATAGAGTAAAAAATACACACAGACACTTACACAAAAACCCTCCGTAACACCGTAGTGTGCCCTGACAGAAAACTTGTGAAAAAAGATTTGGTGCCAAAGCGAGTGCTGAACAAAACCTTAAAAAAGATGCACAAGATTTTGGACGAGACAGGCAGCGAGATTTCAATGTCGGCGTTCCGAAAACTCAGGCCCCAGAATGTGCTGACAGTAGATAACACCAAACGGACCAGCTGTCTGTGTCCGAGTTGTGCAAATGTGGCCCAGAAGCTACATGGTCGGAACATGAACGATCTTTATGATGCAGTGAACTGTACAATGTGCCCGGTAGAAGGCGATTCTGGACCATCTTGGACATGTATTGACCGCAAGTGCCCCAGTTGTGGGGTTGACCAGCTGGACAGAGTTCTAGGAGATCTGCCTCTTAACTGCCCTGTGAAATGGATGCGATGGGAGACGGATGACTCTGGCAGGAAAGCCAATTTGACTAAGCAGGTGAGTGGTTACATTTTAATTTGTTACTGTCTTGTGTCATAAGGAATACAGAAGGTTTTCCCTTACAGTATTATCTGTGTAGCCGTGTGGCGATTTCATGTACTGGACATTGTTCCTTTCTTTCGTTCCCTACCCCAAGTATTCCCCTTGACCATGCGTGTATGTCTTCGTTCCGTGGTGTCGTGTATGTCTTTGTGCATAGATGCTGCGTTTTAATTGGTTAATCCCTGAACGGATGCGTACGCATCCACCCCCGACAGTGTGAGTTCGGGCAGTCTGACCGGTGATTTCGTTGTGTGTGTTTAGCCTTGAGACCGGTGTTATATTTGAAACAGTTCTTTGTGTTAGTGTGACATCTTTTAACATACATGTGGCCTGTGCTGGATTGTTAGTATTATCTTTGACCTGTGGTTTAATAGCTGATATACCATCAGCGAGGTGTGTGATTCAGACCGGTGATGCCCGGTAGCTCAGTTGGTAGAGCACTGGACTTGTGATCGAAAGGTCGCAGGTTCGAATTCGGGCCGGGACGGACACGGGTCAACTTTATGTGCAGACCCAGAGACGGAAGCCATGTCCCACCCCCGTGTCATCACAATGGCACGTAAAAGACCTTGGTCATTCTGCCATAAGTGCAGGTGGCTGAATACACCTAAACACGCAGACACCTGGGTAGCGCGACTCCGTTGCTGCTAGCTTTCCACTGGGAGGAAGCGACCCGAATTTCCCAGCGATGGGACAATAAAGTAATGAAAATGAAAATGAAATGAAATGAAATGAACAGTCTTCATTGAGGAGTGAACTGTAAGTAGATGGTTTTTTTGGTTATATTGTATTTTGCTTGTCTATAATATGTTTTGATCGTATGAATGATGCTATGGTGTGCACATATGTATGTAGCTATTTTATTCCAGTGACGTTATAGCCTCAGTTTTGTTGTTTTGCCCGTTTTCCCGCGCTAGCCTAGTTCCTTGTTTTGTAATAGCGTGTCCTCAGTTATCTATTGTGTAGGGAGTTAGTCCCGTCTCCCCATCACCCTCTCCCCCCCTTCTGTTCACTTGATATAGTAGGTTTATTGTGGAATGTATGTATGGTTAGGATGCATTGGTATGAATGGTGCGTTTTTACTTGTTATGCCATGTACATACTTATATTATGTTTTCTTTTCTTTTCATGTGTCATCAGACTCTGCTTTCTGGTGTACGATAAATAAAAGTCACGTTATCGCAACCTATGTCTTGGCGTCTCATTTATGCTTCCTGGCCTATTTTCCCTCTTCCACTCCACCCTACCACATCTGCATGGAGTAGAGATACATTGTCAGTACAAAACCCTGTCCCTAAGCAGAATAGTCACAGTCATTGTTCTTGACCCTGCAATAATTGGACATCAAGAACAGAGACCCGCCATGGCTCAGGATCACAGGCTACCCTGAAACAGGGACACCAGTGGTGCTGGTACTTCAGGGCTTGAGCTGGTTGCTGCAGGGCCACAATGTGCAAGACGTCTCAAAATGGTACACACCCTGGCCTCAGCAGAATAGTCTGTCATTTGTATTGACCCTGCAATAATTTGACATCATAAACAGATTACATATTTTGATCTCTTTTAAAAAAAAGTTAAAAAATCTTGTTTGGAGTTTGGTTCTTCTAACGGTGATGAGTATGATCGTGTCATTCAAGTTGATCAGTACATACAAGCCTATCAGGACGAGTATGGAGCAGAACACGACTCAATACAAACTGATCAGGACGATGGTTATTATTGTTAATCGTCTCTTGAGCAGGTAATGCTATTCGAGACCAAGTCGTTGTAACGTTATCAGAACAAAACCCTGTCCCTAAGCATAATAGTAACAGTCATTGTTCTTGACCCTGCAATAACTGGACATCAAAAACAGAGACCCGCCATGGCTCAGAATCAAAGGCTACCCTGAAAAGGGAACACCGGTGGTGCTGGTACTTCAGGGAGTGAGGTGGATGCTGCAGGGCCACAACGTGCAAGTTGTTGTAACATTGTCAGTACAAAACCCTGTCCCTAAGCAGAATAGTCACAGTCATTGTTCTTGACCCTGCAATAACTGGACATCAAAAACAGAGACCCGCCATGGCTCAGAATCAAAGGCTACCCTGAAAAGGGAACACCGGTGGTGCTGGTACTTCAGGGAGTGAGGTGGATGCTGCAGGGCCACAACGTGCAAGTCGTTGTAACATTGTCAGTACAAAACCCTGTCCCTAAGCAGAATAGTCACAGTCATTGTTCTTGACCCTGCAATAACTGGACATCAAGAACATAGACCCGCCATGGCTCAGAATCAGAGGCTACCCTGAAACAGGGACGCTGGTGGTGCTGGTACTTCAGGGCTTGCGGTGGTTGCTGCAGGGCCACGAAGGCGTGGGGAAGGCGTGGGCAAGGTAATACGTACTCTGTATCCATCTGTATCAGACCATGATGTGTTATTCTTTTGCTATCTTTTTCCATGTGCCTGTTGAAAGCTGACAGTGCGGTGTGGGCTGTGCACTGTGACACCAAAAGCCTAAGGCTAAATCGACCTGTAGTCCGCCCACATGTTCGTATATAGCATCTCCAGCAACGACCTTGATGGGTAAAGGAGCATTTGTTGTGGACACAACAGCAATGGTAAACTATCCTCTTTTTTTCAAATGAGTCCCGATTTGATGTTACGGCACTTTAAGTGACGGCGGAATCAGGGTGTACCTGCCAAGTGGAGAGAGGAATGATACTTCCTGTGTGCAAAAAATAAAATATGATGGGCATATGTTTTAATTTTTTAAAATTAGTGTTATGCGTCCCTTGAACCCATGGGGTCATGCGGGACCGATTCAGCGTTGATCAGGGGTTGAGGTGGTTGCTCAAGTCTTTGCAACATTGTAAAAAAAACCTGGCCCTCAACAGAATAGTCGATGCACGGAGAGGGTTCGTTGGTTGTTTAGTATTGTTAATTGTCTCTTCAGCAGGTTATGCTATTCGAGACCGATGCAAGTTTCCTTTTTCATTTCACATTGTAACCTCTATGCTTAAAATCGGTTCTATCACTATAAAAAGAAGGTCCTAAGACTTCATTACTTTCCCATTTTGTACTTCAAATCTTGTTTAAAATCTTGATCTCTTTTAAAAAAGTTTAAAAAAATTGTCCGTGGGAACATAATTATTGGAATAAAACCTGCAGAGTTTCTGCACTGTTTGACCCAAGCCAACTGTAGTCTGTACGGAGCCTAATCCAAAAGTCTTTATAATGGTGCAGCTGCAATGAACATAAACAGGATTCCACAGGTTTACATACTAAGAGAGGTTAACTCATCGCGACAGACATGTCCGGCAGTGATTGCCCAATGTGGGTACACTCGCTACTGAATGACTTTAAGATACTTACAAACACTTCCTCATTAGATGTCCAACTCCGATTGAAAAAGCAGCAGACATTCCCCATGAGATTAATTTAAGATACAAGCAAGTCACAGTCATGGTTTCTGACCCTGCATCAACTCGACATGCTCAATTGAGACCCGCCATGACTCAGAACCACAGACTACCCTGAAAAGGGATCACCGGTGGTGCTGGTACTGCAGGGCCACAATGTGCCAGTCCTCCCAACATGGTACACACCCTGGCCCTCAGCAGAATAGTCACAGGCATTTTTATTGACCCGGCAATAACTGGACATCATAAAAAGATCTTGATCTTTTTAAAAAAAAATTAAAAACAAAAACTTGTCCGGGGGACTTTCCAGGAATTAAACCTGCAGAGTTTCTGCATTGTTTGATCAAAGCCAAATGCATTCTGTACGGAGCTTAATCCAAAAGTCCTTACACTGGTGCAGCCTGTGATGCTGAGCCACACCAGTGGTGCTGGTACTTCAGGGGTTGAGGTGGTTGCTCAAGTCCTTGCAACATTGTACAAAACCCTGGCCCTCAGCAGAACAGACAATACACGGAAAGGGTTGGTTGGTTTTTGGGGTTTAATGTCTCTTCAGCAGATGCTAGCTGCTATTCGAGACCAATGCAGTTATTTTCTTTTCCCTTCATATGGCAAGTTCTACGTTTCAGACTATTTACATTCAAATCTATCACTGTAAAAGAAGGTTCTAAAAATTAATAATTTTCACTTCTGGTACTTTAAATCTTGTAAAAAATCTTGATCTCTTTTAAAAAGTTAAAAATCTTGTCCGGGGGCACGGAAAGGGTTGGTTGGTTGGTTATTATTGCTATTCGAGACCGATGCAAATTTTCTCCAGTTCAGATGGTAATCTCCATGCTTAAAACAATATACAATTAGTTCTATCACTGTACAAAGAAGGTCCTAAGACTTCATCAGTTTCAAAACGTGTAGGCTTACTTCAAATCTTGTACAATAAATCTTGATCTCTTTTAAAAAAGTAAAACATCGTGTCCAGAGGAACATCCCGGAATAAAACCAGCATTGTTTCTGGAGTTTCTGCATTGTTTGACCCAAGCCAAAGGCAACCATTACTTTGGAGAAATGTGCTGTTGACTCCGTTGAGCCTGCTGTGTCTGGAGTCAGCGGGTTGCTACGTATATATGGACAAGAAAAAGAAGAAGCAAATGCTGCTGCCAACATAACAACACTTCAGGAAGAAGCGTTCATAACAGGAGATCTTGGGGAACTTCTTCACCCTTTGCAATTGCAGAGCCGATCGCAGGAATCCGACAACAGAGAAGAAGCAACTACTGATGCAGCTGAGATAGATCATGCACTGCTGACTGAGGCTACAGAAGAAGCAACTACTGATGCAGCTGAGATAGTTAGTTAGTTAGTTAGCTGTTGCTTTTCGGGTCCAGCGGACCATAATAGGCCAAATCAGGACCCCACAAGTTAATCATTTCACAGTTTTTTGATTAAAACAATTCTAATACATAAAATCCGTAACGTCACCCGAAGGCAACAAAAAAGTCAAAGCAAAACCCTATATGTCAAATAACTTAGGTAGTTTTAAAATTCAAATCTTAAAATAAAGACCAGACTCCTTTAAAAACCCAAAAAGGGCTGTAGAGCTGACCTCTGTTAAAATACTTTTCAAGTTCGAGGTGCCAAAATACTTCTCTCGTTGATCATACAGATCAGCACACTCGGTGATAAAATGACTCACAGTAAAACCAGTATCACAGGCGTGGCACCATGGTGCCTCTTCTCTTTTTAGCAGATGTGCATGTGTAAGATAAGTGTGACCAGTATGTAACCTGGCCAAAACACTTTCTTCTTTTCTATTTGAAGCCACTAAAGGAAGTGGCTTTAACAGGTCAGGAAGAGTTTTATACAATTTGTTTTCCGTGCAGGTAGACCAACGGTCTTGCCAGAGTTTTAAGCTATAACAAAGGGTCTTCCGACGTAAGTCAGTAAAAGGAACAGACTGCTCAGGGAGACGAGGAACCGCCAAATCTAGAGCATCCTTTGCTGCCTTGTCAGCAACCTCGTTGCCGTGAGATAGATCATGCACTGCTGACAGGCTACGGAAGAAGCAACTACTGATGCAGCTGAGATAGATCATGCACTGCTGACTGAGGCTACAGAAGAAGCAACTACTGATGCAGCTGAGATAGATCATGTACTGCTGACTGAGGCTACAGATCTTGGGGAACTTCTTCACCCTTTGGGATTGCAGAGCCGATCGCAGGAATCAGACAACAGAAGAACTTCAGATTCTACGACTGCAGGGGAAAGTGGGTCTCGAAAAAGATCATACTACCAATGGGAAGCTGTGGACACAAACAACGTTGAGCCATATTTCAAAAGTGACATACAGAAGACTGGGAGAGGTGTGACAGGATTATTGCCTGGCATCAAAGAAATTCAAGCTTTGAAATATGGCTCAACGTTGTTTGTGCACGATGTTTTTTGTGGTATTCTACTTGAAAAGAAACAAACATTCAGCTTGGTAAGGAGCAAAATATTTAACGAGAGAAAGAAGTTCAGGAGCAAAGTCGCTTTTGACACTGTGTAAATTTCATCTAATTTCATGACTTCCTAAACTCTCAGAGTTCTGATAGAGTTCCAATTTCCCAAAGATTAGGACTATCATTGTCAGTAGTTATGAAGTGAAAATGATGCAACAACCACTTTTCATTCTCTTTTTCATCCTTTCCTCATCGTGCACTGTCAAGAAAGCTCTAATTCCTATTAACTCGATGTTCTTTAACTATATTTATACATAAATGCATAGTGTAAAGCAGTATGCATTGTTAGATGATCTTCTAGTAGCAGTGTTTAAATGTCGAAGCTGCTTTTCCCAGTTTTACCTAAGAGACCGACTGTATATTGTGTTTTTTGTGTCCACAGCTTCCCATTGGTAGTATGATCTTCGTGTACACTACATTGCGGTATGCACGTTAAAGATCCCACGATTGACAAAAGGGTCTTTCCTGGCAAAATTGTATAGGCGTAGATAAAAATGTCCACCAAAATACCCGTGTGACTTGGAATAATAGGCCGTGAAAGGTGGATGCAGCGCCTATAGGCTGTTGATCTACTGGTCGATGTGAATGCGTGATATATTGTGTAAAAAAATTCCATCTCACACGGCATACGCGCTTTGAACTTCGGATAAGGCGCTATATAAATACCCGTTATTATTATTATTATTATTGTATTTGTCAGACTTGATTGTACCAAGTCCCTACACATGTTGTAATGCGCTTAGAGCCAAATATTTTGTTTTTTGTAAGGGATAGGCGCAATATAAATACACTTTATTATTATTATTATTAATGTGTACGGAGCTGAATCCAAAAGTGTTTACTCTGGTGCAGGGGCCAAAAACAGAAACAGCAATAATGAAGACCAGTTGAACCTAAAGAAGGATTTTGTTGACACAGGTTCACATACTAAGAGATGTAAACTCATCGAGACAGACATGTCTGGCAGTGATTGCCCAATGTTGATACACCCGCTACTGAATGACTTTGAGATACTTGCTGAACACTTCTTCATTAGATGTCCAACTCCGATTATAAAAGCAGCAGACATTTTCCATGAGGTTTATTTAAGATGCAAGCAAGTCACAGTAACTGTTTCTTTCCCTCCAGTAGCTTGACATACTTAACAGAGACCCGCCGTGGCTCAGGATCACAGGCTAACCTGCAACAGGGACACCGGTGGTGCTGGTACTTCAGGGGTTGAGGTGGTTGCTGCAGGGCCATGATGTGTAAATCGTATCAACGTGGTACACACCCTGGGCCTCAGCAGAATAGCGAGTCATTTTTATTGACCCTGCAATAACTTGACATCATGAACAGATTAAAAATCTTGATCTCTGTTTAAAAAATTAAAAAATCTTGTCCAGGGGAACATCCAAGAATAAAACCTGCCGAGTTATTGCATTGTTTGACCCAAGCCAAATGCATTCTGTACTGAGTTAAATCAGAAATTCTGTACTCTGGTGTAGCCTGTCATGCTGAGCTACACAAGTTTGTTTGTTTGTTTGTTTGCTTAACGCCCAGCCGACCACGAAGGGCCATATCAGGGCGGTGCTGCTTTGACAATTATAACGTGCGCCACACACAAGACAGAAGTCGCGGCACAGGCTTCATGTCTCACCCAGTCACATTATTCTGACACCAGACCAACCAGTCCTAGCACTAACCCCATAATGCCAGACGCCAGGCGGAGCAGCCACTAGATTGCCGATTTTAAAGTCTTTGGTATGACCCGGCCGGGGTTCGAACCCACGACCTCCCGATCACGGGGCGGACGCCTTACCACTAGGCCAACCGTGCCGGTAGGAAAATGTGTAGAAAACATCAGTGTTTCTGGCCTAGCCTTGGACGATATAGCACATTGGCTTAAGCATATTACCCAATGTCCTAATGTGCTACTTGCTGTGGTTTGTTTGTTTGTTTGTTTGCTTGACGCCCAGCCGACCACTAAGGGCCATATCAGGGCGGTGCTGCTTTGACATATAACGTGCGCCACACACAAAACATAAGTCGCAGCACAGGCTTCGTGTCTCACCCAGTCACATTATTCTGACACCGGACCAACCAGTGCTAGCACTAACCCCATAATGCCAGACACCAGGCGGAGCAGCCACTAGATTGCCAATTTTAAAATCTTAGGTATGACCCGGCCGGGGTGCGAACCCACAACCTCCCGATCACTGGGCGGACGCCTTACCACTGGGCCAACTGTGCCGGTTGCTGTAGGGTCACAATGTATAAGTCAGATGCAACCAATTCATCGTCATTGGTTCTGACCTTGCATCAAATTGACCTGCTCAATAGAGATCTGTCAGTGGTGGTACATCAGTACTTCTTTCAAACAGGACCAACGGTGGTGCTAGTGTTGCAGGGGTTGCGGTTGCTGCTGTTGGGTCACAATGTACAAGTCAGATGCAACCAATTCATTGCTATTGGTTCTGACCTTGCATCAAATTGACCTGCTCAATAGAGATCTGTCAGTGGTAGTACATCAGTACTCCTTTCAAACAGGAACAACGGTGGTGCTAGTGTTGCAGGGCTTGCGGTTGCTGCTGCAGGGTCACAATGTATAAGTCAGATGCAACCAATTCATCGCCATTGGTTCTGACCTTGCATCAAATTGACCCGCTGAACAGACAACTGTCAGGGGTAGTAAATCCGTACTCCTCTTGAACAGGAACACCGGTGGTGCTAGTACTTCAGGGAGTGAGGTTGCTGCTGTAGGGTCACAATGTACAAGTCAGATGCAACCAATTCATCGGCATTGGTTCTGACCTTGCATCAAATTGACCTGCTCAATAGAGATCTGTCAGGGGTAGTACATCAGTACTCCTTTCAAACAGGAACAACGGTGGTGCTAGTGTTGCAGGGGTTGCGGTGGCTGCTGCAGGGTCGCAATGTATAAGTCAGATGCATATAAGTCACAGCCATTGGTTCTGACCTTGCATCAAATTGACCTGCACAATTGAGAACATCAGTATTTGCCTTGACCAGAAACAACGGTGGTGCTAGTGTTGCAGGGGTTGCGGTTGCTGCTGCAGGGTCGCAATGTATAAGTCAGATGCAACCAAATCACAGCCATTGGTTCTAACCTTGCATCAAATTGACCTGCTCAATAGAGAACTGCCAGCTAGAACATCAGTATTCACCTTGACCAGGAACAACGGTGGTGCTAGTGTTGCAGGGGTTGCGGTTGCTGCTGCAGGGTCGCAATGTATAAGTCAGATGCAACCAAGTCACAGCCATTGGTTATAACCTTGTATCAGATTGACCTGCTCAATAGAGAACTGCCAGGTAGAACATCAGTATTCGCCTTGACCAGGAACAACGGTGGTGCTAGTGTTGCAGGGCTTGCGGTTGCTGCTGCTGGGTCGCAATGTATAAGCCAGATGCAACCAAGTCAAAGCCATTGGTTCTGACCTTGCATCAAATTGACCTGCTCAATAGAGAACTGCCAGGTAGTACAGTATTCGCCTTGAACAGGAACAACGGTGGTGCTAGTGTTGCAGGGGTTGCGGTTGCTGCTTTCTTTCTTTATTTGGTGTTTAACGTCGTTTTCAACCACAAAGGTTATATCGCGACGAGGGAAAGGGGGGAGATGGGACAGGGGAAAGGGGGGAGATGGGATAGAGCCACTTGTTAAGTGTTTCCCGTTTACAAAAGCACCAATCAAAAAATTGCTCCAGGGGCCCGCAACGTAGTACAATACATGACCCCACTGGGAGAATGCAAGTTTCCAGAACAAAGGACCAAACATTTCCCACATACTGCTTGACCAAAATCTTTACAAACATTGACCACATTCTACACAAGAACCACTCAACAAGGGTAAAAGGAGAAGCAGAATCCGTTAGTCGCCTCCTACGACATGCGGGGGGCAGAGAAATAAGGATGTGGAAAAGAAGACTTTTGGTAAGTGTTTGTTTGTTTGTTTGTTTATTTGTTGCTTAACGTCCAGCCGACTACGCAGAGCCATATCAGGACGAGGATTTATTTATTTATTTATTTATTTTATTTATTTGTTGCTTAACGTCCAGCCGACTACGCAGAGCCATATCAGGACGAGGAAGGGGGGGATGAAGGGGGCCACTTGTCAAGCGATTCCTGTTTACAAATGCACTAACCCATTACTTGTGTCCCAGCAGGCTTTAGTAAAACTAAATTAATACCTACTGGAAGATTACCAGTTTCCAGTATGTTAAAATAGGCTTAACCTATCTACTGCTGGACTTACATCAGAACACTAACAGATTAAACTATACATGAATCGCGAGACAAGCGGCAAGAGAAGAGATTTTTGGAAAAAATACAGGTGAATGAGCAAGAAGGCAGAAAAAAGAAAAGAATTCATGAAGAAAAAGAGAGCATGACAGGAAAGAGGAACCAAAAATCTACCTAACAGCAAACTAGAAAGCTCCTGCGGTTCCAAAAACAGGAGGGGCCTTTAATTTCATAACCGCAGTGCCCCACTGCGGGGATCAGGACGAGGAAGGGGGGGATGAAGGGGGCCACTTGTCAAGCGATTCCTGTTTACAAATGCACTAACCCATTACTTGTGTCCCAGCAGGCTTTAGTAAAACTAAATTAATACCTACTGGAAGATTACCAGTTTCCAGTATGTTAAAATAGGCTTAACCTATCTACTGCTGGACTTACATCAGAACACTAACAGATTAAACTATACATGAATCGCGAGACAAGCGGCAAGAGAAGAGATTTTTGGAAAAAATACAGGTGAATGAGCAAGAAGGCAGAAAAAAGAAAAGAATTCATGAAGAAAAAGAGAGCATGACAGGAAAGAGGAACCAAAAATCTACCTAACAGCAAACTAGAAAGCTCCTGCGGTTCCAAAAACAGGAGGGGCCTTTAATTTCATAACCGCAGTGCCCCACTGCGGGAAAAGGTGATGGATCCAGTCAGGTAGAAATAAGACAACAAGAAAAGAATTGGAAAACTGCAGGGAATAGTAGGGAGAGTTTTCTTGGAAGGAAATGTAGGTGAAAGGACTGGTAAGGCAGAAATAAGACAAAAGAAGAGAAGTAAAAGGGTGGGGTAGCTCTGTGGAAACACTCCCGCCGCGTGAAGGCGACCCCATGGGAGCGCGGTTGCTGCTGCAGGGTCGCAATGTATAAGTCAGATGCAACCAAGTCACAGCCATTGGTTGCATCATATAACCTTGCATCAGATTGACCTGCTCAATAGAGAACTGCCAGGTAGAACATCAGTATTCGCCTTGACCAGGAACAACGGTGGTGCTAGTGTTGCAGGGCTTGCGGTTGCTGCTGCTGGGTCGCAATGTATAAGCCAGATGCAACCAAGTCACAGCCATTGGTTCTGAACTTGCAAAAGAAGAGAAGTAAAGGGGTGGGGTAGCTCTGTGGAAACACTCCCGCCGCGTGAAGGCGACCCCATGGGAGTGCGGTTGCTGCTGCAGGGTCGCAATGTATAAGTCAGATGCAACCAAGTCACAGCCATTGGTTATAACCTTGCATCAGATTGACCTGCTCAATAGAGAACTGCCAGGTAGAACATCAGTATTCGCCTTGACCAGGAACAACGGTGGTGCTAGTGTTGCAGGGCTTGCGATTGCTGCTGCTGGGTCGCAATGTATAAGCCAGATGCAACCAAGTCACAGCCATTGGTTCTGAACTTGCATCAAATTGACCTGCTCAATAGAGAACTGCCAGGTAGTATATCAGTATTCGCCTTGAACAGGAACAACGGTGGTGCTAGTGTTGCAGGGGTTGCGGTGGCTGCTGCAGGGTTGCAATGTACAAGTCGTCTCATCATTGTAGACACCCTGGACCTCAGCAAAACAGTCAAACTCATTGATTCTGAACCTGCAAGAACTGGGCATAATGAATAGAGACCCACCATGGCTCAGATTCACAGGCTACCCAGAAAATGGAACACCGGTGGTGTTGGTACTTCAGGGGTTGAGGTGGCTGCTGCAGGGCCACGATGTGCAAGTCGTATCAACATGGTACAAACTCCGGCCCTCAGCAGAAATTATCAATAGGGGAGCTATTGATGTCGCAGAGTAGTGAAAGTCATTGGTCCTGACCTTGCAATAACTGGACATAATGATCAGAGACCCGCCATGGCTCAGCATCACAGGTCTCCTCCGAAATTAAACACATGTGTGCTGTCCTTGATCGAGAAATCTTGAGGCTTTCAGTCCACAGTTGAATACCAACATGGCAGAGCAGAAGGATGCCATCGTAGCCGCTTGCAAAAAATTGATTGATTGAATATTATTTTTCTCACTTCCTTTGTACCCATGGGGTCATGCGGGATAAGGGAGCTGTAGATATGACTGAGATATTGTCTCTTCAGCAGGTATTGCTATTTGAGACTGACGTAAGTTTGTTTCCTTTTTCAGTTCACATGGTAACCTCCATGCTTAAAACTATTTACAATCAGGTTTATCACTGTAAAAAGAAGGTTTTAGACTTCGTCACTTTCACATTTTGTACTTTAAATCTTGTGGATGTGCCTTTGTTCGCACTAAGCTACAAATGCTTGGACACGTTGCTTTGGCAACATATGAGTCTGACAGTGCACATAAAGTACAGTGGCCAAGTTCACTCTACCTTGGGACGATATATTTAGTCAATTCTATACCATCTCGTCTCAGGAATACTCCAAAACCAGTATTGCCATGTAGCTGATGCTGCAGGGTATTGGGAAACTGGGGACTACATTGGCAAGTTTTTTTTATATATTATCTATCTACAAGGATTGTGTTGATCGGCCTTCTTGAGGAAATAGCAATGTATCCTGCCACAGGCAGCATTGACATTTTCACTGACGCTCGTCATGTAACAGGAAAAAAATTGAGGTACAGCAACATTGTCCACATCTGCGCACAGTCACACAAAGTGCTGAGAGTGGAGACCGTCTCCAGAGAGGACAACCATGTGCCAGGAGACACGAACTGTTAGGAACAAAGCCTCTCTACTAGTGCCTGGAGCAGCAGGAAGGGGGCAGTAATCACATTTGGGTACATTGTCATGACAGGAATGGGAGTGTGAACCATTGGCTGAGAGAAATGAGGGGTGAGACAAGGACAACCAACAACACCTGGCACGCTGCAAAAAACATTGCCAAGGACACCAGCGTGTTGTGGTTCGCGCTCTAATGGAAGGTAAAACCTGGCAGTGGCACCCATGCAGGCCTGAGTGACAAGGCTACTAGTATCGAAACGCATGTGTACTGGAGCATGAAAAACAGTGAGGAAGATCCCGAAAAACTGCAGCACAGCATAATGAATGTCACTGAACATTACAAGAACAACCACCTCAAGATTCAAAACAGACCCAGCTTATGAACCTTTAAAAACAATCATCACAGACCCAAGAGCAGAACAACTTTTGAGACAAACACTACATCGATCAATCATCTACAAAAATCCAGCAGATTTCATTCACTGCAAGGACACATATTTTGTAGAGTCATTTAATAACGCCATGATCCAGTACCATGACAAAAGAACGAACAGCAGCCTGGCATATATATGACGCGTATCGGGTGCTCACCAACATTAATTGCGACGCTTGGCTTGAATTAAAACATCAACGCTAGACCAGTCACCTCTCAGCGAGACGTTGTTGATGCAAGGAATCCTCGAGGCATCAGTGACAGGCGGAATTTGAGAAGGAAAAATGTCGCCTTTTGGACAGAGCTGCGGCAGAAATATGCAGCGCAAGTCGTGGCATTGTTGGGTAGGAAATTAAACACTTTCTTCTTCAATATAATTATAGCCTGTTCGTGTTTACATTGCGTGCCACGCGTTGTGCTATTTTTGGTAAGCCCCGCCCCTTTTTTGTTGCATTCTGGGAGAGGCCAGATTGGCCGTGCCGTTCTGTAACAATGTGTCAGCCAACCATACATTTTGAGTCCTATGACTCTGTAAACCTGTGAAAGTATTTTCTTATTTATTCTTTCACATTTTACAAAGTACTTTTGGTCACCATGATTTGTCAGAACTAAATGGGTTAATTGTCTATCTAGTGTAAGGGAAAGAACTGTGCTTTTTCTTGACAAATGGAATATCATGATTACTTCCCTTTAATTATCAGGAATGTTGTCTTTGTAAATTTAGAAAGGAATAAGTGACAAAAGATTATTAATGTTATTTGTTTATTCTAATGAGTTTTTAGAATTAGCTGTTTTAATTTTAAGTAGTCAGTTATAATTATTATTTAAAGCACTTTTTGGTTTCAAAAGTACTTTTTCATTGGCAACTGCTAATTAACTCTACTTCCTCTTGAAGTACCAGACATTTTCATCAAGAGCCAGATTTTCATGCTCGTGATTTTCCAAATGATTATTCCTAACTCAGGGGTAACGTTTTTTTTATTTTTATTGATCGTTGATCAAAAAGAACCATTTGGATTTTTCATTGAGTTTGTTAATCTGTTTTGAACTCCGGTTGTGTAGTTTTAGATTTTGGTTTGAAGAAACATTTTTGCATTTTAGAAGTAAACCGAAGATCTTTTCATTTAGTAATTTTACATATAATAAAATTTGGAACACCAAACATACTTTTGTGTTGCATTGTGTGAATCGTGAAAATAGTTAAACGTAAAAGGTTACCTCACCCATCCCCTCGGAATAATTTGCTGACACATTTACTAAAAGTCTTAGCAGGTTTACATTTTTGGCGCCCAATGTGGGGCTGAGGCAATTCTTTTTCCCCTTTTTTAAATGTTTTGATTTTTGACACGTATTTGAAATTATAGTTGAATATTTTTTAAGTATAAGTAATATAAATATAACACAACCAGAGTGACGACTGATTAGCAAATCATGTCGAGTCCCAGCGACAAAACGGAGGTTGAGGAGTTGCGGCACCAGATGCAGGAGATGGCTGCTGGGTTCGATCTCTACAAGAGGACAACACCATTCCTGTGCGACCTTTACCCCTGCACAACGGCGTACCATTCCAAAAAAGAATGTTTTGGCACTGGAGCCAGAGTCGGGTGAAAGAGACGAAATAGGGCCAGTCACCATCACGATAGAGTCCAAGACTGATGCATTGAACGCAGGGCCGGACCCAGGGGGGGTTCCAGGGGTTCCGGAACCCCACCCCTGGAAAAAGCATGTACCTTGCTTTGAGTGTTTTTGTTTTTTTTAGTAGCACCAAAAAACAAAACAAGGCCCAGAATGCACCAGATTGCACAGATTTTAACCGTTTTTCAAAAATTTTCCGGGGGAGCATGCCCCCGGACCCCCCTAGTTCCGCTTGTGGCTTCGCCACTTCGCTGATTTGCCCCCCCCAAAAAAGGAGGAACCCCCTCCTTACAACTCATTTGGTCCGGCCCTGGAACGTGCAGGCACCTGTTTTCATTCCTTCTCATTGAGTTTGTTAATCTGTTTTGAACTCAGGTTGTGTAGTTTTAGATTTTGGTTTGAAGAAACATTTTTGCATTTTGGAAGTAAACCGAAGATATTTTTTCATTTAGTAATTTTACATATAATACAATTTGGAACACCAAACATACTTTTGTGTTGCATTGTGTGAATCGTGAAAATAGTTAAACGTAAAAGGTTACCTCACCCATCCCCTCGAATAATTTGCTGACACATTTACTAAAAGCCTTAGCAGGTTTACAACTCAAACGATAATGGTTTTAGGCATAGAATGAATGGAATTACAAACTAATAGCCTGCTACTATATTCTAAAAAGAACAAAAGTTGCTGGTATGATAATGTAAGTCATAAAAAGACTGAAATAATGTACAGGTATTATAGTCACCTAGAGCCTCACCCATGTTGTGCACTGGTTGTCCCCATTCTCTATTGATGACTGCCGCGGTACTATTCCAGTAAAGCAAGCGGTTTGTGGCAAAAATGACTCAATTCTCAAAACAACCAACCTTGACTTAATCATGTGCTCTTTCGTGTACTTTCCTTTTTTCTCCCTTTTACATATTGTGTTGGTGCACTTAGTCCTAGGATTGGCCTGCCCTTGTCGTTGTGTTCATGTGTGTACCTCGCTCCTTGTTTGTTCACACGTCTCAACTCGACTTACAAATTTTGCTTTTTTTCCAAGGTAGATATCCAAACCCAATCATAGACCAGAACATAGATCAACTCCTTGACTGAACAGTGCCATAGTAACACGGCACTGCCTTTATCTGCTAGGTACACACTGACGCGAGTCGCTTGGCCACTGCGATACAGCCGGCGGTCAGCGAACAAAGGAATCTCGTCTGCGAACCGGTTCCAAAGCTAGAGGAGCATTTATCCACAAAAGTATCGTTTAGCACATAAATCATTTAACAAGAGACAAAAACAACTTTTTTCGATTCTGAAAAACATAAGACTTCTTCACATCGAGTTTCTTAGCGCAAAATGACATTATTCAGTTCTCGATTAACGAACAACACATCAGACACTACCAAAAACGTCGTTACTTTACTTGCCGTATGCAGTTTTCTTCTCATGATCGTTTACAAACCGGCTAAAAAGCTGAATAGTCACACAGCCACGTTTCCAAAACTGTACAAATAATTCGAGTTTCTGAAAAAAAAACCCAGCATAATGTTTATTTCAAGAGAGTTTTTGGGGAAATACTTAAAGGCATATGTACGCGCTCCCGTGTTTACAAAGTGTAGTTTGCCCATAATCGATGTCAAACGCACCATAAGACCATGTAATGACGATATGTCGCCATGCGCGGACCATATACATGCATTACAGCTTGTTTTAGAGTCTCAAAAACTTTGGATGTAAACAAAGACGCGGAGTTATTTCCCTTGCGTCAACGCTACCTCTGTTGGCAAATCTATAAATAGGACGATCCAGATCAAAATGAAAATTAACATATCTCAACATTGAAGGGGTCCTAGACCACAATATTTTGCAGAGAACTTAATTTAGCATGTCTCCAGCTGTTGGTAAAGCAATTAGCGTGTATAGTCATCGAGTACATATGGCTTTAAGTCGAGTTTCTGTACTGTACATATGTCGAGAAACTCCGCGCCGTTTCATACTTACTGCACTGTAGGAGAGATTTTGGGGAAATACTTAAGTCGAGTTTCTGTACTGTACATATGTCGAGTTTCACCGCGCCGTTTGATACTTACTGCACTGTAGGTGAGATTTTGGGGAAAAACCCTGCATTAGTGCTTCTTGTATCAAACGGCGCGTCATACCACGCGTCCGCTTCAACGGTGAAGGGCTGCGGCGAGGTCACGACTGTCACTTGTGAGAACACGCACTGTCTATTTTTAGTTTTGAATTCAATTAGCTGCGGTGAGTTGCCCTAGTTCTTCTTCTTCTTCCGGAGTATGAACTGGGTTTTTTTGTTTTTTTTAGATATTTTAAGTTCAGCCGGGGGGGGGGTCTGATGTCACAGAGAGGTCATACGATGGAGCCACTCTCTATTCTTTTTCCTTCGAGGAATCCGCCATGATGGTAAGATTCCCTCCCGACGGCGAAATCGCCCTCCACGTCACACATGCGATCAGTCTCTTTCGAGTCGAGACGTGTGAACAAACAAGGGGCGAGGTACACACATGAACACAACGACAAGGGCAGGCCAATCCTAGGACTAAACGAAATAGACCTTACCACTGCACAGGCACACTAAACCACAGCACAACACAGCACAAAGAGTCAGTTGTCGATTCAGGCACACACACAGTGTAACTGTAAGCAACCAAGGTACACGGGAACACAACCGACACAACGGCAAGCCAACCCTAGCTGTGACTATACAAATGTATAAATGGTAGCGCGCTGTTTAGTCAATGGCGGATATCGTCGGACTTGAGAGTAGGGCATAAGCTCTCCTTAAACTCGTCATAACTTCCGTAATTCAGTTCATCATTGAAGTTTGAAATTTCGTATTATGTAAGAATGGACGATGAACTAACTAGAAATATAAAAATAAAGTATAAGTGCTATGGTTCAAGGTAGCGCGTGCTGGTGCGTGCTAGCGCGTAGTTTAGTCGGACCCGATTTCTGCATCCGATCAAGTCCGCATTATTTTAAGACCCCCACGAGCGACCTGAAACCAAAGCATACAGGTAATATTATTACATAGCTAGTATCTTCACAACTTTATCTCACTTTGTACCAACCTTTTAAGTCATAACAACCAAACATAAGGGAGTTACGATGGATTTTCGAACAGCTACTCAGCTAGCGAGCGAAATTGAAAGCATCGGATCAAGTTAGAAGTGAGATAATGTTGTGAAGATACTAAATATATCAAAAGTATTCTTACCTGTACGCGCGTTGGGCTTCAAAACAATTATGCTAACATTGTTGCAGAAAGCACAAGCGGTCATTGGTCCCACACAGCAAAAGCAGTCACTCGAGTGGCACAAAGCAAAAGCGCAGCAAGCACGAACACGTCAAGATGTTGGGCCCGAATGACGATGTATATATATATATGGAAGGATAAAGTTGTTATCATATGTACTTATTACATTCACTGCCGCATCCGCAAAAACCAACACATGATACACTCTGCTCCTCGCAGCACCCACAGATATATAGTCTTTCTATGTCTGGGCCTCGCACCCCGACTCTCCAAACTGAGCGGAAAAAGGGGGAATGACATGATCCTGCAGCGAGTATCTCCGGTTTTTGTAACTAGTAGCGAGCGGTGTGACTACACACACAGAGTACTGTGGCCCACGACACGGCCCGCTGGCCTATGCTATGCTAACTTGGTTCTTCTGTCCCCAGAACTAGTGTCTATTTGGGACATGACGTGGTTATAATGCTAGGGCCCGCCGGCCTACGCCGCTGAGTTATATATAGACACAACTCAGTGGCCTGCACACGTGGTCGGTGATGAAGTGTATGTGTATGTAAGTTTCTATTTGTGTCCCCAGAATAAGTTTCTATTTGGGACATGAAGTGGTTATGCGCTAAGAGATGAAGTGTGTGCGGCCAGAGATACATTATCTATGTCTCTGGTGCGGCTCTGTCTGTACCACTATCTTTTAAGTAATCTCACTTTGTCCAGAGCTGTGTACCTCTCTCTCTCTATCTTTGTGTTAATTTTTGTTATTAAATGTTTTAACGACAGAATCAAAAACACAAGAAAGGTAGGTTGTTGGAACGTTTGGGATACGTGGCATTCACAACTTGAATATATCGACCCAACCGTGTCTTTAAGTGTACATAAAGTGTGTCAATGACCTACAAGTTGGTACAAAGTGAGATAATGTTGTTAATATACATGTACTAAATATGTACTTACGGAGAAAAGCATTTCAGTGCGTAATATTTTGTCAGTATTGCCTTTCTTGGTCATTGACACTGAAACAAGGAATGCCAGTGTGTGTCTGTGCTGTGTGTGTGTGTGTCACTGAGTGTCATGCCGTGCGTGTGTGTGACGGTGTGTGTCAGTGTCAGTGACGGTGTGTGTGTGTGTCAGTGTGACCGTGTGTGTGTGTGTGTGACGGTGTGTGTGTGTGTGTGTGTGTGTGTCAGTGTGCCGGTTAGCAATACAATGATCGGCACACATCCGCAAATGAAAAACAAACAGACAATGTTTTTTGCTAATTTACGCGAGACGTAACTTCCCAACGCCGTTCGCCAACGCAATTTTACATACAACTTATATATGTACAACTTAAAATTGTTTGCCGTTGGGTCTGGGAACTTGTCAAAGTGGGGGAGTGCTGTAGCCAATTGTTCGCTGACGCACGTGGTGTTTTGAAGTGAGTTTGTCAGTTCCCTGTTGTAGTTTCGTAGTCCTCGTCGCCAGATGTAGTGAACCCAGCAGCAAACAATTTTACTGTCGGAGTTGTTTGTAAAACAGTTTCAAAACAGTACCGACCCATGAACACGAGTACCGTAGCAAAACCGACTAGGAAACGTTATATATCTTACCTCGAACTCGGACTCGAACATTATTTTACACAAAAAGATGCCGGCGGCTTTGCCGGTAACTGACTGAATAGATCCATGTGTCCCTACGTACCTTGCAGCTACATGTACATGTATAGCTCTTGCTAGTTCTCTGAACGGTCGGCGCCGTGAACTGATTTTTCAGGAATAAGTTTTCTTCATTGTGGTCAATGACGAAGCAGATTGTGTATTACTGTCCTAACTTGACTTGACATCCAGCCTATAGAGACTGTCACGGGTCTCTGATACAGCCATTGTTGAAGTAGTACGGCTGACGACATAACAAAGCCAAAGCACACACCATAAAACGTGCGTCTACCTCTCTCTCGAATGTTCCAGCGCCACTCTCAGTCAACACACAAAAACACGGCTTGAATCGAGTCACTGTCCTGCCCTGTTTTTAACCGGCTCCAGATGGGCGCACTGAGTGGCCTTGTGGATAAGACATCGGCCTCGTCAGTAATCGGAAGATCGTGACTGAGTTCAGATCCCGGCCGCGGCCGCCTGGTGGGTTTTAAGGGTGGAGATTTTTCCGATCTCCCAGGTCAACTCATGTGCATATGGCCATGGCTCAGAAATGGTGTCGAAGCCATTTTTCGCCAACTTGGCGTCCTTGTTAACTAATTGTTGTTAACAGAGATGCACTTGGAGAACAAAACCATGTTAGTTCCATCTGACACATGTTAAGGTTTCTTTTCCCAATTGAAAAAAATACCAGTTAGGTATTTTTGTGTAATTATGATGCAATTTCTGGAAAATATATACCACGTTTTCGGCAGTTTTTTGTGACGTTTTAACAGAGGGTATATTTGAATCAAATTTATGTCTGATTGTGAGGGGAACAAAGGTGAAAACTAATTTGTTTTTACTCAGAAAAGTCTGCAGAATTCATTGCATACCTTCTTTTCAAAAACATTCATTTGTGTGACGAGTATTGTGGCCGGAAACACCAGTGTGATGTTCATAACTATTTGTCGTAAGAACTCTTGCAAATAAATGCTGGCTTGCTGTCAGTAATCAAAACTACTGCCACCTTGTTGAATTTCATATTTGTGATCAGACCACTGTTGAGAGTCTTTTGCAACTTAAAAATTCCTGATTTGTGTTATGGTTTGTTGCTAAACAGAGCCAAATTGATGAACTTGCCATTTTGTCGTAAGAATACTGTGTTATGAACAGCATTTTTTAATCAGACAATTGCCAACCAGTACTGTTCTATCCATCATTTGAGCATCTGAACACTACATTTAGGGAGCCTTTTGGGTTTAACAGCCGGAAAAATTTAAGATGACGAAGGAATACCTTGAGAAAATAAGCGAACAAGTTGTGTCGTAAGATTTTCAGACAGAGTTATGAACTGCAATGCTCACTGGTTTTTTCCTTGTATTTTGTGGATTTTTCCCTTTGCAGTGGTCATTGACTTACTGTGATAGATAAATAAGTTGTGTGGGTTCAAGTAACATGTGACATCTTGAATCAACATCTTCCAAGGTGTCAAAACACACAATTTTCTACTTAATTTTGTGTAAAGTTATGAACATGCATTTTTTCAAAAATTGTTAAGGAAGTATCAAAGACATAATCACAAAGTGCATGTTTACAACAATGGTTTTATAGAAATAAACTTTCTGGCACATTTTCATTTTGATCAACATTGACCAAGTCGTATGCTAACGTTGTTCATAACTTTTCCCCACAAAATTAGTGTTTGATACATGTGGGTCCTCAAGTAAAGGACTGTATTGTCATTTAAGATTCAGAAAGGGAATCAAAGGTTAATAAGTCTTAGATGTGTACAGCTGGTACTAATCTGATTTTCACTGGAGCAAAATGTTCTGCAGATTGTGTTTACTGGCACAGTTCATAACTTTACACCAAAGGTCTGCTGTGTAATTTGTGTTAAGTTATGAACAACGACCAAACTCTTTTTGTTAACACTATGTTCATATATTCAGAAAGAAACATATGGCTTAGGATACTGTAGTTTGCCTCGTGTGGTCCAGGAGAATAAGCACATTTAATGTTTGTGATAGAAATGTATGTTCATAACCTTACATAGCAATCTGACCGTTAATGTTAGAACTTGCTGTAAAGTTATGAACTGTCAAACTAAATTTCTTGGTATTGGCTTTTCTTTATTCCTTTTTGTCTTACCATGTAGTTCTTATGCCATATTTACCCATTGTGTTTACATTTTGTTTTTAAAGTGACAGACTGGTCTTTGACTACGTTCGTCTTTGTCGTGTAATGTTATGAACATGCACCATATCGATGCCAATGTTTCTGTCTATAATGTGTAATTCGAGTAATTCACAATATTTTTACTCCATAAACCTAATTAGCTTGTATCTGAAGTTAGTAAATGAATTTTCAGCCATGAGAGTCGTCTTTGATCAGATTTTTCAGCATGATTGTTGTAAAGTTATGAACTCCTTCATCGTTTTTTAGAATGATAGCTTCGCACTTAAAATTACAAAATATTCAATTGGATTATTGTTATCTCTCTTGAGTGCATGTCTTTTGGACATGTGTAATGTATCCAAGTTCTGCACCATTTAGCTGCTAGAAGCAAAATATACCTATGTCACGGTGTAAAGTTATGAACAAAAAAAGGTAGTAACTTATTTTTCAGCCTGTGTTTAAGTTTTTAACTTGATTTTTGACTGGTTGTTGACAACATGATTTTTTCTGTCAGTTGACTTAATATTTCAGTTATCTCACTATCTGATGTCCGGCTTTTGTCAGTTTTTCCTGTTTTTGTGCTTAAAAATTCACAATATTCGTTACATCAGGCTTAATGAGACTTTTGTACCTAGATTTGCATGTGGTACCCATCAGAAATATTTTTACTTACATTTGTGGCTTGCTTTATACCAATTCCCTTTTTATTTGCTCAGAAGAACATTGAGTTTTAGTCTTAATTATCTGAGTACCCTCACATTGTTGTAAGGTTATGAACTGCATAATTAGACTTCACAATCTCTAAGTTTGTGTCTTGAACTTCGTTCCGGTACTATACAGGCTGTTTCATTTGAGGGTTTCTTACCCAGTACAACTTTTATTTTTCATGCTGTGTCATCTGTTTTCTTTAAATCAGCACTTTAATTGTGTGACATGGTGTAAGTGTTATGAACAGCACATTCGCACTCTTTTGTGCACTATATGCCCAATTATAGTCCGATTTCTCTGAAACTTGTATTGTTTGAAATGTTATCGTTGTCTCATTGAGCTATGCCCTATGCAAGTCATATTTTCAGTAAATCACTTTGTGTCACAATTTTCGACACCAAATCTGAGCCATGGCCATATATACCTGCTAGTGTGGCCTTATCCCCCTTCGTGTGTACACGCAAACACAAGACCAAGTGCGCACGGAAAAGATGATCCTGTAATCCATGTCAGATTTCGGTGACGGTGGGTTATAGAAACCAGGGCCGGACTAGGCTAAGACTGAGGAGGGGGGGTTGCCAGTGGTGGTCCGCAGGGGGATGTTCCCCCTGGCCCGCGGGGTCAAGGGGCAGAGCCCCGCCTTGTGGAGGTCAGGGGGGCGAAGCCCCCTGAAGCTGATGGGTAGGTCATATTCTGAGATAGGAAAATGGTCGCTCCTTGCATGAAACAGCATAAAATAAACAATAATAAAAAATGTTTTAAATAAGTGAGGTACATGTTTAGGCTGGGGGGGGGGGTGTTGCGCAACCCCCATAACATCCCCGGTAGTCCGGCCCTGGAAACACAAACATCATGTACACTGCATGCTTCCCCCGAGAGCGGCGTATACGGCTGCCTGAATGGCCGGGTAAAGACGCGGGGTCATACACGCAAAAACCCACTCATGCAAAAACATGAGTGAACTTGCGCGGGAGTTTCAGCCGATGCCGAACGAAAAAGAAGAAGAAGAAGAAGAAGAACCTTCATTAACTACACTAAGCAGCGCAGCGAAAAACCAGTCATAAGCGCATCCGATCCGAAAAATCAAGCTATCATAAGCGCACAGGGGGTATTTCATAAGAGCACCCGACCACAAATCAGCGACCTGCCTTGTGTTTTGGATAGTTATTGAATAGATACGCATTTTTTTTTGTAAAAAGAGCAACGTGAATAAGTAGCGCTACATTTCGGGTTTTGACAACTGTAATATGGTTGCAGGATAATTAGTATTTTAGGAGTTATTACATTTTTTCTGCAGACACTCACCTCGTGCCCCGCTCTTCGTATCATACGCTCATCCGCTAAAAAGGGTTATTCTAATATCACCCAGCATATCATAAGCCCACCCCTGATTGAAGGGCCTGCTGACGCTGGCTAATTATTTGTTAAAACCCATCTAAGTCATCGAACGTTTAAAAAAGCGTCACCGCGTTATTACTGCCCTGAAACAGTGGACTTTTTCTTCATTGCACTGGCGGATCGACTCCGATTTAATTGCTTCGGACAAGAGCTGCAAAACCTAAGGTCACGATTTGCACATGAGGTTGATGGGATTCGTCTTGTGGCAAACGATGCTCGGTTGACTTTTTAGTGAGGCCTATTTAGGCCGGTGTAACACGAAATTTTTACTCCACGAAAAATTTACTCCGGAGTAAATATTTCGTACGAAATTCTTACTCCGAGTACACTTTACGTACGAGAAAAGAACTCCCCAAGGCACGAAAAAATTACTCCCTCCACGAAATTTTTACTCCCCATTTTTTTTACTTTCAGTAAAAATCTCGTACGCAAAAATGGGATGCGGGCGAAGGGATAATGCCAATAAGTGATCTCGCGCACACGAATGTCGCGCTACCCTCCTTCCACCCCTTCCACCACCAAGACTAACAGGGGACAAGGGAGTAAAAATTTCGTACACCTGGCATGGGAAGTTAAATTGCTCGTGTTGGGGTGAAGTAATTTATTCGTTATTTATTCGTCAGGGGAGTAACATTTTTGAACGAAATGTTTACTCGGAACTCACCTGTCTTGGGGAGTAATTTTCTCGTGCAATGGGGGAGTGCTTTTTTCGTAAAGGGAGTAACTTTTTCGTACGAAATGTTTACTCCGGAGTAAAAATCTCGTGGGAGTAATTTTCTCGTGTTACACCGGATTTGGTGGTTTGCTCCTTTAGGCCACCTGCTAAGGGTAACGCACGTCGGTAGTTGGATGGTTTCGTTTGTTGCTTGTTGTGTCTGTGCGTGCGCGATCGTGTGTGTGTGTGCGGCATGCGTATTCCTCATGCGCACTGGCTTACATTTCCCAAATTAGTGTAAATTGCTGCCAACACTTTTTCAACAAAACAAAAACACACACACACACACACACACACACACGGCTGACACAGACACACCCACACACAAACACCAGGACTTTTTTTCAATTCCGGCGACACAACAATATTTGACGATTTTATTTTCCATAAAATATTGCACAGAGTTTTTGTACCTGGAACCAGATAAGTCAACAATTAATATCAAAGAACGTCTCTGCCAGTTTCCCGATACACGCGGGATATTTAATTGTGTGTGTGTGTGTGTGTGTGTGTGTGTGTGTGTGTGTGTGTGTGTGTGTGTGTGTGTGTGTGTGTGGTGTGTGTGTGTGCACGTGTGACAGAGCACGCATGTGTTTGTGTGTGTGTGTGTGTGTGTGAGTGTCAATGTGTGTGTGTGTGTCCGTGTGTGAGCATGCGCGGGTGTGTGTGTGCGAGCATGCGCGCGCGCGCGCGTGTGTCAGTGCAGTGTGTTTGTGTGTGTGTGCCAGAGCACATGTGCTTGGTGTAACACCGATTTTGGCAATAGAAAAGTAGAGAGGCCCGAATAGTTCCTTCAACGACTATGTACACGTAAACCATTCTCTCACTTCTCAGTCAAAGGTAGGTCGTTCCATTTTATTGCGATGTTGTTCCGCGGTTCTTTAAGACGTCTGTAGAAACTGAAAGCGAACGAATGACAACGTCATAAAGACAAAGCAATGCAGAATAGCCTTAACTAGAAGCGTAGTTTTACACATGGAAGTCTCATACCTTGTCATCCACTCAAATACGTCGGACACACTTGCATGCACTACAGAATGCATTGTCTTTCATACTATCAACACAATAACAAAATCACTTGCGCATTAAGAGCACGAAATCAAGTGAACAACAGAAACTACCCTTCCACAACCAATCAGTTCCAATGAACGCAAGCACCTATGCAAATTCAACGCATGCAGGAACACACACACGGCACACACACACTGACACACCTACACACACACACACACACACACTCACACACACACACCTACATACACACACACCTACACACACACACACACACACACTCACACACACACACCTCACCCAACCCCATCTTCCCCCACCACACACACACACACATAAACATACACATACAAAGGAATACAAGCACCTTAAGTTAGCGCCACACCCTCCACCCCCCTCAACACACCGAAACTGAAACACATACACAGAACTCTACTCACAATGTCTATCGCCATCCTCCATGATGCACTCCTCACCGCCACCACCTCCGCCACAGCCACTACCACTACCCCCGTCCCCACCATCCTGGCCCGGGGACATCTCATACGACGACTTCTCCTCCGTCGGCGTCACCGTCACGGTGGTCATGGAGTCTTCACCGTGCGCAACGCAGCAGCTGAACTCCAGACAGTTGTGCAGCAAGTCGCCGGTGCTTCTGGCAGCAGGCTGCACAAATAAGTCATCCCTTCCCAGAACGTCCTTGATGAACGCAGATCGCTTTCTGCGCTGCTCGTACGAATCCAGGTTCTCGTAATAAGAGGAGAAGTTGGTGGCGATGACAGCGATAGGCATAGCGAGCAGCAGCAGCCCAGTGATGGCGCAGGCTGAGCCTATGAAGTACCCGGCCACGGAAGTCGGGTAGTAGTCTCCGTACCCGACGGTGGTGAGGGTGATGAGGGCCCACCAGACGGCCGAGGGGACGTTCTGGAAGACGTGGGTGCCTGAGATGAACTCGGCGATGTAGACCAGGTTGCCGTACACCAGCACAGCCATGAAGAGCACTGCCATCAGCAGACCCAGCTCCTGGCTGCTCGCTTTCATCGACAGCATCATCACCTGTCAACAGTGTCACACAGTATCAGTGAAATCGCCGTCAACAGACACTATAATAGACTGATGAGTAACAAAATCTATCAATAAGCGGGAACACAATGGTTTCAGATCACAACCCATACAAACACGACAGAGTTATTTTCGGAAATAGTCTATCGTCACTGATCAATATGCAGAAGTGTATCATAGTTTCACGATGATGTCACTGTTACTGGCGTGACAGTATCTACAGGGGGTGATACTGTCGATGAAAGCCAGCAAAGTGCTTCACGGTGAGCAAAGTCTTATATGCTTGGTGAGCGAAACCTTATGCTTATTGAGCAGCCCAAAATGGTGGCTACCGTGCAGACCAGGACCCTATCAGAAAGCTGGAGAAAAACCAACAGACACTCATTTTCCGTCTGCGCACAGGGCACTGTGGCCTGCGTGCTCATCTCAAGAGAATCGGCATAATTAACAGACACAGCCCTGTGCGAGTGCGGTCAAGCTGACCAAACTCCATCCCACATGCTTCACTGACTGTCCCTCCCACGAAGCAAGGCGCCGAGAGCAGTGGCCAGACGGAACGGACCTTCGGACCAAACTCTGGGGAACGGCATATGAACTCCGTCGCACGGCCAGCTTTGCGGCATCCCTCGGAGAGAGACTCTAAATCGTGCAGTCTGTTGAACGCAGAAGAAGAAGAAGAAGAAGAAGAAGCTTATTGAGCAAAGCCTTGTGCTTGGTGAGCAAAAACAATACACACCTTCATGGACTCGAAGCGCTTTGTGAGGTGGAGCACGCGCACGACCCTGAGCGCGAGGACCGCACGCATGGTGAGGATGAGGTACACGTGACTGTGTGAGGCCTCGCGGATACTGGGCACGATTAAGTCTTCCAGGGCCAGACCCACCCACATACTGCAAGAAAGGCAAGAAGTAATGTTGTGAACGGTAAAAGGTTTGCAAGGGGGGTTGGGAGGGGGAGAGAAAGAGAGAGAGAGAGAAAGTGAGAGAGAGAGAGAGAGCAAGGAGAGAGAGAGAGCGGGAGGGGGGACAGAGTGAGGGGACGGGGGAAGGAAGATGGAGGGGGGGGGGGAGGAACTCTCACTTGTTGTTCGTACGGTATTATAATTGTTTTTGCTACAAAGAAAAGCAAACCGTGCATGACCTTCGCAAGAAGCATCTAATGAAAACATCATTAACAACTCCAAGAAAATCCAGTGAACACTTAAATAAATTCACCTATACCAATATCAACGTTTTGGAAGGTCTATTCTATTCCTTCGCCCAGCTTCAGACACATACCCAAAACTAAACCCAGCAAAACCCCAGTCACCGTACCTCACAATCAACACCAAATCAATAATATTCAGAGGCGTGGTCAGGAAG
>NC_090253.1:28151777-28215212 GCF_037325665.1 Littorina saxatilis
GCTGTGACATTCACGAGGATTATTGTGATTCTTGGACAATTGTGTACCTGTGCTGAACTTGCAGGAAGACAAACGGCGTCGGAACGGTATAAGTGCTGCCAAGTGTGCACGCCCAGAGCGCAGTATGAACCGAGAGGGAGTGTGTCATTGTGTGAAAGTTTTGCTTGATTGATTTATTCATGATTTAATTTGCTTTTTGGTTCAATAGACAAATCTGTGTACGTTATACTTTGTATTTTGTGGTGTGATTCGCCCGAGTGCGAGACCCCCATCCCCGAACGCCTCTGTGGGTAGAATTGTATACTTGTGTGAGTAACGTGAGGGTGTAGATGAGTTCAACGCAACAGCTAAGTTTCAGCCTGACAATGAAATTTGAGTGACACAGCTAAGGGCTGTACTTGTTATTTCTCTATTAAAACAAATGTTTCAAGATCTTTAGGCCAATAAAAATAAATTGTCTGTTTCTAATAACATGGGTAAACAAAATAGGGTAGGTAGGTAGGGATTTTTAATTTTTTTTTGCCAGGATAGAATTCTTGAAAATAACTAAATGACACAAAGAGACAAGACTCGCTATAGATTGATAAACAAAATTTAAAAAATGTGACAAAGGATATAAAATTATTCTTTTACCTGGTCTGGAATCTTCAGTAGTAATTGCATAAAAAAGTCTGATATATCAATTATCATGTTAACTTTTTCTTAAAATGGGTGCGCTAAATCCTAGTCTGTTTGTTACACCCCCGGTATAGGGGTGTGTATAGGATTCGGTCGATGTGTTTGTTTGTGTGTTTGTGTTCGCATATAGATCTCAAGAATGAACGGACCGATCGTCACCAAACTTGGTGAACAGGTTCTATACATTCCTGAGACGGTCCTTACAAAAATTGGGACCAGTCAAACACACGGTTAGGGAGTTATTGGTGGATTAAGATTCTACAAGGACTTATAGAGGGACATATTAATGGTCAAAGGGAAATAACCTTCTCAGTTGGTGGCAGTGAGAATGGTTATTTCCCTTTGACCAACGGGGGTGTTTTTCCTACCTCGGAGGAATTTCTTGTTTTTAATGGACTAAGCAATCCTTGGACTGACAGAAAAGATGTATTTTAAAAATGTCCAGTTGCTTAAAATTACTTATTTTTCTAATTGGAAGAGAATATGCACTCTTTTGTGTTCAAATGGGTAGGGGGCGGGGGTAGTAAAAGGATCACAGTTCAAGATTGTGCGCGACAAGAGGTGTGTTTCTTTTAACTGTGATAAAGAGCGAAAACTCAACTTGGTATCTAACACTATTTCTGAACACTGTAACCACTTTAGCACTTTTAATTTATTTTTTCTGTCTTCCAAACTTCTAATTCAGCTTCAAAAATGAGAGAAAAAAAGTGTGTTTTTCTGAATTCAGCAGTTAAATCACTATGTTGGATATCTATTTTACTTCCCTATTTATCTTCTTAAGTTTTTGATCATCTGATTACCTTGCTTTTCTATTTGGAAGACAATATGCACTCTTTTCTGAAAAATAGGTAGGGGGTGGGGGTAGTAAAAGCATCAAAGTTCAAGATTTTGCGCGACAAGAGGTGTGTTTCTTTTAACTGTGATGAAGAGGGATAACTCAACTTGGTATCTAACACTATTTCTGAACACTGTAACCACATTAGCACTTTTAATGTTTTTTTCCTGTGTTCCAAGCTTTAAATTCAGATAATAAAATGAGTAAAAAAGTGGTTTTTTTTTTCTGAATTCAACAGTCTAATTACTATGTTGGATGTTCTATTTTGCTTCCCTATTTCTGTTCTTAAGTTTTTGATCGTCTGATTACCTTGCCTTTCTATTTGGAAGATAATATGCACTCTTTTCTGAAGAATGGGTAGGGGGTAGGGGTAGTAAAAGCATCACAGTTCAAGATTTTGCGCGACAAGAGGTGCGTTTCTTTTAACTGTGATGAAGAGGGATAACTCAACTTGGTATCTAACACTATTTCTGAACACTGTAACCACATTTGCACTTTTAATTTATTTATTTCTGTCTTCCAAGCTTTAAATTCAGCTAATAAAATGAGTAAAAAAAGTGGGGTTTTTTCTGAATTCACCAGTTAAATCACTGTATGTTGCATGTTCTATTTTGCTTCCCTATTTCTGTTTTTAAGTTTTGATCATCTGACTACCTTGCTTGTCTATTTGGAAGATAATATGCACTCTTTTCTGAAAAATGAGTAGGGGGTGGGGGTAGTAAAAGCATCACAGTTCAAAATTTTGCCCGACAAGAGGTGTATTTTTTTTTTAAATTTGTGAAGAGGGATAACTCAACTTGTTATTTAACACTATTTCTGAACACTGTAACCACTTTAACACTTTTAATCTATGTTTGACTGTGTTCCATGCTTCAAATTGGGCTTCAAAAATGGATATGTACGGGGTTGTTTTTCCAAATTCACCTGTAAAATCTTTATGTTTGATGTTCTATTTTGCTTCCCTATTTCTCTTCTTCAGTTTGTGATCATCCGATTGTTTTTTGTTAACATATTCACAATACAATATCACAAATTCTTCAGTAGGGTTTGCGTGAAAAAATCTCATACCTATGCTCAAACTTCAGTCGTTATCTCAAAATTTTGCGCGACAAGCTCTATTCATTTTGTTTTTTCCTGATAAACAAAACACTGAACTAACATAAAAACAAACCTTTAAAACTGCCTAACCACTTTGAAATATGGCCTCAGGTGTATACTCCAGCCTTAAGAGGGTGTGAATCCCTATGAATTTGATACGGAGAAGCGTGTCAGCTGCGGTTGGAAGGTCGTAATCCCTTACCTTACCCCCCCCCTTCTTCTTGTCTTTAACCAATGGAATGGCTTATTATTGTGTAAGTGGGCGTAGTCGAATGTCCATGTGGGAATGTGTAAGTGGAGCATATAAGAATGCCCATGTGTGAATGTGTAAGTGGAGCGTATAAGAATGTGTAAGTGGAGCGTGGTCGAATGTCCATGTGTGAATGGGTAAGTTGAGCGTATAAGAATGTCCATGTGTGCGATGTGTAAGTGAGACATGGATGTGTTCATGACTGAATGCGTAAGCACAATGCAAGGAATGGCCAGAAAGGTATGTGGGAGGTGTGTTTATAACCTGCCCTGTTATATAGTGCTATATGTCTTATGTAAAAACAATGTCCTGTTTGTATTATTGTTATGTACCACGCCTGAATTTCTCTATGAGATAATAAAGTATTCTTATTCTTATTCTTATTCTTCTTATCTTAGAATGTTGTGTTGCTAATAGTTACTAGGATTTTGATTGGATGTTTGTGACTCTAGCTAAAGTTTGATTATGTATGTACATGCTAGGGTGTGAGAGAGAACAGAGAGAAATCTGAAAGACGAGAGAGAGAGTGGACGTATTTTGTTGTGTGCTCCACTAACTGACTTCTGGTATCGTTGAAATAAAAGTCACGTTACTGCAACCCCTGACTTGGCGTTTCTATGTGAATGCTTCCTGCCTGAGCACCCATACTGCTTCTTCTTCTCTACTGCACCCCATCACATCTTAAAAAAGTAAAGGAAATACATTCTAGTTGCCATTTAATATACGTAATAATCATTGAAAGGACTCAAAAATGCATGATGTCACAAAATGGTACCCAGCTCTGTATAATAACCCATACGCATTGTTTTTATTTAACGGCTATTTCAATCGCAAATGTCGATAATTGTGCACGCTTACAAATGTAAAAGCATCCTGTTTACATTGAAACGCAAGGGCACCAGTTAGGACATTGCTGCTCCACCCCCCCCCCTGTTTTCAGACCCCCCCCCCTAATCCCTCAATCCCCATCCCCTTTTCTCTCCCTCCGATTCGATTACGGCAAACATGTACTGACAAACAAACGTGCGCTCTTGAGCACAAAGAAATGTCCTGTCGTTGTTACCCTTCACTATGATCGACTGTACTGTAATTATTCTTTCAGAAACTGCTATGATAAAATAACCACACCACAAATAACACACACATACACACACACACACGCACACACACTCACAAACACACACATATATATAATACTGACGCCCGCCTGCACGCACGCACGCGCACATGCACGCATACACTCACACAAACACGCACGCACGTACGCATGCACGCTCAGACGCAAGCACACACGCACGCATGCATGCATGCACGCACACACACACGCACGCACGCACGCACGCACGCACGGACATTTTAACAGTATCCATCTGGCAAAACAACAATAACAGTTAAAAAGAAAAGAAAAAGGAAGAAAAGCAAGAAAACTTTGCAATTTTCCTTGCTTCAGAAAACAAGAGAATATGATCCATTCTTGCAGAAAATGTACATATAAACCCTCGGTGCAGCAAATCACACGGAATGTACACATTATACTTCAGCGAAACTTACAACAGGAAGGTTTATATCACAAACATTATTTAGGCTACTGCAGCTAACAAAGATATGTAAACACAATCTTACACTGCAGCAAACCGCAGGAAACTTAACAGTAACTCTTTATGCAGAAAAACAACAGGAAATGTAACCATTGACCCTTACTGCAGAAAATTTCAAATTATTATAGAGACCGCCGTGTGAACTGGAAAAGGAAACAAAGTTCCATCGGTCCCTCTTCAGCCATATCGGTTGTAGGGATGTTAAAAACTAACAACAACCTCATGCAGAAAAAACCCATTCATTATTACAGAAAACAACAGGAAAATTATCCAAAACCATACCTTTCTGATCACTGTGCAGAAAACTGCTATTTCGTTTCACAAATATCAACAGGAAAGTAATCACTTCAGAGAACTGCTATTTATTATCACAAAAACCAACAAGAAAGTATTCTAAAACAATACCTTTCTGATCACTGAAGAAAGACACTATCCCTTATAACAGAAATCAACAGGAAATCTATTCAAAACACACACAGTACCTTTCTGATCAAGTTGCTGCACAGGTTGCTGGGCAGGTGAAGCTCCCCGGTGCGGTAGAGGTCGAGAATCCCGTGCATCACCTTAGGGTTGCGGTCGAAGAAGATCTCCTTGGAGCTGAGCAACAACCCTCCCCTGGCCATCCTCCCAAGCTTTGTCTCCGGCAGACGACTGAGGCTCTCCAGGGAGGTGCAGAACACCTTGCCGCCCACGTTGAGGACGATGATGTCGTCCATCGAGTCCATGCTCCGCGCGAGGCGAGTTCTGCGGTAGGACAGGTTGTGCAGGGCGAACCGAACTGACTTTGGATCAATGGTGATTGACTTGGTGGGGACGGGGCTCCAGAAAAACGGAAACCGAGTTGTACTTAAATGAGTTTTGAATCACCCAAATGCAAATGGCTTTGGTAACGCAGCTCGAAAAAAACGGAAACTTTTTCTGGCTTTGCAAAATTGCTGGTCTGTTTTGCAGAGCTGTATAGTTCATATAGTTGTATTATTCAATTCCTCCAATAAGCCATGTTCTGTAATGCAGCTATGCTCAGATAGACATGGCTTAGATTTATAGGAACATCGTAAGGTTCAATCCGTTTGAATCATTCTCTTGCTTACACAGCTACAGATTTTTCACTTTTGTCCGCATCAAAAGAGCAAAGCAGGCTATTTAAATGTCCACTGTCTAGTGCTTTTAGTTATGCGCTATAGAAATCTCCTTAATAAATAAAAGTGCAGATGAAACCAAGCATCGCTCAAGTCTTCGTCAGGGATGAAATGACGAAAGGAGAACAGCTCTTCGAACACAAGCCTTCAGTGAACAATAGCTACGTACTCGGGGCCAGTGTCCTGGCATGAGATAATCACTTTGAGGAAAGTTCATCACCACAAGCAACTTTCACAGATAAAAAAACCAACGCCGCAAAAACGTCGATCCCTGATTCAGAGTTGTGCAAGATAAAATACTTCATCAATTTACTCGGTGATTTGTTCCATGGCATACAGGACAAACCAAGGCTTGGCTCTCTAGATGTTGAACTTTCCCACCTACACTGATGACATTGACGTCATCGTGCGAGTGCTGTGGAAGAAGAGAAAAATTAGACCAGACTTTCCTAGGTGGTGCAAAACACCTTGACCTCCTTCGATGAGAACGATGGTGTCATCCTTTGAGTCCATGCTCCGCGCCAGGCGAGTTCTGCAGTACGACATGCAAACAGCAAAATAGCAATGTCTATTGTGTCAGGCACAAACTGTACTCCATTTTTATTTTTTTTTTACCATTGTGAATACTTGTTCATGTATGGTATGTGTAAGTTTTCCTACTCTTTTAAAAAACATTTAATTTCTTTAGGCAATGGTTATTTATCAATACAGTGTAATTATTGATCATAACAACTCTGAAACACGCGCCATACAAAGCAGCACTTTATGCCGCCGCACGTCAGAACGAGTTAACTTTGTAAGTCGAACTCTCCGATGGAAACTTTTCAACACAAAACCAAATTTAATGTGAAAAACATAGACAAGTTGTTGATGCCAGGCTGTAAAACATTCTTGTTATCACAGTTAGACATACTCACGGCTTGGGACGGGCTTAATACACAACCGGAAGCATTCATCAAAACACCACAAGAGCAGAGTAAGATAAAGTGCAATCGTTTCTCGAGATCGCCCTTTTAGTAAGAAACACGTCTGTCAACTTCATGAAAGACGTATGCTGAGCGCAAAATGTAATTTACCCCTCCTTCCCACTCAAAGAAACGAAAATAAACAACGGTCTTTAAAAAAACAAATTCATTGATGACAAGACATGCATGTTGTCAACTTCATTTTTAGTGTTTTACTCAAGATACATGTAGTTGAATAAAGTAATATTAGAATGTGAAATAAGCCATACGCGTAAAAAAAAAAAATAAATAAAAAAAGAGAATGTAGGCCTAAACACGTGTTAACCAGTAACGACGGACAACACATCTCTTGTGTAAAATCAAGGCCCTTCATTGGTTTTGTTTCCGGTCACTACCAAAAATGTAACATGGAATTTATTTTGCGTCCGTCATAATATTTGTCTTTGTGTATTTAACATGATTATTTTGTGGTGGCTTTTTTTCTATTTTTTTTCTTCTTCTCCGTCTCCATCTTTTTTTCTTCTGTTTGCTTATTTTGCCTTTTCATATTTACGTCAACAAAAGATAACAGAAAGCAGCTAGGCTTTTGCAATATACGTCATAGGCGGATAGAAGGATAATACGTCGTATTACTTGTAAACACCAAGACAGATTTGTGATTGTAAATAAAATGGAATCAACAAACAAGAAAGGTAAGTTGTTGGAACGTTGTTATTGACACACTTACGTTACAATCACAGATATTTCGACCCAGCGGTCTTTTAAGTGAACAGACAAACAAATATTCACACAAAACTTATCTTGATAGAATCAAATCCAAAAACAAAGAGACTGCCAACGTTCCAAAATGTGTGAATGTAACGTATTGTTTTGTCAATAACAAACGTTCCAACAACCTACCTTTCTTGTGTTTTGATTCTGAATTTTGGAACGTTGGCAGTCTCTTTGTTTTTGGATTTAAATAAAATGGTTTACACGAGAAGAATTCTTCTTTTTTGTTTGTTAATGCTCTGCGAGTTTTGCTTCAGGGCTTGCGGCTAGGATGATCGCTTTTCTTTCATTTACTTTTTTTAATCACAAACAAGGCTTGAAGTATGTTATACCATACCATGTCTTAAAAACACTGCGTGCTATGAGTAATTACATTTTTAGTAAGGATAAGCTTTCTGTTGTTTTTATCACAATATCATGACAACGAAAAACCCATAGCTTGACTTGTAAGCACCTTAACTACATTAAATCAGAGAGAGTAAAAAATCAAAACTTGACTAAATGTTAAAAAACACGTATGACCTATACGTATACATATCGTATGCACGTGGTTTTTCCTCTGTGTTAGCCCTAAAGCGATATGCACAAATATCGATTTGTGTTCCATTCCTACGCACCATATGTCGTTATTGTTTTATGCAAACATTCAGTGTTGCCTGTCGAACTTCTAGTCGCAGCGTAGAAGAGGCCGAGGTCGTAGAAAAGAGAATAAAAGTATAGTTCTATTTTTTTTGATCGTCGAACAAAATGTTACGCGCTCATTTACCACGAAACTGTCCATGTTCCTCTCATTCCCGCTGTCCATGTTGTGAAGAGAAGTGAAAGTTAATTAATGATGTCTTGCACTACTACAGACAATGTTACCATCACATGTGTAGAGGATTGCTTTGTTTTACTGATTAAACGGATAAGCTTTAAAGAAGTATACGTAGAAAACCTCAATTTGTAACAACAACAACAACAACAACAACAACAACAACAACAACAACAACAAAATAGTAATGATAATTTCAAAGGATCGAATTCGAATTTCAATTTAAAAATGCAGACAAACATCACTTGGCAGTACAATGTAGAAAACACACAAAGACGATTTCTTTTCTTTTTCTGTTCTTTTGAATAAGACTTCACTCAAAAACCAGAAAAACAATGTCTAAATGTAGCACACACAAAATACCGTATGGTTTCACTCAAGCGAAGAGAGTGCAGCAGAACCCATCTTTTGACACTGACGTTCCAAACAGACACCGTTAGGCAATGAAATGACGATGTCACCGCGTTAGTTAATAGAACAAAAACTAATTGTTATGCCATAATAAAAAAAAATGTGTCACTGTGAACACCAGTAGACATACGCCGCAGAAATCCACTGTGAACTGGAAATCGAACAACCAACACAAAAACGGTTCAGTGACTGATACCACACATCCTAATACGCCGGCAGCACAGTTTGATCTCAGCTGGCGAAGATTAAACGGCACACAATTTTTGCACTGACATTATGACCCAACTCCAACAACCCCCCCTCCCCTCCCTGACCACCCCCCCTCCTCCTTCCCCTCCTGCATCCACCAACTTTATCAATCCTTCCCCTGCCAATCAAAAGCCAGAGTTCTTTCACAGCAGAGCAGTTCCAACCGAGACTGACAAGTCGCGGCGCGCCCAATATTTAAAGGTAGTGACCTTCCCGTGTAAACGAGTTGGCTTATAATCTCAGATCTGGCCAGGCATTTACATCGAATAAGACTATCCCTTTACTTGGACACATACCAAAAATGAACACCCTAGCTGCATTCTGTGCAGAGTGGTTTTTTTTTTTATAATGAATCAGTCTTTTTATAAAGTCACTATAGTGTCAATCTGAGGAATTATTTCATCTACAACAACAACAACAACAATAATTCCTACTCTGCACCTTACGCAGTCAGGATGTTGATTATTCGTATGTGTTGAATCCGTCGCGATATAACCTTGAACGCCGGTTGAAAACGACGTTAAACACCAAATAAATAAAGAAAGAAAGTATGTGTTGAAGTCGGGGTGTTCTTATCCCATGGCCAGATCTGAGATAGCGAGCGGCACTGACTTGTTTCACGACAAGGTCTTTGCTTTTTCCCGTTCAGAACAATTCAGATTTCACAATGATTCAAGCGGTTTTGGCCCGGCTCATGACATTTAACAGAAAAAGACAACCACGTGCTTTAAAATTAAATGCCAGCGGTTGAAGTAGCCGGCGCTGAATCAGTGAACGTTTTGCGCGAAGCGTACATCGCTGAAGAATATACGTTGACACTGGTGTCATTTTACAAAATAGATCGGCAAAAGATTTCCCCGTTCAGCACAGAAAACAGCCATGCTGCGGATGTTTCGTGTCACAGTGTCTAACTGTAAGGATGCTCTTACCCCATGCACAAACTTGGACAGATCTGTTGTGGGGCACACGATCGTTTACCTGGGAAGACAGGTACCATTAAAGGCAAACGCCTTCGCCGAGTTTTAAAGGTGCTTTTTCGTGCACCATCTCACTGGCCAGGCTTTTTACATGGGATAAGGCACACACACAAAAAAAATCTGTTTACGGTAACATAGGCCCCCCAAAAATAGGGTCGGCGGGTCGGGATTTTTTTTTCCCCAAAAAACATATTTTTAAGTTATTTTGCCAAAATACAAAGACTTTTTTTTTCTCCCCCAAATGCCAAAAACAATCTAGGGTCGCGCGAAAAAATAGGGTCGGTCGGGATACCGTAAACAGACTTTTTTGTTGTTGTTGTTGGCCTAAGACCATCCCTCCACAGACTTAGTCACACACCGACAATGAACAGCCTGAGTGTCCTCTGTGCATAGTCGGACTTTTTTGTGCACAGTCCGACTCACCATCTCACTGGCCCTTCGTGGTCGGCTGGGCGTTAAGCAAACAAACAAACAAACAAACAAACAAACTCACCATCTCACTGGTCAGGCATTTACGTACATTGGATAAGATCGCCCCTCGAGTCACTGTCGGACTTATTCACATACCGACAATGAACAGCCTGGGTGCTCTTTGTGCACAGTCGGTACTTTTTAATGTTTGTTTGTTTGTTTGTTTGTTTGCTTAACTCCCAGCCGACCACGAAGGGCCATATCAGGGCGGTGCTGCTTTGACATATAACGTGCGCCACACACAAGACAGAAGTCGCAGCACAGGCTTCATGTCTCACCCAGTCACATTATTCTGACACCGGACCAACCAGTCCTAGCACTCACCCCATAATGCCAGACGCCAGGCGGAGCAGCCACTAGATACTTTTTAATGAACTATGATTGTTTTTAATATGAAGAAGTTAATTCAACAGCAAACAAGAGTCACAACTCACCACAACAAGCAGTCAGGGTGTTGAGTTTTGGTTATGTGACCAAGTGATCGAGGGATGGTCTAATCTTATGTAAAAGCCTGATACAATCTGAGATGTTAAGCCTGGTGTGCCCTTAACACTCGGCGAGACCTGTGCAGATGATGTATCAGGGGGGATTCACATCAGAGGGGGGGATCCACATTTCTTTTAGGGGCAATTCGACGACGCGAAGCGTTTAGTTGAAGGCGCGAAGCGTTCGAACCTCCTAGGGGGATCCGGGGGCATCCCCCCCCCCCCCCTCCAGAAAACGTTGATAAAAACAAGGACACCCTGAGCCAACAAATTACCCAACTACTGTCACTTAGAAGACAAAGGCCGGTTCGTATGGGGGGTCTGGGGGGACTCCCCCGCCCCCCCCCCCCCCCGGACATATTTAAAAAAAAAATCAAGGAAAACGGAGCCATCTGGTGCAAAATGAGCCATCAATAATGATCATTTATGACCGTGGCTGCTAAACAGAAGAAGATCAGTTTTTCTTTATTTTCAAATTTCTTTATTGCTTCTTTTTTTCTTTCTGTCTTTTAACAAAAACAAAAAAAATGTAGGCTAGGGAGGGGCGGGGGGGGGGGGGGTGGGGGTGGGGGAGGGTCCGGAAACCCCGGAACCCCCCAACCCCCCCCACCCCCCTCGGAGCCGCTCCTGATGTATGGTGATGTGTGTAAGATGCTTGCTAAGATTGGACAGTAACACCTCAAAAAAGCTATTAGAGCTATCTCGGTTTCTTACCTGCAACTCGCTGGATGCACTTTAAGATGGATGTATTCATAAATCTGTTGGAAAATAACGGTTTCCGACAGAATTGTTAAAGGCACACAGTGTAAACAGTTCGGCTCATCATCGTTGTCTCAGATCTAGCCAAGCTTAAAGGTGGGTTAAACCCACCCATCATGCATCTACTTGGGCACATACTAAGAATCAACACCCTGACTGCTTTTTGTGGTCAATCGAGATTTTTTTTATTATAGAGAATCAGTTAATTTCTGAAAAAGCCACTGGTTGCATTTATGAAATTAATTTATCACTGAAAACTTCCCACTGTGCGCAGAGAACACACATGCAGGCAGTTGATTCATGATTCGCATGTGTCCAACACTTAAACACTCCACGCGGGTTAGGGGGAAGAATTTACCCGATGCTCCCCAGCATGTCGTAAGAGGCGACTAACGAATTCTGTTTCTCTTTTTACCCTTGTTAAGTGTTTTTTTGTATAGAATATAGTCCATTTTTGTAAAGATTTTAGTCAAGCAGTATGTAAGAAATGTTAAGTCCTTTGTACTGGAAACTTGCATTCTCCCAGTAAGGTAATATATTGTACTACGTTGCAAGCCCCTGGAGCAAATTTTTGATTAGTGCTTTTGTGAACAAGAAACAATTGACAAGTGGCTCTATCCCATCTCCCCCCTTTCCCCGTCGCGATATAACCTTCGTGGTTGAAAACGACGTTAAACACCAAATAAAGAAAACACTTAAAGTGGGAAAGGGTGGGAGGTGAGGTGGGGTGGGTGGGGGGTGGGGTGGTGGCCTTATCCGATGTAAAATTCTGGCCAGATCTGAGATGGTGAGCCGAAGGGAAGGAGTGTGCCTTTAAGTTTCGTAAAGGTCGCTTAGTTAAATGTCAGTGTGCACCAGCAGCCATGGTTATTCCAGGTGTTAGTCTATCCAGTGATCAGTGCGTCGGTGTGTGCCACTCAACTCTTCTCTTTCATTGTGTCAGCACATCAGTAAATGTCCAGGACGAGTGCAAATGTTTGCCAGTGTTAGCGCAAGACACCAAGAGTCACCCAATAGCGTTCTTAGCAAATGCAAACCTCAACCTTTACTTTACGTCTGATCAAAAAACAAGAAGGTAGGTTGTTGGAAGGTTTGTTATTGACAAAACCGGCAATACAATCCGTATCATAATGTGAATGTATTGTTTTGTCAATAACAAACGTTCCAACAACCTACCTTTCTTGTTTTGTTATTCTGAATGTTGGAACGTTAGCAGTCTCTTTGTTTTTGGATTTACTTTTTATCGTTTCCTCCCACCTCATCACAGACAATAGACTCGATGTTCGGAAATAATTATTTCTGTCGGGTCACCTCTGTATGTGTTGTGAACGAGCGACTACTGATACCCGGGCCTTGCTCAGCCTGGTTTTTTTTCCAAGTACCAATTAATTCACACATGCTCCTGTCTTCATGTTTCACAAAAAAAACCAAGTCGCGTAAGGCGAAAATACAACATTTAGTCAAGTAGCTGTCGAACTCACAGAATGAAACTGAACGCAATGCAACGCAGCAAGACCGTATACTCGTAGCATCGTCAGTCCACCGCGCACGGCAAAGGCAGTGAAATTGACAAGAAGAGCGGGGTAGTACTTGCGCTGAGAAGGATAGCACGCTTTTCTGTACCTCTCTTCGTTTTAACTTTCTGAGCGTGTTTTTAATCCAAACATATCATATCTATATGTTTTTGGAATCAGGAACCGACAAGGAATAAGATGAAGGTGTTTTTAAATTGATTTGGACAATTTAATTTTGATAATAATTTTTATATTTTTAATTTTCAGAGCTTGTTTTTAATCGAAATATAACATATTTATATAGTTTTTGAATCAGAAATTCATAAAGAATAAGATGTACGTAAATTTTGATCGTTTTATAAAAAAAAATATTTTTTTTACAATTTTCAGATTTTTAATAACCAAACTCACTCATTAGTTTTTAAGCCACCAAACTGAAATGCAATACCAAACCCCGGCCTTCGTCGAAGATTACTTGACCAAAATTTCAACCAATTTGGTTGAAAAATGAGAGCGTGACAGTGCCGCCTCAACTTTCACGAAAAGCCGGATATGACGTCATCAAAAACATTTATTGAAAAAATGAAAAAAAGTATGGGGATTTCATACCCAGGAACTCTCATGTCAAATTTCATAAAGATCGGTCCAGTAGTTTAGTCTGAATCGCTCTACACACACACACAGACAGACAGACAGACACACACACATACACCACGACCCTCGTCTCGATTCCCCCCTCTACGTTAAAATATTTAGTCAAAACTTGACTAAATATAAAAACTCGCTAGTGATTGGCCCCTCCAATGTTTGTCCAAGTAAGAGCAAGGGTATTCACTCATTGAAGTGGGGAAGAAAGGATAGTGGCATTGATACCGGGACCGGCACGGCCGGGTTGCGGCCTAGTGGTAAGGCGTCCGGCTGCCCCGTGATCGGGAGGTCGTGGGTTCGAACCCCGGCCGGGTCATACCTAAGACTTTAAAATTGGCAATCTAGTGGCTGCTCCGCCTGGCGTCTGGCATTATGGGGTGAGTGCTAGGACTGGTTGGTCCGGTGTCAGAATAATGTCAGTGAGACATGAAGCCTGTGCTGACTTCTGTCTTGTGTGTGGCGCACGTTATATGTCAAAGCAGCACCGCCCTGATATGACCCTTCGTGGTCGGCTGGGCGTTAAGCAAACAAACAAAAACAAAATTGATACCGGGTCACAAAGGCTTGACTCAGTACCGTGAAAGCGGCTGAACTGACTGAGAGTTTTAATTCTTATTTGACGCAACAACATATACGTAAAACCCGTGTAAATAAAAATCCAGGCTTTTGTGTATTTTATGTTTTAAAAGTTCATTTAGAGGGCATTATACTTGTTCATGTAAGCTTAATGAGAGCTTATGAAATGAAGTAAATGATTGTTAGTGTGCGATTGTGTTTTCAGGCACTAACCAAGATCGATAAATCTCTTGACGTTTGACAGAGTTACGTACCTTCGCAGATTGTGTTATTCAAGCAGACGAAATCCCATCATGAAACCATTTCTGCTGTGCTCCTTTGCTTTCCGAAGGTTAACTGCAGTATATACGTAAGTAATGTCACACTACAGAGTTCTATTTTCAGCAGTTTTGACAAAAGTATTTAACAGTTTTTCTCTAACACGTTGTCGAAGCGTAACTCAGCCAGCGTGGCATTGCACTCACCTTCGTCACACAACTTGACTTCGTTGAGTCTCTCTAGTTGAGTTCAGTGAACTTTACTAAATTAGCAAGGACAAAAACGGCTGTTTGTTTTTCAAAACGTCTGCGACAGGCCGAACACGTCTGATTCCAATGTGTGTGTGTGTTGTACGTATTCGGATGCAAATGTCAAAGAAATGTTAAACCCAACACAGATGTTTCCTGCATATTCTGTCATGCTAAAATATTCTCAGTAGGATTTGCTTGATAAAGCAAGAACGCGCTTGAAGTATAATCACAATCAAGCAGCAGTGACACTCATGCTAACAGACATGAACTCCTTCAAACACATACATTTATAAAAATATGTTAAACAGGTGTGTGCATGCACACATGGCACACCACTACGCACCCACACACCCACATGCCAGCACACACACACACACGCCAGCACACACACACACACACGCCAGCACACCACAACGCACCCACACACCCACACGCCAGCACACCACAACGCACCCACACACCCACATGCCAGCACACCACAACGCACCCACACGCCAGCACACCACAACGCACCCACACACCCACACGCCAGCACACCACAACGCACCCACATGCCAGCACACCACAACGCACCCACACACCAGCACGCCACAACGCACCCACACACCCACACGCCAGCGCACCCACACACCCACACGCCAGCACACCACTACGCACCCACACACCCACACGCCAGCACACACACACACACACACGAACATACAAATACACACACACAAACGCACACACACACGCATATATATTCAAAAAAATCTTAGCTGGTCATATGGACACACAAACAGAGAGACAGACAGATAGGCAGGCAAACAAATAGGTAGCCATATGCAGGCAGCTAGAGGCATGCAAGCATGCGTGCATGTACACAAAAATACACACGCATGCACACACACAAACACATGCACATACACAAATGCATGTACACAGACACACATGTGTGCACACATGCACACACACAGCCTCTAAGACTCGTGTTTATGACATCACATATTGTTGTATTGAAAATCTGCCATCATTGATCATGTTCTCTTTTTACAGCACACCCAGTGCAAGGTGTTTCTCAAAAATATACACAAAGACTGGCGACAAAGGTAAGCCGTAGAACTAGAAGATAAGATTGTGATTACCACAATAACTTGTTTCTTCATGTAGCTTTTCTTAATGCTCTTCCATGCAGTTAATTATTCATGCACAGTTTTTCTCTGATGCAATTTCCTTTTATAAGGCAACCCTGGCAGCTTGGTGATCACCATGCCCAAATTTGTGATACGCTGAGTTGAGTTACAAACGACTGTAAATTTTCCACAAAAAAATGGTAGGCTCCATTGTAGCTTGATTATTCCAGATGTTGAGTATTATTCATTTACAGATTAGTTTAAAATGTCTGTTTTATTCAGCCTACAAGTGGCAGGTGTCCCATTGAATTTCACTACATCCATGGTGAATTAACTGAATTGAATTACAAGTGACCTATTGATTTTATAATGATTGGTCCAATGACTTGATTACTGCTTAATATTAGAGGTTTCTTTTCAAAACAATAGTACATCTTGCGTGGTATGTCAAGTGGTAGCTTATAATATTGAAGCCCTCAGTTTCTCGGCTGTTTGAGTTGAGAAGACAGTCAAGAACAAACATCAAAGTTAAGTTTAATTTCCCATTTGTTTTGATCCTGTGTAGACAGTATTAGATCAATGAGATTAGATAAGTATTAGATTAAAAGATTCAACAAGACAAAATGAACAGAGAGCACCTTGCACATAATACAAAAAAGAGCTCAGCACATCCATGCATGTGTTCTGCGCGAACTTAGAATCCGGTTTCATTCTAGAATGGACCGGGTCCAGGTTGGAATTCTAACCCTGCGCAAGTACAGGGGTGCCATTCTAGAATGAAACCCTTGAATAAAGGGGGCCGTAATGTTTGTAGGTAAGACAGAGTTGTCTTCCCTTGAATTATCTCCACCTGCACCTTCCCTTTGATAAGATGGGGCTGATTTGTCTACCCCTGAAAAAAATCCTTTGGCGATCTTGCGATGTCATGTCATGTCAAGAAAGTTGACACTCCTGAGTACGCAATAAACAAAGGCAGACCATAGCAAGGGGGACTACCAGGGCGGTATTGTTTGCAGGGCAGTTGTTTTTGTGATGAGAGCCGGTTGCGGCCGCTTGCAATGTCAGCGCTGTCTCCCTCTCGGAAATGTCTGGTTTTTTGACAATTTTTTTCACAGACAGACAGACAGACAGACAGACGGTCAGACCGACTAACCGACAGACAGACCAACAGAAGGACAGAGTGAGTTATAGAGCTGTTGTCACAGGTTTAAAAAAAAGTTGACATTAACAAAAACAGAAATCAACAACAACTTTTGTCTGGTTTTATAATATTATGGGAAAAACATTGAAAGCAATTCATAGTAGTAGTACTACCACAACAAATACTCTCAAAGGGGAATTCCATGCCTAAAAGTTTGACAGTTTTTATTTAATCTATCAGAATCCCTACCTTCCAAACTGTGATATGCCCACGTTTCAAACTCTTCATGTATATGAATAAGATTAAGTCAGTCCGGAAATTTCCGTTCGTAGCGATCAGTGCTGAGTGTCTCTCAAAATCGTAATCACTTTCAGAACATCACATCACAATCCCAATTCACGATGTCTTTGAGTAAAGTGTAAAAAACCCGAAAAAAAACCCAACCAAACACACAAAAAACAAAAACAAACAGAAAATCCAGTTACAAGCGAGATCGTCAAAACACTGTCAGTCCGGAAATTTCCGTTCGTAGCGATCAGTGCTGAGTGTCTCTCAAAATCGTAATCACTTTCAGAACATCACAATCCCAATTCACGATGTCTTTGAGTAAAGTGTAAAAAACCCGGAAAAAAACCCCAACTAAACACACAAAAAACAAAAACAAACAGAAAATCCACATTTGTGGCTTTGGCTGTGTGATAGTCTAACTGAAATGACTATTCCAACTTGGACCCAAATTCCAACCTTGCGCAGGGCCGATTCTAGAATGGACCAGCAACAAGGGTTTCATTCTAGAATGGCACCCCTGTACTTGCGCAGGGTTAGAATTCCAACCTGGACCCGGTCCATTCTAGAATGAAACCGGATTCTAAGAACGCGCAGAACACATGCATAAAAAATTTTCACAGTTGCTTCCCTTGGTCTGGTCTTCTAGATTATTCATTCCCAGCTCTACTCACTTGCAGAATTAATTCAGTGGTCCCGCAAGCCATTTTCTAAAACACTGATTGAGGTTTTAACAATTGTGAATCCAGGCTTTCACTGAAACATTCACCCAGTTGCACCGACCAGTCAAAACAAATCTGAAACAGAAAATTACGCTACATTTTTCAGAGAGAAATTGTCAAACAAATATCAAATGGTATGCATGACTGATTGCCAATTAATTCTTTTCCTGTATATTGAAAATGTCGACGGTAAAATATTCGGCGTTTCCTACAGTTAAAGTGATCCCTGATTAGTAGTATAGTTGCATTGATACTTGGAAAAATGTGCAAAATTGTTACAGGTGTTCATAACCATAAACTTAAAAATGCTGTATAGTCAAAATGTCATACTGTAGTAGGGACTGGTAACACTGACAAGTATAATGTTGATACTACTCTCATAACTTTGATGGAAACTTTGAGTATGACATACAAATTTTAAAGTAAATGTTGCATCATATGACTTGTGTGAAAAGAATAGCTTTTATACATGCATTTCTTGTTCTTCTTCTGTGCTCCTTACATCTGTATATAGCTTGCAATATTTTGGTGTACAGGATTACGCTTTGACAGAGCTTTGGTAGTGTACTCCGACTCTCATCATATTTAGTATTTGTTTTAATTATCATATATACTTATTTCAGGTACATCATCAACATTTACTGGTGTCAGGAAACCCAAGGATGACGCCATTTTCTCTGCCTTAGGATCAACCGATGAGCTCTCCTGTCTTGTGGGGTAGGAATTAAACACTAATATGTTTTACAGGGGAACCCGCCTTTAGAAACCATAAGCATTCTGAGAAAATCAGGCCCCAGAAAAGCGGGAATCTTAAAATGGAGCTAACTAGTGTAAAGATGTTATGAACAGAAAATCTGAGAAAACGTATACAGAGTGTCTTAAAAGGGATCGTGAGTCTTAAATCGTTGGGGGGAGGGGGGTGTCTTAAAAAGGGGGTTCCACTTTACTGTTTACTCTAATTCATATGTCCCACATTTGTTTCGTAGCGATGTGCATTATTGTGCTTGTCTGCATCATGAAGCATAGATGTTGAGTTTAGCATTAAAATTCAGAAAAATGGTGAAACGTCTTTGAAATCACTGAAAACACCAAAGTAATTTCGGCAGATGTGCCAACTTAATTTTTTTCATGGTTGGTAAAAAAAAGGTGACGTCAGGAACTGCCAGAAACTTCTAAAAATGCATATATGTTTTTATTGTTATTTAAAATAAAATTGTTTTACCAATTTCAGTACTTTAGCAAAGGAAAATTAATCATAGTGTTTTAGTATTCAGAGGTTTTTGGCTCACGTAAGTGTAGCCTATGCGATGGTAAACTTTGTCTGTCTGTGCGTGCGTGCGTGCGTATGTATGTGTGTATGTCTGTGGTAGAAACTTTAACATTTTTGGCTAAACACCGAAATACTCATTTCACGTGGTTAATTTTCAAGCACCATCTTCAAATTATTGAAGCAATGATCAACATTGTGTCGGCATGTGTGTAGTTAAAGCGTGTATCCAAAGAAAACGGGTGGTGGGGTTTTTTGAAGGGGTACAAGCAGTTGACTGGTTTGTGTCGTGTTTGGCATGTAGACGGCAGGTCAGGTGTCAAGATCAGGTCAGGGGTCGCGCGAAGGATTGTGCAGACCTGTTTACCCTCCCGGATTGTCCGGAATTATTACGGATTTGGGGTCTAAATTCCGGTATTACGGAAATCTACCGAAAATTCCGGAAATTGCGGTCGAGAGAATCTTTTTCGTGGGTGAAAATTCGAAGTCGAAATTGTGGTAGTCACCAGGACTGTGATTTCAAGGCTGACCGAAACAGCCTTTTCTGCGCATATGTACAGCAAGGTATTTGTCGGATTCCGCGGTTTTGAGATCGACATTGGTCCGAAGGGTAATTTTGGGCCGATCTCTGTGGGGACGAAATGCCAACCAAAAAAGCGAAAGTTGTACAGAAATATCGGCAAAACTATTAAGTCAAGTGGCGGTGTCTGGTGAAGTTTAAGAAGAGCGAACCACATTCATTTTGGTGATCAACTTGAGATCAGTGCAACAACAAAGCTAGTCAGTTAGCGTAGCTAGACGCAGCATTAGTTTTAACAAAATGCAGTACACAAATGAACATGGAAACAAACAAAAACACGAAATTATGTTTGGCAAAACATGAGCCTGCTTTGCATCGAGTTTATTTGATTTAGGTCTCTACTTCCACAGAATCTCCCGGACCTGCGAACCGATCTCTCACTACGGTCAGTCACGCCAGAGACATAGATGTAGGTCTATGGTCGCGCTCTTCAGTGACTTGTGCTGTTGCCGAAATTCAAGTCTTTCTGAGTCTAAAACTGATCTCCATTAATATTTCTCCAATATAGCAAAGATCACAGTTCTTTGAATCGAAAAACTTACAACAAAATGTTTAAAGGAAATAAACGAATCGGTCCTCTAAAATTAAAGGTAGCTTCTGAAGAGATCGAGTTATTATGACTATTAATGCAGGATGTCTGATGTGACAGAATGTAAGGTGGTTTTGTTCACATGCATCTTGACTGTAAATAGTCCAAGGGCGAAGTACGGGGGTGGGGGGGGGGGGGGGGGGGTGATACAGGGGTTCCGGACACCACCCCCCCCCCTTGCTGTCAAAAAAGCAACAAAAAACACAAAAATTCAGTCTGTGGGAAAAAACAAAACATTTTCTGTCTGTGAAATTTTTGTTTTTGTCGGAAGCAGATATCAATGAAGATAAATTGCCATTATTTAATACTAACTTTAAAAGAAATAACGAGTGGCTGCTGACACCAGTTTATCATGTTTAAAATCAAGGATAAGCCACAAATTGTTAATAAAATAGCTAAAATTCTTCAGCCAGACCCCCCAACCCCTGGACCCCAGGTTGTACCCCCCCCCCCCCCCCTCTAGCTCTCTTGCTCCGCCCCTGAATACTGTTATTTTTTTTTATTTTTTTAGATAAAGTAAACTTGTCTTTGTTAACTTGCATATGTATCAGGTGTCTTGTGTTGTGTGTTTGTGGTGTGTGTGATCGAGCTTCTGTGTGTGTAGTACAATACTGTTAAACATGGTTATCAATTTTGTACTTTTTTTGCATGGTAGTGCGCGAATTAACGTGTCGTTTAATCATTTTCGAGCTGGTTTATGGTTGATAAAAAAGATTACTCAAAGATGCCTCAAATTACGGAAAAGTAACAGTTGCATTCCTGATTTTCATGTGGGGGGGTAAACAGGTCTGATTGTGGTCCAGTTCTCACCTCGCCGATTCGCCGGGGAAGACGATTTCATGTTGTTCGGTTTCTAAGCTCCAGAAAAGTAAATAAAGAAGATACCAAAGGGAGATTTCCTACAATTTGATCTGCACAGCGTGTTTCCAATGTCCACGCGAGGAAGAGCTGTCGAAGCGCGGCAGTCAGTGTCGATCTTGCAGCCGTATCCCGGTAAGTTCAGAGACAGATCTAGTGTCTCCCACTCTGATAACGTGTCACCTACTGTTAATCCGTTTTGTTTTAATTTCTTTTTATTTCAGCAGACACGGATGTCAAACACAGTGCTAGGCAGTCACCTCCAGTGAAATGAGTTGATCTAAAGTGCCTGTAATGTTTGGATGTCTTTGCTCGTGGTTCGATTTATGTGAATTTCAAGACTTGCAGTAGAGTCTCAAGTTAAGTTTACTCTGCCCGAAAAAAAAACTGTCCACCATTTACTTGAACATGCAGATATAAGGAAACGGAATGAATCTGTTCTCAAAGTCAAAATGATCACGATTTTTTCCTCAGATTCAAAACATGCACTGTCATGGTTTTGTCTGTACAATTTAGTAAGTCTTAAGTACTTTGCAACAACTTCCTTGAACGTGAAAGACAGTTTTTGAATGCTAGATCTGTATCGCGTTTCATTCCAGACTCGATCCTCTCTTTGATTGTAGATCTACTGTTTGCTGTTTACGCACTATCATATGATTCGCTATGTAACGTTTGGTAAGCTTACCTTGCAACAGCTTTCTTGTCTTTGTTGGCATTTCTGGCTGTGTTGACCGTCAGAATTATTTTAAGAACCAGGCTGCTGCAGTCGACATGTTTCGCATATTGTAGGGTTACCGTGCTGCATAGGTAAAGTGGCTTGTATAACCTGACTATTCTGTTTCAAAACACTGTTTATATTTGTGTAGGTTGTAGTCATCATAACTAATCGCATTTTGCCATTTGTTTCAGAAAGGAGGTTAACCTACAACAAGATCGACGCTATGTCAGATATGGCCAGAAATCTGTCAGTGTGTCCAAAAAGTGTTACACAAACACCATTTTTTAGACTTGCTTTATCTTATTAATGTTGTTGTGGGTAAGAAAGGAGATGTGGTTTTTAGCAGAATAAAACTGTTTTTATTGGTATGGGCCACCTGGGGCAGTTAAAACCCGTTATAAACCGTTATTTTCTAATTTTTCACCGATCTTTATGAAATGTTGTGGTTAGGTTGGTTGTCCCTAACTGAATTTCAACAAGAATAAAAAGTTGATTTTTGGCAGTTAAAAAACCGTTAAATCCCGTTTTTTCACCAATCTTTATGAAATTTTGTGAGTAGGTCCGTTGTCCATAACTGAGTTTCAATACGTACTTTTCAGAAGAAAAACAAGCTTTTGTCAGTTATAAACCGTTATTTTCTAATTTTTCACCGATCTTTATGAAATGTTGTGAATTTCAACAAGAATAAAAAGTAAAATTTTGGCAGTTAAAAAAACGTTAAATCCCGTTTTTTCAGGAATCTGTCAGTGTGTCCAAAAAGTGTTACACAAACACCATTTTTTAGACTTGCTTTATCTTATTAATGTTGTTGTGGGTAAGAAAGGAGATGTGGTTTTTAGCAGAATAAAACTGTTTTTATTGGTATGGGCCACCTGGGGGGGGTCAGGTATAGTGTCTTGAGCACTTAAGGGGAGGTTCTAGCATGGGTGAAAGCGATTTTTCCAAAAAAATGTGATTTTGGGGTTCTTGCAATAATGGGTAGATAAAACATTGTATAGTATTGTGGTAGAAGAAATTTCACCAAATCATTAAACCGTTAAAATGACAGTTTAACCGCCAAAAAACACTCTGCTCCTTATTTCTTGGTCCCTAATTGTCGGATTTATAATAATAATAATAATAACGGGCATTTATAAAGCGCCTTATCAAAAGTTCAAAGCGCGGGACAACAATACATGTATACAAAAATCATACAATCACTGTCAGATTCAAACAACACATCATGCACATCTCACATCCCCAGACTCTATACTAAGGATATTTACACCAACATTGGCACAGTGATCCATTGTCCCTAACTAATCTCCAATACAAACTTTTCAAGAAGAAAAAGTTAATTATTGGCAGTTAAAAAAACCTTTATAAACCGTTATTTTCTAATTTTTCACCGATCTTTATGAAATGTTGTGGTTAGGTTGGTTGTCCCTAACTGAATTTCAACAAGAATAAAAAGTTGATTTTTGGCAGTTAAAAAACCTTTAAATCCCGTTTTTTCACCAATCTTTATGAAATTTTGTGAGTAGGTCCGTTGTCCATAACTGAGTTTCAATACGTACTTTTCAGAAGAAAACCAAGCTTTTGTCAGTTATAAACCGTTATTTTCTAATTTTTCACCGATCTTTATGAAATGTTGTGAATTTCAACAAGAATAAAAAGTAAAATTTTGGCAGTTAAAAAAACGTTAAATCCCGTAAGATCTACTTTATTCATAGGTTTGTGTGTGTTCGTTTGTAAGAGCAGTGAGTGATAATAGCATGACGTTAGGCTTTTTGAGCTAGCATCGTGGCTTACGCGCTTAGGACGAGGATGTTAATGACAAAACCAGGAAATCCCAACAAAGTGTCTGTGCATCAGTCATTCCTGTCCCTTTTCTAAGTTACACACACACACACACACACACACACACACACACACACACACACACACACACACACACACACACACACACACACACACACACACACACACACACACGCACGCACACACACACACTGAAAAAAACATATGCAAGCATCAACATTTCAACGAGACAAACCCAATGCTGGTGTGTCGAAGGAGACAGCCACAGCGGGCTTGTTCGAATCAAAGTATCACACCATATCTTCAGCGTATTACCAATTCCTGTCCTAATATAGACCAGTTGGTCTAAGAGGACGTTAAACCCTAATGGTCAGTCAGTCTCTCTCTCTCTCTCTCTCTCTCTCTCTCTCTCTCTCTCTATTCCTGTCACCGCCCTCAATCTGTGCCTTGTACAATGATCTGGTAATTTTATTTAAGTTTATTTTATTTAATTAATTTTATTTAAGTTTTTACCTTGTGTTTTGTGTTGAAAAATAAATACATACTCCAGAATTAACAAAAAGTGTCTTGTACATTTTACGTGTTCTTTGTAAAATATTGCCCCAGCCCCTCCACCTGTGAAGAAAGGACACCTGTCTAATAGGGACACCATTACCATACCCCAAGGGTGTCCTTTAGAGACAGGTTTTACTGTACTGCCGAACAACACTTTTCTTCCAAGTTCCATTGTAACGAAACACTTGCCTGGAATTGTAATGTCTTTTATACACTTAAATACCTGCCCACAGATAAAATGGAGCCACAACCCCAAACCAAATATAATATCCCATCTAAAAAAAAAGTCACATCCCCAAACGCAAAATAATTAACCCTAACTGCCGGATGCAAATTGAAACACATTTTTTTCATTAGTTTTAATTATATTTTGCCTGAGGAAAACAAAACAGCCTGAAATGGACTGGGTGGTCGAGTGGTAACGCACTTGCGCTCGGAAGCGAGAGGTTGCGAGTTCGAACCTGGGTCAGGGCGTTAGCAATTTTCTCCCCCCTTTCCTAACCTAGGTGGTGGGTTCAAGTGCTCGTCTTTCGGATGAGACGAAAAACCGAGGTCCCTTCGTGTACACTACATTGGGGTGTGCACGTTAAAGATCCCATGATTGACAAAAGGGTCTTTCCTGGCAAAATTGTATAGGCATAGATAAAAAATGTCCACCAAATACCCGTTTGACTTGGAATAATAGGCCGCGAAAAGTAAATATTCGCCGTAATGGCTTGAGGTTTACTGGCCGATGTGAATGCGTTATATATTGTGCGTAAAAAATGTCTGTTTGTCTGTAAAAAATTCAATTTCAAACGGCAGAAATTAATATGTAAAGCGCGGAGAGCAACGGTTAATTGTGGTTCGCGCTATATAAGCTCTCATGATAATAATAATAATAATAACAAGTCGCGTAAGGCGAAAATACAACATTTAGTCAAGTAGCTGTCGAACTTACAGAATGAAACTGAACGCAATGCAATTTTTCAGCAAGACCGTATACTTGTAGCATCGTCAGTCCACCGCTCATGCTCGTGGCAAAGGCAGTGAATTTGACAAGAAGAGCGGTTTAGTAGTTGCGCTGAGAAAGATAGCACGCTTTTCTATACCTCTCTTCGTTTAAACTTTCTGAGCGTGTTTTAATCGAAACATATCATATCTATATGTTTTTGGAATCAGGAACCGACAAGGAATAAGATGAAAGTGTTTTTAAATTGATTTCGAAAATTTAATTTTGATAATAATTTTTATATTTTTAATTTTCAGAGCTTGTTTTTAATACAAATATAACATATTTATATGTTTTTGGAATCAGAAAATGATGGAGAATACGATAAACGTAAATTTGGATCGTTTTATAATTAATTTTTTTTTTACAATTTTCAGATTTTTAATGACCAAAGTCATTAATTAATTTTTAAGCCACCACGCTGAAATGCAATACCGAAGTCCGGGCTTCGTCGAAGACTACTAGACCAAAATTTCAACCAATTTGGTTGAAAAATGAGGGCGTGACAGTGCTGCCTCAACTTTCACGAAAAGCCGGATATGACGTCACCAAAGACATTTATCGAAAAAACGAAACAAAGTTCGGGGATATCAATCCCAGGAACTCTCATGTAAAATTTCATAAAGATCGGTCCAGTAGTTTGGTCTGAATCGCTCTACACGCACGCACGCACACACACACACATACACACACACATACACCACGACCCTCGTTTCGATTCCCCCTCAACGTTAAAACATTTAGTCAAAACTTGACTAAATGTAAAAATTAGATAGCATGACTAACCTACCTCCCTAAGATTATTTGCAATTGCCAATGAGCTTTGATCATATGGAGGTCTCCCTTTTGCGTACTTCGGAGCGGTGTCACGTGATACGCAGAAATGGGTTGGAGGGCAAGAAGCGGAACGGCTAGTAGCGTCAGTGCGCCGCTCGATGATTCGGGAGTGTTTTAATTGAATAATGTCAAAATCAGGAACAAAAACGGTCGACCAGCCAAAAGAGAAGTACATTACATCATTGAGTGACGTTGCTAAAGTGCGATACTTGGAGAAATTGACCGAAGCTCTTTAGTTTCAGACTACATATAATTTCTGCTTCAGTGTGTGTGCATGAGTTTTCATTTTGTTATTATTCAAGAACTTGTAGTTCTATTTCTAACTTTGTATGTTTATGTGTGAAGCTCTTTAGTTTTAGATTACCTATTATTTCTGCTTCAGTGTGTGTGAGTTTTCATTTCATTGTTATTCGAGAAATGGTATTTCTAACTTTGTATGTTTATGTTTGGAGAAGCGATTCTTTTTTCCTTTTTGGGATCAAGTCTGGTGTCTGCTTTAGTGCTTACTTTGATATTACCTTAGAACATTTATTGTGAACCTGTAAATGTGTAATGTGTGTGTGTGTTTTTTGTTCTTTTTATATTTAGTCAAGTTTTGACTAAATATTTTAACATCGAGGGGTTTATTTTTTCTATTTCTTTTTACTTTAGTGCTGCGGAAGACAGTAACTAAAAATTTCCCTGAATTCAGTGTTACGTGTTTTTTGTTTTTAATTTTTATATATATGTTGACAATGACAGTTCAGTTAAATAAAGCGTTGAACACATTATATGTATTTTAATTTTTACCAATCTGTCACTCTGTGAATGTGAAGCTGGTGTGAGTGTGATATTTAACACATTACTTTTGATTTGTACCTAATCTCTGCCTATGTTAGCTCCAGTAGGTGTGTTTTCAACAGTTTTGTTCAATTTTGTGAAACGTTACTGTTTTGAGACAAACCAGACACATATTTTTCCGTTTAGGACAGCTGGGCTCAACATATTAACTTTGTTGACTAAACAAAGGAGCCATTACACAGATACACATTCATTCTGACAATCACTCACCAGATTCTTCACAATTAAGAAATTTCTCAGATAAGACACACGCAAGCTTAAAAAAAAAGTCTTAAGAACAAAAACGTTACTGCAACAACAATGTATTTATTAGTTCTTACTAAAATCACATGCTTCAATAAAAAAAAGAGCATAAACTGTACAGACATGCTAACCAGCACTGATTAAGGCACACACTTGGAGTCAAAAAGCTATGGCATCAACATAAGCAGTGTTGAATCTGTTTCAAATTGCACACTTCAGTCAAAAAGCTATGGCATCAACATATGCAGTGTTGAATCTGTTTCAAATTGCACACTTCAGTCAAAAATCACATGTCTGACAATGAGTGAATTAGTGTTTCCAATCAATGAACGGTAACTGTTTACATATAAAAACTGAAAAAAAAGTGAAAAAAAAAGAAAAGAACTGTACACACACACACTTGGCATCAGATCTCAAAATCAAATAAGGAAAAGTGTTGAGTCTTGAAAATGCTTTGAATTATACACACTTGAGCCAGGAAGCAAAGGAACTACACTCATGCCAGCCAGCACAAGTCATACAGATACTGTACACAAGTCAAATCAATACTGTGTGTCAGGTTTGGCATCCACACAAACAGTTTTGTTTCTGTTTTAAATCACACACTTGTCAATAAACTATACAGACATGCTAACCAGCATTGATTAAGGCACACACTTGAGTCAAAAAGCTATGGCATTAACATAAGCAGTGTTGAATCTTGTTTCAAACTGCACATTTCAGTCAAAAAGCGAGTGAATCGGTGTTTCAATCATTAGCAAAATTAATACTGCTGTTGAGTAAATCTCGGTGTCTTCCTCCAGCGTCGACTTTCGGAATTCTGAAAAATGCAAGAGCATTTTCCTTGTTGCTTCGGCTTGTGCAACCGATTATGCAACAAGTATTCACCATCTTGAATGAAATTTAGTCAAATCGTCGACGCAAATACGGAATCGCCGCAGCGAAACTTCGCGATCGGCACCACGCTTCCATGTTTTCGCTAAGCGGCGCGGTGGCTTCTTGCCCTCCAAGCCCCGGTGCGCACGAAGTGATGACGTCAATAGGGAGACCTCCATAAACTAAGAATGTCACAGACCTATGGGTAACCAAGCACCACTAACACCTACACAAAACCACCCCCCCCCCCCCCCCCCCCCCAAACAAAATTCAACAACATTCGATTTTCGACTGAATCATTCAGGTACGAAAACTTTTTCCTTTCAAACATTGTTTTTATCCTCTTTCGTAAGAAATCACTCGATTTATAGCAGTTTCATTCTCAAAAACGACAAAAGTGATGTACGTTACTATTTGGATGACGACCATGCACACTTTACCCGTGGGGCTGGGCTCGTCCATCTCGCACGTAGGTGTGAAAGTCCTGTTGTCATTGATAGATCATATGCAAATGACCAAGGGAGACTAGTTAGGTCACGCTTGTCACAACATCTCGGCAAAACGAGAACGTTTTATATTGGTTATAAGTAATTTTTCTTTACACAAAATCAACAAATCGTGTCGATTTTCACGAATCACAGACAAAGCATGCATTGCAAGCAATTTTTTAAATATTATTTTAGACTTAGTAGACTGTGTGAACCTCGAAATCGATCTTTGGCGGCCATCTTACATTTACCGCGGACTGTACGACCGTTTGACTGACCGATACCGAATTTACACAAGGATAATAACGTACATCTCGCATCACTTTTCCAAGCGAAATGAACGAAGTTGGCAGCTCCGTCGAGCTCATTTTTGGTCTCATTAAACACTGCATTCATTTCCTGTCTGGTTTGTATGAAGGATTTACTGGTCGCGCACGTGTTCGGAGTACAGTTCTTACAAAACTGAAAGCACCCAAAATCGCGTAACGCTTTTTTCTCCAGAATGACTAGGTAAGGTTGGAATCACAAGTCCGTTATTCATTGCTTACGGCATAAATTTGCCACCATGTTATACCAAAACGTTCGTCCATTCATCCTCTTTCATCCAACACAAAAATGTTCTTTGCAAAAAAAGTTTATTAGAAGCAGGAGCCTGCCAAATAATTCAAGCGGGCTCTTTCCTTCTTTCGACGCCATGACAGATTCTTGGCCATATATGCCTCAGCCACATGAAGACTTCCGAATTTAGATCTACTCGGCATGGTGACAAGTCTTGATGAAAAGTATAGGACTGAGGACAACAGTGGAAAAAGTGCCCACATGGCAGGTACCTAACCTATTACCCTAGTCATTTTATCTGTTTGCCTTCTTTTGAAAATTATACATGGAGTTGATATGATGCGTTAGTTTTAACTGTGTGTGCGTGTGTGTGTGTGTGTGTGTGTGTGTGTATGTGTGTGTATGTGTGTGTGTATGTGTGTGTGTGTATGTATGTGTGTGTGTGTGTTACGGAGTTAGTGAGTTTGTGTTATGTTACTGTTTGTTGATTTCTTACGGGAGCCTTGAAGGCTTCGCCTCTTGTTAGTACATGTATTCATTTATTTGCTTAATCTGTAGGCTGGCTGTAGAACACTGCAAGGATACACACATACATCTGGAAGAACCACTTCAAGATCAACTTCAACAGGTAATTTGACTTCATTAAAACTTACGCAAATAGAATGCATGGTTTAAATGACTATGTTTTATGTGTACACTGAAGAGTGACACAAATAACATTCAGTATTAAGGTAACAGTTACAGTAATACATTTCTTGTTCAGTGTTTTTTTACAGATCAAGTACATTGTCCAGGATATGTTGACAGGGTAGGATTGTAGAGACTCAGGTTTAGATAACTGTGTTTTGGGTGAAAGTTCAAAGCCTCAAATTCATTGGGCGAAGTTGACTTCATGGAGCTGGCTACGCCCAGCTTTTCCACTGAATATTTTGTAAAGAATACTTTGGGAAGTCTTTCGCAATATTTACTGTAGGCTCAATTAAGGACCAGCTTAAGGTGCAGGGATTTCTTCGGTGTCTTCAGTCCGCAAAACGGCTATACTCATTTTTATTTTGCCTAAATTTTTTTGCCACAGTCTGGACTATAGCATCTGAACATTATAGACACTTTTGTCGCTATTTCATTGCATTTGACAAAAGAAAATAAATACCAAACAATATCCCGGAAGTGGTAAATAAAATGATGTGTGATGTTAAGAGGCTCCACTGAATTATTTTTCAGATTCAGTGCATTCTGCAGGATGTGGGTTCCAATGTCGCCACTCCAATTAGTTCTGCAAGAGACGCCCATCTCAGTGAGTGTACTTCAGCTTTTTTTTGGGGGGGGGGGGGGGTAAGGGAGGGGTGTCTTACTTGCTAAAGTCTGCCTGTCATTTGTGTGTGTGTGTTTGCATTTCTGTGTGTGTATCTCTGTGTGTGTGTGTACATGTATCTGCGCGCGAGATACTGTGTTTATCTGTCTATCTGTTCGGCCTTCCTGTCATCTGTGTATCCGTCTCTGCATCCATGTCTGTTATCTTCTCAGAAAGTACCTCCCAGTAGTATGTATGCTTAAAGCCACATTCCTTCCTGTTTGGCTCATCGTCTCCGATTTGGCCTGTAGACCTTTACGTGGGGTAAGACAACCCCTCAATTGGACACTTACCAAAAATGAACAGCCGGGGTGCTGTCTGTGCCCAGTGGAATAGTTTTGATGAATTTTAATTTTGTTAAAGCCACTCGTCCAGCGGTTTTCTGGGAATCGTTCTACACACACACACACACGCACACACACACACACACACACATACACACACACACACACACACACACACATGCTTGAACTCACATGCACACACACATACACCCACACACACACAGCAATACCTTTATCTTGATTCCCAATCTATCTGAAAATATTTAGTCAAGTTTGACTAGATTGCATTGCCTTCTTTTCAGAAAGGGTCAAGTTCAGTGACCAAAATGTGAAGATGCTGGAAGCTTGGATTGATGAAATGACAGATCAGCTTCCTCCTCTGAAAAACTTTATTCTGCCTGTAAGTATAGCCATATTGCATTGCACGAGAGTGAGAGACAGACAGACAGACAGAGAAAGAAAGAAGTGTGTGTTTGTGTGTGAATGTTGTTGTGGGTGGATGAGGGGGAGATTGTGACTGTCAGACTGTTGTTGATCAGTCAGTCTCGCGAGTCTGTTTGGAGTGTATTTGTTTGATAGTGTGCATGCATGCATGTTTTTCCACCTGTCTGTCTATCTGCTTGTCGGTCTGTGTGTGCTGGTACCAGTAAGTATTTCCAGTATCACGCAAGCTAAAAAAACCTGTTCGTCTGCACTGGTAATTGATTCAGCCCATGGGTGCTGCATGGCTAGTAAGTGGATGCACTGACAGTTGCCCTCAGCTCTTGACCTCAAGCAATCATGCATGACCACATGGTCAGCTAACAGCATGATGGTCAGCCTTCTATATATGTGACCAGTAGGGGGAGAAGAAAGATGCAGGATCGTTAAACACCCGGTAGCTCAGTGGGTAGAGCACTGGACTTGTGGTCACAGGTTCCAACCCTGGCCGGGACGGAGACAGGTCAACTTTTTGTGCAGACTCAGAGACGGTATCCATGTTCCACCCCCATGTTACCACTGTGGCACGTAAAAGACCTCGGTCATTCTGCCAGAAGTGCAGGTGGCTGATTACACATAAACACGCACACACCTTGGTAGTGCGACTCTGTTGCTGCTAGCTTTCCGCTGGGAGGAAGCGACCTGAATTTCTCAGCAATAGGACTATAAAGGTATGAAAATGAAATCCTCCGAAAACGGCGTATGGCTGCCTAAATGGCGGGGTAAAAAACGGTCATACACGTAAAATTCCACTCGTGCAAAAAAACACGAGTGTACGTGGGAGTTTCAGCCCACGAACGCAGAAGAAGAAGATGAAAATGAAAAACAAAACAGAGTGAAAACAGATTGGTTCAGCATTTCAAATCTGGCCTGGGTTTTACATGCAATAAGACCATCCATCCACTTGGTCACATACCAAACAATATGCATGAATAGCTTGGGTGTTCTCTGTGCACAGTGAGAATTGTTTGATGAATTGATGTTGCAAAAGCCGCTAGAGGCTTTAAAGAAATTAATTCAACAACAAATTTGGAGACTCAGCGCAGCAAGCAGTCAGGGTGTCTATTTTGTTCTTTCCCCAAGTTTTTTGGTTCTTACGGTAACTGATGCTAATTTTTGATGTTTTCAGTCAGGGGGGAAGACTGCTGCAAGCCTTCACCTTGCCAGAGCCGTGTGCCGTAGAGCGGAGAGGGAGTATGTACTGTAGTCAATAAGGGAATACATGATGTGTGCTTGTGTGAAAATGACGAAATAGTGTGTGTTTTAGGGTGTGAGTGTGTGTGTATGTGTACGTGCGCACGTCTCTGTGTGTGTGTTTGTGTGTCTGTACGTGTGCATGTCTGTGTGTGTGTGTATGTTACAGTGTGTGTGTGTGTGTGTGTGTTTCAACTATTAGGGAAGATGTCTTTTTGCAGATTAGATTAAGACTCTTGCAAATGAATCACCCTTTACTATTAGACTAATAAGTCAGAAATTCAAACAAGTGAATACTGAATAAAGTGTTTGGAGAAAAAACCCAAGAAAAAACCCCAGAAAAAAAGATAAGCTGCAACGCAATAGTGGAAATTTAATGTTAAGGCCTTCACACAAACACAGACACAGACTCACAAAAATAGACCCACACCGACAAACACACACACACACACACACAGAGCTTTTGCTGCCTAAATTTGAGTAAACACCATGTGAATTTGAAAGGAATTTTTTTCCGTTTCAGCTTAACCCCTTTGGCAAGGGATGGAGAGATTGAATTGGCAACATTTGCCTTCATGAACAGGTATTTCTTTTAGAAAGTGCTTATGCATCATCACGTCTGCATATTTGCATGTGTGTGTGTTTGTGTGTGTGTGTGTATACACCTTTACAAATATTAGGTCTAAATTTGTTTAGACAACACAGCCAATTCATTAGTGTCAGAATTATGTAGAATGCTGAAGTATAAGCAAGGTTTCGCTATTCGTTGTTATACTGTGATAAATCTAAGAGAGTGGTCTGGCTGGCTCCTTTGTTTAATTAATTGAGATTTATTTTTTAGTACAACAGTAGCTTTCTTTTTGCAGTGGCAATATTGAAACAACAGCTTTTTTCCCTCATACAGTATTTGTGAAAGTTTAACTTATTGTTACACGCTACATACATCATTGGCTTCGATGTCAAATCGTTCTCTTATAACGTGCAGGTCATTTATTCTGCAGGAATGGCCAATTAAATCTCAAAATTTTAACTCGCCAGCCGGACGAGTAACTTCAAGAAAGTCACTAACCCGGTAGAAATGTCGCTGGCCTGGTTCATACCACAGTTGATCTGCAGTGTTTATATGGTTTTAAAACTCAATATTACAAACAAAAGTGTTGCATTTGACCATGCAGAACGTTCACGTACTGGCCAGTCAGGCGAGTGTTATCAGGCGGTTTCCACTAGCCCTGCAGATTTTGCACTCGCCCCTGGTGATCGGGCGGACGATTTGTCCATCCCTGTTCTGCTTTCTTTGGGAAGTGTTGCAGGGTTTCAACAGGTCTGGTGGCAAAATTTTCTTTTTTTTCTTTTTCAGGTTGAGCGATTATCTTTTCACTGCTGCCAGGTATGCGGCCGTGAAGGAAGGAAGGCAGGAGAAAATTTACAGACGAATAGACAGCACAGAATCTGAGGAAAAGTGATGATAGAGCTGTGGGGTTGTTGTGTAGATTGATTAAATTACATATTCTTACCCAACTCACATAGATAGCAATAACTTCGTTTGGTTGCTAAGACATTGAAGCACTCTTACATGGTAACATGGGGAGATAACTCTAAAACAAAAACCGCATGCCATATAAGGCATGGTCCATGGTGGTTATCTCCCCTGCCGGTGTACTGCGCATGCGCAGGATGTATACCGGTGACAATCATTCCTTTTTCTTCAACGCACGGCGCTGGACGTGTTTGAAGTGCTCTGGCTTTTCTTTAAGCCATTGGTCTGTACTTGTGTGGAGACCATCGAATCTCGGTAACGTTGTTTCATCTTTCTTCTCTTCTTCAAGAATTGGTGAGAGATTTCATTTTTATTATTGAGAAAATTTTTCTTAGCGTATTTGAGCGTTTTGCATCTTGTTGTTGTGAGTTCATTTTTTCATTCAAAATGGCTGACAAGCTGAAAGATAAAGAGAAGGTTCGGAGTTCTGCCAAGCAGGTTAGCTCTCCAGGTTCTCAATCAGGCAAAGCGGGCAAAGCTAAAGCTAAGGCGGCTACGGCCACAACTACTCGTAGTTCTCAGAAAAATTCTCATATTGAGAACTTGTCCGTTGTTAGGGTTCTCAACCCGGAGACTCAAGAATCCTTTTTTGTTTCCATTGATGCCAAACCTACCTCTTCTGACAAAGTATTTTCGGAGAAAGTTCAGGCTCCTCAAGCCGATCAATCTTTGAGTAGAGCCGATTTACTGGCTATTTTGTCTTCTTTTAAGACAGAGGTGCATGACATGTTAGCGACGGAACGGCAGATAGCTTTGTCTGCTTCACTGCCCCTTCCGCCAGGAGTTGGAAGCTCTAAGTCTCTTGCGCGGGTTCGTTCAGAACCATCTGCGACAGTTACGTCCGCTGACGTAGTCGCAGAACCAACAGTGGTGTTGGAATCGTCGTCAGGTTCTCCTTTCGACAAATTTTTGTCTGGTTCTCAGACAACAGCACCTCCTGGTCCTCTCGGCGCTTACGTGTCGGCAGGAGGTGTTCTTAGCGAAGTACGCAAGCCTGCGGCAACGGGTGCCTCTCCCACTGTCTCAGCTGGTTCGAGGAATACCAGCCATAAGGTTCTTGGCGAAGTACGCAAACCTGTGGCCACGGGTTCCTCTCCCACTGTCTCAGCTGGTTCGAGGAATACCAGCCATAAGGTTCATTCCTCACGTCAACCTTATTCCCTTCCGGGGTACGGGTTGGGGTGGGAAGAGCATATGTCCGCTACTTCCGGTAGTAGGACAACAGGATCTTCCGGTCGCCATTCTATGACCCCGGTTGATGCTGATGCTTACCAATCCACTGCCGGTTCCGCTTCCGCTTTTGCGGCTGTGGCTTCTGGTGGCAGTATGGTATTGCCTTCTGCCGCTAACACTTCGGTGTTGGTAGTTGGCACTCATCAGCCTTCGGCTTCCGGTTCCATTTCGGCGGTTTCCGCTGGCCTTACACAGGCTGCATCCACTTCCTCTCCCAGTGTTTCAGCTGGCATGAGGCAAGGGGATGGGGGATCTGTTCACAGACTTCCTGCTTCAGGGAATTTTTCCCAACCTTTTCCGGTTTCGGCACATGTCGACTCAACGGGATTGGTTTCTGGTTCTCATCCTTCAGATGATCGTTGGGATGCCACTGAACAAGATGAAGAAGAGATGGAGGAAGAAGCTTCTGAAGCAGATGGGGATGCCCCTATTCGACTTCCGGCTAGGCTGTCAGCTTTGTTGACACTAGCAGCAGAGGTTACTACACACTATTTCCCTGAAGGGGTAGCTGTAGCATCTTCATCTGCGGTTCCTCCACCATCAGCTTTTGCTGATTTTGCTCCTTCCCATGAGCAATCTGCGAACTTCAAGTTTTTAGAGTCTCCTTCGGTGGCCTTCCAACTTGCAAAAGTTTTCTCAAACGATGGTTCTGCCCCACCTCTGCCTTTGTTGTCAGCACATGGGGAAGCTCCTGCCTCGGCTTTGCCTTGGTTGGCGTCTCCTGGACGATTGGCTCATCACACTGTGACTGCCAACAGGAAGATTCGTCTTGCTAATTCTGGCAGGAACTTGATCGATTCCTTTGCTCTGCCAACAGCTCCACTTCCGGTTTTGTCGAACTTGGCAACCATTAGGCAAGATGGTTACAACAAAGAGAGACTTTCTATTTGCAAAGAAAAAGATCTCATTGCTGTTGAAGAATGTGGCCGCTCTTCCTAGGAATTAGCGTCTTTGACTGAGACGCTAATTCGCTCTCTTTCGCGTGCGGTTACGTCCTCTTTGGATCCGTTCGTGTTCAGACAGGACGCAGATCCGAAGGACGTTGCTTTGCTCTTTGCAACCTTAGCGAGGGTATCTTCAGAGCAAATGGCAATGTCTGCAAGGTTGTACGCGCAGACTGTTCTCTGGCAACGAGAAGCTCTTTTGATGGGCTCTCGTCTAGAAGATAAGAGCATTCAAAAGACGGGTTCGTCCTCAAGGGGAAAGAATCGTTCTCGTCCTTACACGAAGTCCAGACCTCCTTCTTTTGGGAAGAGGGGGTCAGGCAGGAAGCCTAACCCCCAATGATGCTCCCCCGGTCCGAGCACCCCTGCACCCCCCACTCTTTCGGTGGCGGGAGGCCTTTTTCGGGCATTACCAGCTTGGTTGAGGAAAACAAACAACCACTGGATCGCGGGGGTGATCCGATCGGGGTTCCGGCTCCTTTGGAGCTCTCACAGGGCTCCTTTGTCCAAAACCCCTCCTTCTTTTCGATTTCCGGCCAGAACAGAAGCCAGAGAGGCTATTCAGGCCGAGGTCGAACTTCTTATCCAGAAACAAGCGGTGGAAGAAGTTCAAGATCATGCCTCCCCAGGCTTTTACGGACGTCTTTTTGTCGATCCAAAAGCCTCGGGAGGGTGGCGTCCAGTGTTAGATCTTTCACAGTTAAACCTATTTCTAAGGAAGATCAGGTTCACCATGGAGACACCCACTTCAGTGAGGGAGGCGCTCAGGCCTTTCGATTGGGTGACCTCCATAGATCTATCGGACGCGTACTTCCACATTTTGATGCACCAAACAGACCGGAAATGGCTTCGGTTTGTTTGGGGCAACAGGATCTTTCAGTTCAGAGCTCTGCCTTTCGGCCTCTCTTTGGCTCCTTGGATGTTTACGATGATAGTGCGCCAGTTTTGCTCTTTGATCAGAGGTCAAGGGATACGTCTCAGGACGTATTTGGACGATTGGCTGATTTTAAATCAGGCCCAATCACTGTGTCTCAGCCACACGCAGATAGTACTGCAGGAGGCAGCGGAACTAGGTTTCAAGATCAACGACAAGAAGTCCGAGTTGACACCTTCCCAGAATTTTACATATCTGGGAATGGTATTCAACACAGTGGATTGGACAGTTCAACCCACGCAAAGGAGGGTAGACAAGATCCAGGGTCAGATCAGGGACACAGCGGATCTTTCAATGGCCTCAGTCAGATCTCTGACATCCATCTTAGGTCAGATGGAATCAATGGCCTCTCTGACACACTTGGGCAGGCTGCACAAACGGCCCTTTCAGGAAGCTCTGAACGCCAGATGGGAACCGGAGTCACAGAACTGGGAGACGTTAGTCTCACTTCGCGACTGGTTTGCCGACACAACCAAGCAATGGTTGATCACAACTTGGCTCACACAGGGTGTTCCCATCGTTCATTCCCCTCCTTCGAAGCTCCTATTCACAGACGCTTCGCTCAAGGGGTGGGGGGCTCACCTGGACGACCTTTGGTCTGTGGACACAGGTGCAAGTCACGTGGCAAATGAACATGCTGGAGTTGGAAGCAGTTTTTCTGGCTTTGATGGAATTTCTTCCCTTCCTCAGGAGAGAACATGTGCTGATACACTCAGACAACACCACAGTGGTGTCTTACCTGAACAAGCAGGGGGGATCTCGTTCTCTAGCTTTGTCTCATCGGGCATGCGAGATTTTGATGTGGTGTCACCACCACGAGATCATACTGTCAGCAAAGTATCTACCAGGGAAGCTGAACGTATTGGCGGACTCGTTGAGTCGGTCCACCAAGATCGTCCACAAGGAATGGACTATTACGCATCATGCGCTTCTCCGCCTCTGGGCTCAAGTGGAGAAGCCGATGATAGACCTGTTCGCCACCCAGTATTCTCGCCGTCTGCCGATCTTTGTCTCCCCATTCCCAGATCCCGAAGCATGGAAGATCAATGCTCTCGAGATATCTTGGAGCGGTCTACACGCCTATGCGTTTCCTCCAATTCCCCTCCTCGGAAGGATGTTGAGAAAAGCAGACCTCGAAAGACCGTCACTAGTACTGATCGCTCCAAACTGGCCAAGCCAGCCTTGGTTTCCGGATCTCCTACGGCTGGCAAGCAAGCCCCCGTTTCCTCTCGAACTCAGAAGAGGAGATCTAGTCCAAACTCGATCAGGCATCCCTCACGAAAACCCACAGTGGCTTGCCCTTCACGGTTGGCAACTGTGCGGGAATCACTGAGACGCTCAGGGGCTTCGGCCGCTACGCTGGATTTGATACAGGGATCGCATAGAGGTTCAACTTCTTCAGTCTACACCTCGCATTGGTTGGCATGGACCAAGTGGTGTCAAATTAACGGAGTGAATGCTACATCGCCCCGTTCAATGCAGGTGGCAAACCACTTATCCTGGCTTGCTGACCAGGGTCTTTCTCCGGCTTCACTGAAGGTTCGTCGATCAGCAATTTCAGTTACGCTGAAACAGCTAGGTCACTCTATTTCACTTGGGGGTGTTATCTCCAGTGTGATTAAAGGAGCGTCCCTTCGATTTGCTAAAACAAAATCTTCTGTCCCGGCCTGGGATTTGCCTCTTGTTTTGGAATACTTAAGATCACAAGCCTTTGAGCCATTGCATACAGCTGCCCAGTCATATGGGCATACACGGCAACGAGGTTGCTGACAAGGCAGCAAAGGATGCTCTAGATTTGGCGGTTCCTCGTCTCCCTGAGCAGTCTGTTCCTTTTACTGACTTGCGTCGGAAGACCCTTTGTTACAGCTTAAAACTCTGGCAAGACCGTTGGTCTACCTGCACGGAAAACAAATTGTATAAAACTCTTCCTGACCTGTTAAAGCCACTTCCTTTAGTGGCTTCAAATAGAAAAGAAGAAAGTGTTTTGGCCAGGTTACATACTGGTCACACTTATCTAACTCATGTTCATCTGCTTAAAAGAGAAGAGGCACCATGGTGCTACGCATGTGATACTGGTTTTACTGTGAGTCATTTTATCACCGCTCCCATGGGGTCGCCTTCACGCGGCGGGAGTGTTTTTACCAAGCTACCCCACCCCTTTACTTCTCTTCTTTTGTCTTATTTCTGCCTTACCAGTCCTGTCACCTATATTTCCTTCCAAGAAAACTCTCCCTACTATTCCCTGCAGTTTTTCAATTCTTTTCTTGTTGTCTTATTTCTACCTGACTGGATCCATCACCTTTATTTCACTTACCAAAAGTCTTCTTTTCCACATCCTTATTTCTCTGCACCCCGCATGTCGTAAGAGGCGACTAACGGATTCTGTTCCTCCTTTTACCCTTGTTAAGTGGTTCTTGTATAGAATATAGTCAATGTTTGTAAAGATTTTAGTCAAGCAGTATGTAAGAAATGTTTATTCCTTTGTACTGGAAACTTGCATTCTCCCAGTGAGGTCATATATTGCATGTACTACGTTGCAAGCCCCTGGAGCAATTTTTTGATTAGTGCTTTTGTGAACAAGAAACACTTAACAAGTGGCTCTATCCCATCTCCCCCCTTTCCCCTATCCCATCTCCCCCCTTTCCCCCGTCGCGATATAACCTTCGTGGTTGAAAACGACGTTAAACACCAAATAAAGAAAGAAAGAAAGATCTGTATGATCAACGAGAAAAGTATTTTGGCACCTCGAGTTTGAAAAGTATTTTTACAGAGGTCAGCTCTACAGCTCTTTTTGGGTTCTTAAAGGAGTCTGGTCTTTATTTTAAGATTTGAATTTTAAAACTACCTAATTTATTTGACATATAGGGTCTTGCTTTGACTTTTTTGTTGCCTTCGGGTGACGTTACGGATTTTATGTATTAGAATTGTTTTAATCTAAAAATGTGTAATGATTAACTTGTGGGGTCCTGATTTGGCCTATTATGGTCCGCTGGACCCGAAAAGCAATAGCTAACTAACTAATTGCATACAGCTAGTCTTGATAATCTCACGCAGAAAGCAGTCATGCTTACTATGCTGGCTTCCGCGAGACGGGGTAGCAAAATACATGCTTTGTCTGGTTCACCTCGAGACATCTCGTTCGAGAAAGACGGTTCGGTAGTACTCAGGTTTTGCCCTAATTTCTTAGCAAAAAACCAGAAGCCAAATAAACCATCACCATTAGTTCAGATCAAACCGCTGAGCAACATTCTAGCTCCGTCAGACCCGGATGTAGCTAATTGCCCTGTGCGAGCCTTGAGAGCTTACCTGTCTCCACTAACCCGATCAGGTCGCCAAAACAAAGACTACTTTTTATCTCCATCAATACAAAGAGAGAAAAAGATGTTATGAAGTCTACCTTGGCTAGATGGGTTTCCACTCTGGTAAGACAGGCTTACCAGTGGTGGCAAGAGAAAGGGGGGGGGGCAGTCAGTCCTTCCTCTACGGTCAGCTCGGACTCACGAAGTCAGGGCATGGGCCTCTTCCTTGGCTGTCTTAAAGTCTGGAAGACTTGAAGAAGTCTTGAATGCAGCCTACTGGACATCAGAAGATGTCTTTTTTAACTTCTATCTGCGGGACGTATCAAGTGCCCGACAGAATGGAACTTTTCTCGCAAGATGTTAACTGTGAGTACATTTTCCCACCACCTAAATTAGCAATCTGCTATCTATGTGAGTTGGGTAAGAATATGTAATTTAATATAAAATTTCAAAAATAAATGTTGATTTAATTAATATACTTACTAACTCACATATTGAATTCCCTCCCAGCCTGCCCCGCAAATTGTATAAAGGGGTATATGTTTCAGGACGGAATGATTGTCACCGGTATACATCCTGCGCATGCGCAGTACACCGGCAGGGGAGATAACCACCACGGACCATGCCTTATATGGCATGCGGTTTTTGTTTTAGAGTTATCTCCCCATGTTACCATGTAAGAGTGCTTCAATGTCTTAGCAACCAAACGAAGTTATTGCTATCTATGTGAGTTGGTAAGTATATTAATTAAATCAAAATTTATTTTTGAAATTTTATATTTAATTGATGAACAGTGACACAAATTTTGATAGTGTGTCATGGTTGGTGTGTAAAGAAATGTTTCAACGAACATTGTTTATTTCAATGTTTTGGTGAAAAGATGATCGATTGACACACCGCAACACGGTGACCTAGTGGTAAGGCGTCCGCCCAGTGAGCGGGAGGTCGTGGGTTTGAACCCTGGTCGGGTCATACCTAAGACTTTAAAATTGGCAATCTAGTGGCTGCTCTGCCTGGCGTCTGGCATTATGGGGTTAGTGCTAGGACTGGTTGGTCCGGTGTCAGAATAATGTGACTGGGTGAGACATGAAGCCTGTGCTGCGACTTCTGTCTTGTGTGTGGCGCACGTTAAATGTCAAAGCAGCACCGCCCTGATATCACCCTTCGTGGTGGACTGGGCGTTAAGCAAACAAACAAACAAATCGATTGACACTAGAGAATGTTATACTGTTTATGGCAAATATTAAGCCTATGCCTGGGAATATATTTTTGTTTTGAATGTTTTTACGGATACTTATTTTGTAGACAAGTTTTATTTTGCAGGTATAATATAGGGATCAAGGCAATATCCTATTGATTTGAGTGTCAGATTTTCTAACAATTTTCATACGTTTGAAATGATAAATTATTTTAAGTCAAATCATGTGCAGTTTTTACACAGGGAGAACAAATTACAACTTTATTTGTTTGTTTGTTTGATTCTACTGAAAAGTAATTCAGTTTCTGCAAGTGAAACTCTCCCTGCTTGTATTGTTTAAAATACCACATAAGGCAATAACTAGTGTGACGGTGACACTTTTTTTCGTAATGCGATTGGTGTTTTGGATGCAGCTTACACGGAAATAAATCCTCCCAAGAAATCAAAACACATCTGGTGAGTTGACAGGTGTAATTTTAAGAGGGAGAGAGAGAGTGTGTGTGTCTGTGTGTGTGTGTGTGTGTCTGTCTGCCTATCATAAAACATCTGCTGAGTTGCCATCTGTCATTTTAAGAGAGAGAGAGGGAGAGTGTGTATGTGTGTGTGTGTGTGTGTGTTCTGAAAAGTGAAATTCTGCAGCCAGATTTGACACTGGAGAAAAAGGGAGAAAGAGATAGACAATGACAATGACAATTCTTTATTTAACGAGGGTAGTAGATTAAGCAGTGGTCTGCTTTTTTACATCCAGCCCTCGCCTTAAAGAGGGACTAACTACAAAAATGAAAGAAATACAAGATAAAAAAATAGAAAATAGAATTTAAACAGATCACTAAAGTAAAAACACATTATACATATGTACACAAAATGCATTGCATTGAGGTAAATTGTGAGTTAATTGATGTGAATTAAATGGAGGTAAATTGCGAGTTAATTGATGTGAATTAAGTGGTATAGTGCAGCTTGCACTTTCTCAACATCATGCTCTAATCCATACATTACACTTTAAAGAAAAACAATCAAACAAGCAAGACAGGGAGAAAGAGACGGACAGACCCACAGAAAGATCTAATCAATCTCTGGGTAACCCAGGCAAAGATGTTTGGGTAGTGTTAAATATGCACAGCATCCCCAAGATGAAAGTCAGCGGGAGGGGCCAGAGATCGACAGTGTACGTATGGAATATTGATAAGATGTTCCAGCAGTCAGTCTTTTTTCCTCCTCTGAGTATTTGGACAGTAGGCATGCCCCCAGAGATGAGGTCACCTTTCGTATTGCCCCAGTGCATAGGATGTTTATTTGCACAAGTTCTTTGCTCCATACATGTACAGTCCAACATGCCCCCTTGCGCCCACCTCTAGATAACGACCACCTGCCCATTACGCTCAACCAAAGGATCCCCGATTTTTACATTTAGTCAAGTTATGACTAAATGTTTTAACATAGAGGGGGGAATCGAGACTGACGAGGTTCGTGGTGTATGTGTGTGTGTGTGTGTGTGTGTGTGTCTGTGTGTCTGTGCGTGTGTGTGTGTAGAGCGATTCAGAGTAAACTACTGGACCGATCTTTATGAAATTTTACATGAGAGTTCCTGGGTATGATATCCCCAGACGTTTTTTTCATTTTTGGGATAAATGTATTATGACGTCATATCCGGCTTTTTGTAAAAGTTGAGGCGGCACTGTCACACCTTCATTTTTCAATCAAATTGATTGAAATTTTGGCCAAGCAATCTTCGACGAAGGCCAGACTTCGGTATTGCATTTGAGCATGTAGGCTTAAAAATTGATTAATAACTTAATTTGGTCATTAAAAATCTGAAAATTGTAATTAAAATTATTTTTTATAAAACGATCCAAAATTACTTTTATTTTATTCTTCATCATGTTCTGATTCCAAAAACATATAAATATGTTATATTCGGATTAAAAACAAGCTCTGAAAATTAAAAATATAAAAATTATGATTAAAATTAAATTTCCGAAATCGTTTTAAAAACAATTTCATCTTATTCCTTGTCGGCTCCTGATTCCAAAAACATATAGATGTGATATGTTTGGATTAAAAACACGCTCAGAAAGTTAAAACGAAGAGAGGTACAGTAAAGCGTGCTATATGCAGCACAGCGCAACCGCTACCGCGCTAAACATGTACAGGCTCGTCACTTTCACTGCCTTTTGCACTAGCGGCGGACTACGGTCATTGTGAAAAAATGCAGTGCGTTCAGTTTCATTCTGTAAGTTCTACAGCTTGACTAAATGTAGTAATTTCGCCTTACCCGACTTGTTTTGTCTGTGCCTTTGTTTCACCTTTATAGACAGGTTCGACTGTACCCCTATACGCCTCACAAACGCAAAGGTCACCGGCACATATATATCCATAGACAAATACGTAGAACACATAAAAAAACACCTCCCCACACACCCTCTCTCTCTCTCTCTCTCTCTCTCTCTCTCTCTCTCTCTCTCTCTCTCTCTCTCTCTCTCTCTCTCTCTCTCGGATCCGGTAAATAGAATCTCACGAGAAGCAGATCATGTGCTGGATATTCTTGCTAAAATCAATCATTTTATGGTGGAGAATTCGATAATATGATGCTCTAGACTGTCCCTGAACCATTCTTCTTTCTTCGCTGGTTTTCATCCCTTAACAAAATCGTGTTTGGAATGTTGTTGTGTCAGCACATATATACTCCTTCAGTTCATTAAGGTTTTTTTCTTAATGGACGTGAACCCTTCCTCAACACTGAGGTTTTACTTGTTTTTATGAGGTACAATTGTTCCCGCTGTCATCACATGCTCCCAAGGACGGGCGCTGTGGCGGGGTGGTAAGACGTCGGCCTCTTAATCGGAAGGTCGAGGGTTCGAATCCCGGTCGCGGCCGCCTGGTGGGTTAAGTGTGGAGATTTTTCCGATCTCCCAGGTCAACGTGTGTGCAGACCTGCTAGTGGCTTATCCCCCTTCGTGTGTACACACAAGCACAAGACCAAGTGCGCACGTAAAAGATCCTGTAATCCATGTCAGAGTTCGGTGGGTTATAGAAACACGAAAATATCCAGCATGCTTCCTCCGAAAGCGGCGTATGGCTGCCTTAATGGCGGGGTAAAAACGGTCATACACGTAAAATTCCACTCGTGCAAAAAACACGAGTGTACGTGGGAGTTTCAGCCCACGAACGCAGCAGAAGAAGAAGACATGCTCCCAAAGTACATTTTCCTCCCAAACTCTGCCTGAATGTGAACCATTCATGTTTTGAAGCTGGTTATCATTTATTGAGGATATCGCCTTGTTGAGGCTCACACTTGGCATATCATATACTATCAGAATGCATGTTCTGCTCTCGTAGACTACCCTTGATGCATACACATTGTATAGTTGTTTTCCGCCTTTTGAGGAAACTATTTTTCTGGAATTCCATCCTGTGTCTCAAAAGAAAATGCTCTTCTGAAACTCAAGCTGTTTCTCGTGAGCTGCCCGCGAACACTGCACAGTCTGCAGCTGGTTTTGATTTATTGAACTCTTGAAGAAATTGGGTGTTGTTTTTCATTCTTCACATGCATAAAACGTGTACATATGTTCTCAAAGACTCTAGCTGATATTCGCAACAACACTGCTTGAAAAACGTTCTTGTTGTATAGCTGGTTTTCCTCGCGAAAATCCTACCTGAAATCACATACTTTCAAAATACATGTTCCTCTCGAACTCCATCTGCTTCTCCTCGGTGTCTAGATTGGCCGCCAGGTAGCGCTGAACCTCGTACTCTCTCTTCGCCTTGAGGTAGACCTGCACGAAGCGCTCCCCGAGAAGACTCCTCAGCTCCTCATCCTTCTCCAAGGCGTCCAGAGCGTCAGCCAAGGTCTTGGGCAGATCTTCAGCCTTTTCTGCAACCCCTGCTTTGGGGAGGTCCAGTTCTCGTTTCAGACCGTCCAAGCCTGCAGCCACAGTGCCAGCGATCGCTAGATACGGACTGCAGGGTGCTGAAGCCAGCCGGTTCTCGATGTACACGTTGTTCTTGGCGTTGTGGACTCGGAAGACGCCTCTGCGGTCGTCCACACCCCAGGTGATCTTGCTCGGAGTCGGTCCGCTGAAGAGGCGGCGGTAGCAGTTAAGGGTGGGGCAGCAGAGGGCGGTGAGGGCCGGAGCGTGGTGTAGCAGTCCGGCCAGCCAGTGTCGTGCTGTCTTGGACATGTTGTCAGGGTCCGTGTCGTCCAGCATCACGTTCCGACCTCCTGTATTTCGGTCTCCTCGAGTCCTGCTATCCGTCGCTTTTGCTGTCTTGCAGCGGTCACTTTGGTGTGCCTTGCTTGGTTGTGTCACCGTGCTCTCAATACCATCCTTGACACCGCTGGTTCTAATTCTGCCTGCTTCACCTGCCTCTATTTCACTTTTATCGCCATACTTGAAATTTCCACCTCCATCCTTTTCACCATTCTCCCCGCCCTCTTCTCCGCCCTCCTTCCCCTCTTCGCCCTCCCCTAGTGACCAGAGGGAGTGGTTGAGGTGAAGCCCCGCGGCCATGTTCTCCACTGTGGGCTTAGCCATGAAGGTGGCCGTGTAGTCCCGCGTCTCAAAGAACCCCTTCACCGCGTTCTTCACGTAGAAACACACGTCGCCACCGCGGACCCCTTCCTCCGGCTCCGTGGTGATCTCCCATTGACCGGGCGGGAACTCCGACATCAGCGAGCTGACCTCCAACCCCATGACCTTCAGGAGGTCAGTCAGGTCGCAGAAGAGGTCTTGGTGCCTGGCCCAGTGTCGGAGGTTGTAGCACCACAGGCGGTTCCCCCCGAGCGGTTCCAGAGTGCCTTCCTTGTACACGCCGAACTCGTACTCAAAGGCGGTCTTCAGAACCAGACCGTGGTCTCTCCGCAGGGTGTCGAGCTGAGCTTTCATCAGCTGCCGCGGCGACGAAAGGTCAGGCGTACCGTCGAAGTGGTAGAGGTCACAGAGGACGTTGCCAACGCGACGACCTTCACGACCTACCCAAGGCCACGGGGTCAAGGTCTCCAGGCAAGGTCGCAGCTCTTCGTTGGGCATGTCATGTCCGTAGACGTCGAAAATGGAGAAGGCGAACTCGCAGTTTGGCCCGTTCATGCAGATCACTGTGGAGAAAAAGATCACAGGTTTAAGATTGAACAGGTTATAGAAAACAGTTATTAATTATGATTTCTTGAGAATGGCAGATTCAAAACAAAACTGCTCGCTTAACTGATTCTTGCACTTAGTCGCCTTACGTGCTTTGTTTGTGTTTTGGACTTCGGTTGTTTGTTTGTTTGTTTTTCAGCCTCAATCTGTTGTCAGTCAAAACGAAGTACCTACGATTTTTCTACTCTTTGAAGAGAATCCTCACATAACTGACATTTATTGGAAATGTTCATCTTGCAATGAAGGAAATCTTGGAAACTAGACATACGCGATGCCGTGTTATGTAATATCGTTGTAGTTATCAATTTGACGTTGGGCATACTGAAAAGTGGCTCATTTATTCATTTTCCATCTCGCCGTCTTTTGTACTTAATATCCTTTGTTCGTTTTTTTAAATCCTCAACCGCAACTGTCTTCAAAGCGAACAGTTCAAACAACATAAACTTGAAAGTTACAAGATCATAAATTCGAGTAACTGGCACAGTTCAACTTCACTCATCGATGCTATAGTAGGATAACCATTACTTTTAAAAGCCCCATTTTAGACAGAATTTCGGCAATGTGCTGCAGCTACTGCTCCTAGACGCTCGCTATCATTAAGGGCAGAATATACCTGCGCAGTTTCCGCGGCACAGACGGCGACGCACTGCATATTATTGATGCTGCGATAGGGATTATGACGAGTACTTGGCCTGTTTTCCTTTCACGCAACATCAACACTGTCACGCTTTCAGTGAAACTAGCGTCTGTAGGTACTCGCAATCACTTACCGTTGGCGGTTTCCCAGCCCTCCTTTGCAAACTTTTCCTTGAATCTTCCGGTGACGACCTTCCCCCTGGGAATGTTGTTTTGATCCGGAATGACATACTGCAAGTATTCATACTTCTTCTGCTCCTCGTAGAATCGAGACTCTGCTTCTTGAGACATAATTAACAGTTCGGAAATCTTAACCACCAGAGATAAGTTTTTCCCGACAGATTTAGGCCTAATTTGAAAGTGTTTTTTCTCCTTTGTAGTAACCTCCAACAAATACTTGCCAGCTATTATGTGAGAAAATTACATGAGTTGAATTATTCTCTGTAGAGTCACAGATAGAAATTCCCCGGAATTTAGTTGTCGGAGCAGCACAAGACCTCCCTTTTAAACACTGTGTCCCATTGACACTGAGGCATTGAAGTGCAAAAGATAACCCCGTGAGAGAAGTCGAGTACACGCGAAAAGCTACATGATGCAATGTAGGACGAAGGGTAGATCTGTACTTGATCCCTGCCACAGGCACATGCAACTGGTTTGGTGTTGGTGATGGGGGTAGAGCACATGCCACGAGAAGGACCAGCCTGTGAATGATCACGTGGGTGTACTGTCCTGGTCCAGTATGCATGGGATGGAATAGAATAACCTTGAAAGTAATGTCCACTTTTGAAGTTTGAACTGTGTTTACTTCCCATCTCTTGGCTATTCAGACGTCAGACACTTCCTCGGTAGCTTCCAAGATAAGCCTTTCTTCCGACCAATGCATACTAAAATGAGAAAATTACAGTCACTGTACTTACAAAGTCGCTCAAAACTTCCGAAGTAGTCGCGAACTTCCCTCTCATGCATATTGACCCAGGACACACAAGAGTCACAGACAATGAGGGAGCAGACCGACTAGTGGGCTAGCTAGACAAGGACGACAACTGGCCTGGGAAGAGGTGAGGTCCGGAGACAACGCGTACTGACAAGCATCCTTCAAACACAAAACTCATCACAGCACCACAGCATACAAAGGGAAAAGGGTTCCATTGCAGCTATCCCAAAACCATCCTGAACTCAGGTCAAAATGAGTTACTGCCCTTCGGGTCTCATTTCTCTCTGACAGGATGCCTGGGTTTTCTTTCTGTGGGTAAGAAATCGATTTTTTTTGATTTTTTTTTTACATATTTAGAGCTTTTCGTAATGTGTTATTGATATAAGCAGATTCGCGATCGTCGATAATGATTTTTCATGGTGTTGTGTAATTTTTAAATTACAAAGGAATTGATATGTAAGACAGATTCAAGCGAGCTATCTTTCGCGGGTGTATTTCCTGTGCAAACAACTCTAAATATGGCAAAAGTGTCACGTGATAATCAACTTTGGCTACGAAGCAGACGATACTTTTTTTCCGTAACCAGTTGGGAGTGATGCAACAATATCACGGTCTCCTTCCCACAGCAGTCTCCACATTTCGACTTCAGTTTTTTTAACCGTAGAACGATGTCTTTATCATAACTGTGAAGAACAGAACGGAGATCACTGTCGAAGTCGGCCAATCTGCAATCACTTTCGTCTCAGTTGGGAGATAACTCTGTTTTCTTGTTTTGATAGATTTCGCGCAGTAATTATACATCCTGTCAGAGAGACCATGAGCGATAGCGTGGTCCGATGATTATCAGAATGTCCCAAAACCATACCAACATTGGCAAGATCTCTCGTGTGACTCCAGGGAAACGCCTTAAGAAGGGTGCATTGAGAATATGGGCCTCCCGGGCGCATAAATGTCATCTAGAACAGAATTGAAAACTGAAATGAAATAGGGATGGGGACGGGGGATAGAGGGAGCGGTCTCCAAAGCCTAAAACTTGATATTAATTAGGCGAAGTCTATTTCACCAAGCTCGCTGCACGAAGTCTTCTAGAAGTCAACATATCGGGCCTCAATTAAGGACAGTCTTTACTATACTGTTCAAAAAAAGAAACGCATAGTTGCTACTTGCCAAATTTGTTTTATTTTTCGAAAAAATTAACAGAAAATCCAATATTTAGATTATTTGTTTGAAATTTGGTATGGACACAGTTGAATGCACACACAGTTCATTTGCATCTTCAAATCAATCAGTCAATCAATACGATTGGGTGCCGAGGCTGTCAAGTCAGTAGGGGGTGTGACTGCCTTGAGCAGCAACAACTGCCCGGCACCTTCTGGGCATGGACTGGATCAGATGCCGGATATCTTGCTGTGGGATGGTGTCCCACTCCTCCTGAAGTGCCTGCAATAGATCGCGGTGATTTGCCGGCGCTTCTTCTCGCCTGCGCACACGTCTGTCCAATTCATCCCAGAGGTGTTCTATCGGGTTCATGTCTGGCGACATGGATGGCCAGGGAAGCACCTGGACATGGTGGTCGGTGAGGAACTGGGTGGTGAGTCGTGCTGTGTGCGGGCGAGCGTTGTCCTGCTGGAATATGGCATCCTGGTCAGCCAGAAGAGGAAGGGCGTGTGGGCGCAGAATTTCCTCCACGTATCGCTGGGCAGTTATGCGCCCTTGGACGTGCACCAGGGTGCTCCTTCCAGCGGTATTGATCGCCCCCCACACCATGACGCCTCCACCACCATGAACAGGTGCCTCATCCACACAGTTGGGCGCGTAACGTTCGTTTACTCTCCGGTAGACCCTCCTCCGACCATCATGTCGCTGGAGCAGGAAGTAGGACTCGTCGCTGAACCACACGTGTCTCCAGTTATTCCGGACGGTCCAGCGAAGGTGCTGGTTGCCCCACTGCACTCGGTTCTGGCGATGGCGGCGGGTGAGGACAGCTCCTCTGTGAGGTCTGCGAGCTCTCAAACCAGCTTCATGCAGGCGGTTCCGCACGGTCTGGTCCGATAATCGGTGTGGCCCGGGGAGAGCCTGGACAGAAGATGAGGCCGACAGGAAACGATTCCGGAGGTGGCGGAGCCGTATGAAGCGGTCGTGAGCAGCAGTTGTCGCCCTTGGTCTTCCCGCTCGTGGCAAGTCAGCAACGGAGCCAGTGGCTTGAAACCTGACCCACAGTCTACTGATGGTGCTCTGGGACACGTGGAAGTGCCTGGCGATTGCACTTTGACTTTGGCCTGCTTGTAAACGACCCAATGCAATTTGGCGGTCTTCTCTGCTCAATCGGGCCATCTTTCGTCGCTGAATTGTCGTCTGATTTCTTTGTGGCGAACAATCCGCTTTTATGGGTTTTGGAAGACATGGTGAGAGCTCAATATTCCCCGAGTTTCACGAGATTACACTGAAGCATGACGAGTGGTCATGCCAAATGAGCAATTTTGACATTGTAGCCACTGATAACGCATGCGTCACGTGCAGAGCTCACTTGTGGCAATGGACGAAAGGTCGACGACCAGATAAACATTTTCTGCAGTTTGGTGGATATCCTTGTAGCCATATAACTAAATTAACCAAATATTACAAGCTATGCGTTTCTTTTTTTGAACAGTATAGATAATCATGGAGTATCGTAACCCCAGTGTCGTGTGCCTGTGATCCACGCAGACACGTCTCGTTCCGTGTCACTGTGACGTTTTGCGAGTTGAGGCAGCTGGGGCTCAAGAATTAGCAGTCATTGTCCCCGTACACACACACACACATACACATACACACACTCACACTCACACACACACACACACACACACGCTGGCACTCACACACACACACACACACACACACACACGTACACAGGCGCGCGCGCGCACCAATAATCTACAGCCTGGCAGTTCCCCACGTAGAGTGGAATTATGTTCACCGTTTGACATTTGTGTCGCTACAAATTGAATCAAACAAAAAAATCCCCACTGTGCACACAAAAAACAACAACCATGCTGTGTACTTTTATGGTGTGTGTCAGAGTGGAAGGATGCTCTTATTATATGTAGAAGCTTGGACAGATCTCTTGCATCTTACAACATGAAGGGAAAGAGTACCTTTAACCTTGTGGACGGGTAGACTTAGCCCTGGTTTAGTTCAAGTACTGACCCAGATACAACTGTACTATTCCAGGGAGTGTGGACCCCCCTCCCCCTTATTTCAGACCCCCCGCCCCCCCCCCCCCCCCCCCACACACACACACACGTCCTTTTTTTCGGCCTCCGCTCTTTTCAGACGGTCTGTGCATATATATGTGCTTGTAGGTCTGTGAACCTTTGAAGAAGGCCTGCGGGCCGAAAATTTGGATTTTTAAAAAGATGCGACATTATGGCTTGGTTTTGGACTTTTTATTATGTTGTATATATATACTGTTTATATAACGTCGGTTAATTCAATGCCATTTTAAGATTCGCTCACTGTTACGACCCGTTTTCTGTGATTGTTTGGACGTGTTAAAAGGAGGGTTCCACTGTACAGTGAAAAACAAGGTCAGCAGCCCTAGCCGTGTGCGGTGAATATGTTCTCTTGAAAGATTGTTGCACTTGTCAACGATCATTAAAAGCAAAACAGTGTTGAAAGATGTGTTGGACTACTTTTCAAGCGCCCTTCGTTCAGATTAAGAGCCCCTGTGTTGCTGCGCGCATGTGTGTGTGTGTGTGTGTGTGTGTGTGTGTGTGTGTGTGTGTGAGTGTGCCCCAGCCTGTGCCGATATTCTGCTTTAGCGGACAAAGAACCCTTGCGGGTTAAGTTTAATTAAAATCATTGACACATCAATGATGAACTATATGTCCGTTCTGAAGTCAGCAGTTTTGGCCGACCGGGCAGTGATGACGTGGTCTTTACCATCTAGACTGAGCTGACGACTACAGTCTGAAAAGTCTGAAAAGTGTACCTAGGGAACGGACATTGACTGCGTCCCACGACCCGCTCTGTTTAGGTTTAGTGCGTACCGGGATCCCCTCCTTACATTTCCAATACGTGTTTTCGGCGCATAGGACGCAGGAACGCAGAGTTTTTGGGACAGAGAGAGAAGGAGAGAAAAAGAGAGAGAGAGGGAGAGAGAAAGAGAGAGAGAGAGAGAGAGAGAGAGAGAGAGAGAGAGAGAGAGAGAGAGAGAGAGAGAGAGAGAGAGAGAGAGAGATTCTTGCTGTAATACAAGAAGGCATCATAAATGGTCCAGTTGTCAATCCCCTTAGCTTACGCCATACCGCGCAATGAAGCCTTGACAGTCGATACATGTAGTGGCAGCAGTATCGAAGGGCCAATGATAAAGGTAGAATACGGGTATCAATCATCATGTTGTGACGAGCGAAACGTACGTGTATTCAAAGCGTTAAGTGCAGTATTGATCATCGTTGCATATTTTCAGTTAGGCCAAATAAAAATATATGTTCGTTTTGGGTAACGTGACCAAAAAGCATAGGGTCGGTAGGTGTTTTTTGTTGTTGTTCTTCTTGTTGTTTTTTCTTAAATTTAGTCGATTTAAAGGAGGTTACTTCCCTTAGTCTCGGAATGGTTCGCAAAATGTGCTAAAAGTTTTTTGTTTTTTTTAGAAATGAAAAAAAGTGTTAGGGTCGGGGGGAAAAAATGGGGTCGGTCGGGTTACCCCAAACCAAAATATACTTTTATTTGGCCTTATGCGCCAATGCAATAGGCGATGTTCGGAAATAACTCTATCGGGTTTGTATGGATTGTAAAAGAGTGAATACCCTTGCTTTTTCAGGGACAAATAAAATGCACACGAGCTCCTTGTCCGCGTGTTTCAGACACACCCCTCGCTAGATATTGGCCCTTGCTATGTTTGTCCCCCTGAAAACAAGGGCATTCACTCTATCTCGACATATACCTCCCCGACAGAGTTGTTTTCGGAATTCGTTTATTCTTGACAAACCCTTGGAAGATTCAGTTATCTTGAAGAAAATAGCAGCACAGTGCAAACTGATGTGATGTATTTTATGTATGTATGTGATCGCCTGACACTGCATGGCAGTTTTTCCTTGTTATTATAAGGTCAGTACAATTTTCAGTCTCAGTTGAGTCTTGAACCCTGTACGGAAATAGCCGCATCATAAGCGGTACTTGCTAATTCTGGCAGGAAGATTTCCTTTCTGTGATATTTTCTTGGAGCGCATTAATAAAAATAGAAGAATGGCCTATTTATTCGGGCGCCAGTGGGAAAACAACCGTCTTTTGCAAATCTATGGGAATAGTTCAATTGAAATTTGTTTGGGCATTAGGTTTCGATAGGTAAAAGAAGAAGAAGAAGAAGAAGAAGAAGAAGAAGAAGAAGAAGAAGAAGAAGAAGAAGAAGAAGATAGGTAAAATTAATAGCAAAAACAAAATCGCACTTACTCACGTGCTGGTTTCCGAAATTAAAGCTTTCCCAATAGCGTTTTCTTGGTCTATCTAGATGCATTATTCACGGAATGTGGCGAAGTCAATGTGTTTTTTTATTTGTCGTAAATCGCCGGACCGCTAGCATCAACATCAAAGTTGCATGGTTTAATCATAGCAGATCTTTGCTGATCTACAACCACACTGTGCAGCGACGAAGCGGCTACAATCGTTTTTTCTTTTTTTCTTCTTTTTTTTCCTTCTTCTCATTTATTCTTCTCTTTCTTCACTCTTTCTTTATTTCTTCGCTGTGTTTTTCTTCTTTTTTTTTTCTTCTTTTTTTTTCTCTCCTTTTTTTCTTCTCATCTTTCTCTTCTTTTCTTTCTAATTTCTCTCTCTTTTCTCTTACTTCGTTCTTCGCTTTCTTCTTCTCTTCTTCTTCTTCTCCTCTTCCTCACCCGGCTACAATCTACTTCCATCCCGTTCTCGCGTTATGCCGTCGCCAGCACCGCAGTGTTTCTTTGTCTTCTTCTTCTGCGTTCATGGACTGAAACTCCCACGTACACTCGTGTTTTTTTTGCACGAGTGGATTTTTACGTGTATGGCAGTTTTCACCCCGCAGCCGTACGCCATTTTCGGGGGCTACGCAGTGTTTAATTCCCATCAGCAGAAGCAGACAGACGGACAGACACTACAGGCAGACCGTCGGGCAGAGAGAGAGAGAGAGAGAGAGAGAGAGAGAGAGAGAGAGAGAGAGAGAGAGAGAGAGAGAGAGAGAGAGAGAGAGAGAGAGACAGAAAAGCACCCACCGACAGACAAGAAGAGGGACACACTTGTGGCTGTTCAAACTTTTTATTTTGCTGTACATTTTCTTACAATCTGTCCTTTGAGAGAGAGAGAGAGAGAGAGAGAGAGAGAGAGAGAGAGAGAGAGAGAGAGAGAGAGAGAGAGAGAGAGAGAGAGAGAGAGAGAGAGAAAAACAGATAGACAGACAGACTCTTTCTCTCTGTGTGTCTCTCTCTCTGTCTGTCTGTCTGTCTCTCTCTCTCTCTTTCTCTCTCTCTTTCTCTCTCTCTCTCTTTCTTTCTATCTCCCTCTCTCTCAGTCTTATTCTCCCACTCGATGAACAGAGAATTAAGAGCGTGATCACCGATGGCATGAGATACACCACCGGCGCCGGAGAAACACCCGTTAAAAGACTTCACGCTCTCCACACCTCGATGCATTATCGATGACAAGGATGCGCCAATTCAATAAAGACCCGGGCACTCGCGCATGCACAACGCTATTCTTTTTTTTTCTTTTTCTCCTTCTGGGAGTCAGAGAACCAGACCACAGGCACATGGCACTCTGTCTAGCTAGGGAGGGTCAAAAACGAGGACCTGACGCGGGCCACCTTTTACGCTTCTGAAGAGAGAATGCTTTATGTCCTACAGGCTAAATATTTCGCCTCTTAAGGACAAGATATGGGTTATATGATTCGAGTTTTACGCCCTCACGGCTTTTGACGAGATACACAAGTGTATGCGTGTTTAGGTGGTATCAGCCATCTGCACTTATGGCAGAATGACCAAGGTCTTTTACGTGCCATTGTGGTGACAAGGGGGTGGGACATGGCTTCCGTCTCTGGGTCTGCACATAAAGTTGACCCGTGTCCGTCCTGGCCCGAAATCGAACCTGCGATCTTCCGATCACAAGTCAAGTGCTCTAGCAACAGAGCTACCGGACCACCTTTCACGCCTCTCAGAACTCAAACGACTTTTATAGTAGAAGGTCATCACGAACGTGACAAACAAAATGTCGAGAATATTAAGCAAGAAGACAGATTCACTAGAATGACAAAAATATACTCATAATTTCAGTTCTGACAGGGACACGGACACGTCATCTTTTGTTATGTCCGTATGTGGAGAACCCTGATTGGTCCGTTACACTGTCCTAATTTCGACAAGGACACGGACACGTCATCTTTTGTTATGTCCGTATGTAGAGAGCCCTGATTGGTCCGCTACACTGTCCTTTCGACAAGGATATGGACACGTCATCTTTTGTTATGTCCGTATGTAGAGAGCCCTGATTGGTCCGTTACACTGTCCTGTCGACAAGACCATGGACACGTCATCTTTTGTTATGTCCGTATGTAGAGAGTCCTGATTGGTCCGTTACACTGTCCTTTCAACAAGAACACGGACACGTCATCTTTTGTTATGTCCGTATGTGGAGAGCCCTGATTGGTCCGCTACACTGTCCTGTCGACAAGACCATGGACACATCATCTTTTGTTATGTCCGTATGTAGAGAGTCCTGATTGGTCCGTCACACTGTCCTTTCGACAAGAACACGGACACGTCATCTTTTGTTATGTCCGTATGTGGAGAGCCCTGATTGGTCCGCTACACTGTCCTGTCGACAAGACCATGGGCACGTCATCTTTTGTTATGTCCGTATGTAGAGAGTCCTGATTGGTCCGTTACACTGTACTTTCGACAATTAGGACATGGAAACGTCATCTTTTCTCTGCTTCATATGTGGAGAGGCCTGATTAGTCCATGGCACCTTTTGGTTTTTTTTCTACATGCTACAAGCTGTATACTCATATCAAGGGTCTAGGAAGAGACAAAAGTGAGGATCCCCTTATGCCACACAGCAACTACGCCATGTAGATGAATTGCGGAAATAATTCCATCGGGTTTGTAAGGGTTGTCGAACGCTGAAGAAAGAAGAAGAAGTATGGGTTGTGAAAGGACGAACACCTTTGCTTTTAGTGAGACCAACAATCCACGGACCAATCACTAGCAAGGGGTGTGTCTGAAACACGTGGACAAGGAGCACGCGTGGATTATTTGTCTCACAAAAAGCAAGGGTCTTCCATCTGTCACAACCCATACTTCTTCTTCTTCTTTTTCCTCTTCTGCGTTCCCGTTGCCATGCTAGACTGTCAAGGTTGTTGATGTGATGAAGTCTGCAGTTCGCCGCAGGGACTCTACTGGTCCCCACAGTTTCTCCTTCAGGTCCACCAGGGACCTATATAGACATATCTAATATAGGTCTATGGGTCCACCATCTCTGGCCAGAATTCGCTTCTCAGGTCCACAACCCATACCAACCCGACAAAGTTATTTCCGAACATCGTCCATCAATTTATTGTAACTGACACCCGTGTTAATCTGCAAAATGCGGTTAATTCGAGAAGAACGAAAAAAAGAAATTAAAAAAAAAGAAAAAAGAAATGAAACGTCTTGCACATGTTCCAGCCAAGCTGTTGACGTTTGGCTAGCGTCCAATGGTAAGAAAGCTCGTAACACACGAACATCCCGAACATATGTTCATATGGTGGTGTATAATAATAATAATAATAATGGAACATTTATATAGCGCTTCCCCACAGCTCGAAGCGCTTTACAAGTTCTATCAAACACCAACACGATATAAACAATGAATACAATTTGCTTGAATAATGTCTCAAATAAAAACGAATATTGCTATTTCATATGTTATGTGGATTTCCATTGGTCAATTGGGCAAAACTGAACTCAGTGCAAAAGTGATATCGACGACATTTCTGTCAATATCAGTTTTGATATCGACGACCTCTTTTTTGCTTCCCCACTTCAAAAACAAAAACACCTAAATTTAAAAACAAACAAATATATATGAAAATGTAATTATCCCAGAATTTAGTTGAACAAGTGACTAAAGACTTTTTGAAAGAAAAGATATTTTGAAATACTGAAAAGTACAAGAAAAGAGTGAACAAAAAGAAATAATAATCAGAGGGAGGGATATGGAACAGCCAAAACTGAGACAAATACTTTTGTAATTTCTTTACAGTAAATACAAAATGTCCAGAGAATTAGCAATATATCTAACATTGACTGACTGTGTGATGATATCTTCTGCTATTGGTCTGTTTCGACAGTGATATCAAAATCTCGACCTCCGGTCTTGATTTTGATATCACTGTCTCAACAGACCATAGTAGAAGATATCAACACACAGTCCGTCAATATTGGGTAAAATACTCATCAAAGATCACACATACATGTATGCAAGCATGGTATAGGACCGTGAACACAACAAGGAAGACATCTTTCATGGAAACTGTCAGATTCATTTTACATTTAGTCAAGTTATGACTAAATGTTTTAACGTTGACTGGGAATCGAGATGAGGGTGTGGTGTGTGTGTGTGTGTGTGTGTGTGTGTGTGTGTGTGTGTGTGTGTGTGTGTGTGTGTGTGTGTGTGTGTGTGTGTCAGTGTACCCCCGTTTCCACAGGTTTGGTTGCCTAAATCACCATAAGGCAACCATCCACACGTGGATGGCAACCTAAACTCTGGATGGCAACCTAATTGTGTGGATGGTCGCTTCATTTAACACCGTTAAATTGACTTTTTTGACGGAAAGAATGTCATAACAATGTTCAAAATGACATTCTTTCCGTCCTCTATAGGCGACGAAATAGGTCAAATTTTGTGCATTTTTTAGTGCAAAATTCTTCGATGCCGGAGCGAGTACTGCACCCAGTGCTGTTGTAGTGCAAGTGCACTAGAAAGGCACTACACCCAGTGCCGCCTCTTAGGTAACCATCCACACTTTAGGTGCGTGTGTGTGTGTGTGTGTGTGTGTGTGTGTGTGTGTGTATAGAGCGATTCAGAGAAACTATTGGTTTTTTTCTCCCACGCCAACGAGAAGTACCACATGATGTGCCTGTGGTCAGACTCACTGATGAGGTCAGCCGGCCACAGACGTTTTCCTCCGGCGGTTCTAGTCGCACCTCGTCTTCTGATGGAGGCACGTTCAGCATAGCTGTACTGTCGACTGTCGTGAGAGGATGTTGTGCTAGACTTCTCATGTGCAGGCCCCAGGAAGTTGTTTTAAGACGTTCCATGAGAGGAAACCGATTTAGCGACAATGGTGTAGCTGCTTTGCGTTTGAAAGGCCGAAAATAAAAGTGAAAAAAAAAAGAAAGAAAAAAGCGAAAAAGGAAAAAGAAAAAAGAGAAAGAAAGAAATAAAGCGAGCAAAGAAAACAAAGAATTAAGGAAGATTGAACAAAACACCTGCTGGCTTGCCCAGAACGCGCCCGAGAGGAAAACCGTTAGGCGTGTTTTTGTTTCTGTTGAAAATATATATGCTGCAAAGGACTGATATTGAGAAATGTGATCATCAAGAAATAGCGAAATAAAATTTCTGTGTGAAAATATTTCATGAAGGTACTATAGGTGTCAGCTATTTTACGTTGCCCTGACAACGAGGCTTGAGATGAAGCAACATTTGTGTCGATGTGTCGGTTTGTCTGCAGAAAAACAACAACCAGCAGCTGAAAAATCCTCCTCTTGAAAGAATAAAAGAGGTAATAGGAGTAGTTGAAAATAGTATAAGCGGTCAATAACTCTGTCTGCGACTTTGTCTTTCGCTTTCATGATCTGTTTGCCAAAAAGGCTGCGCTTTAGGCTTAACGGTGGTGGAATTTGACTCTGCGCTCTTAATCACAAACATGGCAAATAAAGATGAATAGATGCAATTACAACTTTATCCTACATACGTGAGAGAGACACCCGTGAGATAATAATCGTTCAAATCACACGTGTGTATATCATGTAAATGAGTTCATGTCAAGTAAGTCTGGCAAGGACCTGTTTTTCCACTGCTTATGATGCCAAAGTCACCGAGACAAACGTCATTATAGAAACAAAAATTGTGCTCGCTAATGGTTACCCTCGATGAATCTTTAGAACTAACACGTCACGCCATACTTTCAGAGTGACGTTTCTTTGCTTTGACGTAATAGATTGCACGAGGCTTTAGAAGAGATCGAGGTTCCAAAACAAGCGTCTTCAATTTAGCTGCCTCGACTACAGGTGACATTTTCAGTAAAATACACGTAAGTACAGTATGTAGGATAAACAGAATACTACATGGCTTGCTGTGTCGTACCAGATTTACACTCGTTGCTTTTTCAAATATTGAACAGCTCGCTTTCGCTCGCAGTTCAATATTAAAAAAAAAAAAAAAACTCGTGTAAATCTGGTACGACACAGCAAGCCATGTAGTATTCTCTATTATTACACAAAATGTACAGCCGGGCTAGTGGGAATTTTCTGCTGACTTGATTTTCTTTGTGTCAATCTCTACGCAGAGTGCGTATTTGTGTGTGTGCGTGCATGGGTGCTGGATAGAATCGCAAACAAGTTGACACCGGTATCCTTCAGCTGTGCATGCCTCGGACGGGCTCTTTTTATATTTAGTCAAGTTTTGACTAAATATTTTAATATTTAGTCAAGTTTTGACTAAATATTTTAACGTAGAGGGGGGAATCGAGACGAGGGTCGTGGTGTATGTGTGTGTGTCTGTCTGTCTGTCTGTCTGTCTGTGTGTGTGTGTAGAGCGATTCAGACCAAACTACTGGACCGATCTTTATGAAATTTTACATGAGAGTTCCTGGGATTGATATCCCCGAACGTTTTTTTCATTTTTTTGATAAATGTCTTTGATGACGTCATATCCGGCTTTTCGTGAAAGTTGAGGCGGCACTGTCACGCTCTCATTTTTCAACCAAATTGGTTGAAATTTTGGTCAAGTAATCTTCGACAAAGCCCGGACTTCGGTATTGCATTTCAGCTTGGTGGCTTAAAAATTAATTAATGACTTTGGTCATTAAAAATCGGAAAATTGTAAAAAAAAATAAAAATTTATAAAACGATCCAAATTTACGTTCATCTTATTCTCCATCATTTTCTGATTCCAAAAACATATAAATATGTTATATTTGGATTAAAAACAAGCTCTGAAAATTAAATATATAAAAATTATTATCAAAATTAAATTGTCCAAATCAATTTAAAAACACTTTCGTCTTATTCCTTGTCGGTTCCTGATTCCAAAAACATATAGATATGATATGTTTGGATTAAAAACACGCTCAGAAAGTTAAAACAAAGAGAGGTACAGAAAAGCGTGCTATCCTTCTTAGCGCAACTACTACCCCGCTCTTCTTGTCAATTTCACTGCCTTTGCCATGAGCGGTGGACTGACGATGCTACGAGTATACGGTCTTGCTGAAAAATGGCATTGCGTTCAGTTTCATTCTGTGAGTTCGACAGCTACTTGACTAAATGTTGTATTTTCGCCTTACGCGACTTGTTTTATATTTAGTCAAGTTTTGACTAAATATTTTAACATCGAGGGGGAATCGAAACGAGGGTATGGTGTATGTGCGTGTGTCTGTGTTTGTGTGTGTGTGTGTGTGTGTGTGTGTGTAGAGCGATTCAGACTAAACTACTGGACCGATCTTTATGAAATTTGACATGAGAGTTCCTGGGTATGAAATCCCCGAACGTTTTTTTCATTTTTTTGATAAATGTCTTTGATGACGTCATATCCGGCTTTTCGTGAAAGTTGAGGCGGCACTGTCACGCCCTCATTTTTCAACCAAATTGGTTCAAATTTTGGTCAAGTAATCTTCGACGAAGCCCGGGGTTCGGTATTGCATTTCAGCTTGGTGGCTTAAAAATTAATTAATGACTTTGGTCATTAAAAATCTGAAAATTGTAAAAAAAAATAAAAATTTATAAAACGATCCAAATTTACGTTTATCTTATTCTCCATCATTTGCTGATTCCAAAAACATATAAATATGTTATATTCGGATTAAAAACAAGCTCTGAAAATTAAATATATAAAAATTATTATCAAAATTAAATTGTCCAAATCAATTTAAAAACACTTTCATCTTATTCCTTGTCGGTTCCTGATTCCAAAAACATATAGATATGATATGTTTGGATTAAAAACACGCTCAGAAAGTTAAAACAAAGAGAGGTACAGAAAAGCGTGCTATCCTTCTTAGCGCAACTACTACCCCGCTCTTCTTGTCAATTTCACTGCCTTTGCCATGAGCGGTGGACTGACGATGCTACGAGTATACGGTCTTGCTGAAAAATGGCAGCTACTTGACTAAATATTGTATTTTCGCCTTACGCGACTTGTTGTTCTTCTATCTGACACAATCACTCGGCGGCTACTTCACAGGTTTTCCACAGCTGCTGCAGTCTGTAAAAAGTTTGACTACGGAATCAAAAACTTCAATCGGCATGCAATCGTGTTAAGCAGAACTGGAGCTTCAAGAACAGGACTGAGGGAGATCATCTTTCACTTATTGCTACGCTCACCGGCTTTTTGGCACCTTTGATATATGGATGTCTTAACATCGACTGCAGCTTGTCGTCATGGCTGAGTTCAGATCCTGCTCCGCTATAGACGGAGACGCCCTGAGGTTTGTTGCTCGCTATCCGAGTGATAAATCTGTGTTGTTGTTGTCGCAATGATGTTTTTAATTGTGGACACAGTATGATTTCTATTAATTGGTTACGGAATGCTAGACAGTTAACAGTTAACATAATTTGATTGTTTTAAAACTCAGTTTATTTGGTAGTTGACGTTACTTTTTCGTCTTCTTTTTTTTATTGGGGGGGGGGGGGGGGGGGGCGCACTTCCATGGTTTTGTAGCATTAAAGTGTTATCGGACCCGCTCACTTTGCCGCAACCGAAGGAAAATGACGAAGAAATACTGATCTTCATAGTAACTCCCCCCCCCCTCCCTCTCCCCCCCTCTCCTCACAATGATGATACCCCAACCACACACACGACGACGTGTATACTAATTATGTAGATACAGAAAGCAGGGCCGGACCAAATGAGTTGTAAGGGGGGGGGGGGGGGTTCCTCCTTTTTTGGGGGGCAAATCAGCGAAGTGAAGCCACAAGCGCGCGCCTGCTTTCAGGCGCGCGAACTAGGGGGGTCCGGGGGGCATGCTCCCCCGGAATTTTTTGAAAAACGGTTAAAATCTGTGCAATCTGGTGCATTCTGGGCCTTGTTTTGAGGGTTAAGAGCAGCATTGTTTTGGTGCTAAAACTAGTAAAAAAAACAAACACTCAAAGCAAGGTACATGCTTTTTCCAGGGGTGGGGTTCGGAACCCCTGGAACCCCCCCCCCCCCCCCCCCTGGGTCCGGCCCTGGAAAGACAGACATGCAGACAGACAGACAGTACGCCAGCAGAGACAGGAAAGCAAGCAGGGAAACTAAGACGAACACCGTGAGAAAATCGTAAGGCAGAAACTAGAGGAGTACGGATGAACTGACAGCGATTAACTGAGAGAGGAAGATCGATACACTGTTACGACAATGTTGTGCAGTGCATGCGGGAAACTTTTACCGGATAATCTTTATTTTTAAACCAATGCATGTAGAAGGACAAGAAATCCATCTGCTAGTAACAGACAACCGCATAGGAGCACGGTTGAACTGAGAGCGATCAACTGAGAGGGAGATCGGGACACTGTTATGGCAGTGTTGTGGCACATGGAAACGTTTACGGTCAATAATGGATGAACCCCTAACACCTGTCGGCTTACTCCATCAAACGCGCTTAGCGAAGGCTCAGACAGCGATGCTGTATGTGCAAAGACACAGAAACACACCCAATGTTATTACGCTAGCTATAATTCCCGATTGATCAATGCGGGAGAGGCATGAAGGACACTTAACCGTTTATTGTCAGTCATACCACAACAACAAGCAAGTAAACAAACAGACAAAGAAACAAACTAACAGTAACAAGCAAAACCTTCAAGACAGAAAGAAAGAAAGAAAGAA